>NW_028327175.1:58200799-58518526 GCF_987537825.1 Furipterus horrens | reverse complement strand
AAGATGGCACATGATATTTACATTTTAGTTTTGATATCAGACATTGGATTGTAGGAGTGGTCTGAATTATTGAAAAATTCAAAAAATTGTAAGTAATTCAGTCTTAAATATATACTCTCTTATAACCATGATAAAAATCTTTCTTAAGGAAAGTAAAATAATATTTCTTTTATTTAACAGACTTTAGACATTTTCCTTACTGTTCTGGAGAAAAACAAACAAAAAACAATTTTAAAAAGGTTTTGTTTCTCTGGAAAATTGATGTCTTCCTGGATCTTTAAACATTGAGCTAAGTACAGAATTATTGAGGTGAAATAAGTTGCTTTCAACAGTTGTTAATATATCATTAATAATCATACATGCAATAAATAACACCACATGAGTTATTTCCTAAGAGATATATGACTGTAAATTGCAGCAACAAATCACAGCGTGTGTAAAGAACGCTCATTTCTCTAGTGTGTACAGAAGCTGTTTTAACAACTGTATTCTTTATGGTGAAGCTCACCCTAATTAGCCTGGCAGATTCCTTAGGGAATATGTGCGGAATGTTTGACATTGTGATGCTCTAGCAAAAGTGGGGGAGGAGCAGATCATTTCTGCATCAAGAAAGCACCAGGCCACCCTGGCTTTCCACTCAGTCCCTTCTTTCAATGCATGCATTGTGGTGAAAATAAATAGTCTTTTTGAACTATAGATAGTAAGGGTGTTTGAAATTAAATGACTAATTAAGTCAATATTAAATATGTAAGCTAGACAGCAATGTGGACTAACAGTTTTTTCCTCAATGGTGCCCCTTCTACCATAAAAAGTGTGTAAACTAACCACATCTCAGTATGTGCTTGAACACCAAGATTTGTAGCTGCAAATGTAAGAGGAACACACTTCTTCTTGTCTCTATTTCATTTGAAAGCTAAGTGGACTACACATTTTTTTAAATAATAAAAAGAAAAAACAAGATTGGAGCACACAAAAAAGCAGCATGTTTTTTTCCCTTGCAATGAAACATTATATGTGGATTCTGCTGCTCTGTTAGCTTATAGCTTGTTACTAAATCAGACCTTTCCTGCAGTGAAAAAAATTGCATCTTTTCGTTGTAATCCTTGACAGCTTAAAGTTTAATGGAGGCATTTTTTTTTTTAAGTATATAATGGGTTGACACCATGGAAGGCTGCTGAGAGCTCACAAACTCAGAAATAGCATGAAATGCAATAAGAACAAGCTCTTGCTGGTTTAAAAAAAATCATAATTTTCTATTCTTGATACAGAAAGTAAGTGAAGGAAACAACTTTTTGTTTTCTTAAATTGTTTGTCTTATCCCAATCAAATGTTTTTCTTCTACCCTGGAAGAGTTTCAAAGTGGGAATTTCTTCAAAAGGTAAGAAAGTGTAAGGTTACACAGCTGTAAATAGAGAAAAAGAAAAGATGTCTGCCTGAAAATAAATATAAGTACAATATGAACTGGCAAAATGAGAACTCAATGAGAGGGACAGATTTTGCCTCTTTTGGAGAGAAGAGCATGCAACAACAGTGAAACATCACTCCTGACAGTATCACCCTACTTGACACCCAAAGGTCATACTTGGATACATTTCAACTTACAGATTTCAGAATACCATCTCCAGATGACATGTGGTCAGCAGTGTAGCTGAGAAGGGTTCGGAGATTACACCTGTAGTCAGCTTTAAAACAATGGTTACAGCTGGCACCAAGATTCCTCTTGGGGAGATCTAATACTTTGGCTTTTCCTAGCTTGGTTCCTCTTAGGATAATTTTTTGATAAATGCTTACTTAGAATGATAAGGTTGGCTAGAGATAAGAAAAAGATGGATAACTACTTTATATAATAATGAATAGGAATGTGAGGAGTTGAAAACAAGGAGAATGGAGGAAGGAGAGGAGAGAGAATAATTTAAAAATATAACATGATGCAAAGCCTTCCTTCTTTTACTAACAAAACTGTGTACTATTTAATTTCTTTGGAAGGTTCTGATATAAAGCCTGTTATTCCACAACATTCATGGAAATCTGTCACATACACAGAAAATGCCTTACATGAGTCATAATTTATGGAAAATTGAAAAAATAGAGAAATGAAAATGTTCCTTGAATGAATTGATATAAAACAAAGAAAAGGAAACACCCATAGAGGTGGATAATAACACAGAATATTCAGCAAGCAAGAACTAGAGTGAGCAGTAGCTCTGGAAAGGAGGACGTGAAAAAGTAGAAAAATACCTTGAGGTAAACCAGAAGAAATTTGTTTTCAACACACTCCCTTTACACTTCCTTTGGAGAAAAGTATTTACTTTGATGTAAATGTCTTATTTTCTATTGTGCCATTATACTTTTTAAGACTTTTCTCAGAATTCCATTAATTTCAGTGAGTGTGTGACAGTCTATGGGATGGAAAAAGTTATAATCATGGACATGCTAATAATATTAATTCATTTTTATGTTGGTTTGGAGAATAAAGTACAATGCTAGTTCACAGGTTGACTGCTCTCTACAGAACAGTTCAGGTTGTGATCAAATGTTGAAAATACCCAGATTTGAAATACTATTCACCATAATTTTTTTAAAAAGGTTGACTGGAAAAAACAAATGAAAAAACTAAAATTTACAATAAAAGGTAATCTTAATATATAATAAGATCATTTCTAAGCATATACTCATAATATTTTTAAAGTTTCAATTAATTTAGTTAATCCTGTATTGAGAACTTACTATAAGTTAAACAATATTCTAAATACATAGCAAATGATACTTATGGTTCTAGATTTTGATTACCCAAAATTTGAAGTTTTAAATTTAAATCCTGTTTTTTATCTTATTTTAAAATACCTATGACACAATTTGGATGTGTTAAAGTTTGGGCAAAACTTTCCACATATTTTTTAAAAATGTATCAGTAGATGTAAATCATGTCTTAAACCAAATTTTGAGTTAGGACTCATGCCCTTTAGTGCATCTCTATTGAATGTTGAAGTTTGAGGGGACCCTTAAGCCTTTAATTTATAGTATACAAATATAAATTGGTAGAATATAAAAATGTACAGAACACCTACAATGTTCAATGTACTCTATTAGCACTGGGTATGATAGAATGTTGGAAAAGGACATGGACTTCGAACTTAAATAATTTATAGTCCAGTAGAAGAAATCACTCACTTAAGTGGGTTGTACTGTAAGACAGGAAGTAAGAAGTGCCTCAAGAGAGCTAAGAGAGTAGTACCTTGGGCAGAGAAGATTAGTTCCAATTTCTGTAAAGGCTTCCTGGAGCTGAGCTAGAGATGTGATGTGGAGAATACAGAGAGAATTGTTAAAGAAGCTCTAAAGGTGTCCAAAGCATATGGGAAAAGGCCAGCAGGTAGAAATCATGGTGCATCTACAAAGAAGTACATGAAAGGATGTTGAAACCTCGATGGGAAGTGATGGGCAAAAACATTAGGAAGGTGGGTCAAGGGATGAATACTCGGCTGATAAATCTGGATCGTATTTGGTAGAAAATGTAGAGTCCTTGCAAGTTCATGAACAGAGTAATCAATGTTAAAGCCACCCTTTAGAAAGGTTAATTTGGCAGTAGGAAAGTGAGATGAGGTGGTTTTATTTATTTACTTATGAAGGAATTTATAATGGCAACCAGTGACACAAATTCTTCCCATTTTTGGTGCAACCCATTTTGATGTGATTCTACACAGAGTCAAGAGCCAACCAAGTATTCATATTTGACCAACTTTTTACCACTTGTAAAAAACCACCCCATGTTTTGGAAATAAGGAGTTATCTTCCACTAACATGAAGAAAAGCTAATTAGAAAGAAGTTATCACTATTTTAAACATATTTAATAAGAAATAAATAAGCATGATTTAAAAAAGACCCTAAAGCTGCCATTCTTGAGGGTGTCTAGGTATCAGTGGTTGTGCTAAACACATGTATGAATTGTTGTATGTAATCGTAAAAACCAGGAGGCAAGCATGTTATTGTTTCTATTTTATACATTTGGAATTATAAGGCTTTGATAAGAAAATGAAAAAGATCAGCTTACAACTATATTATCTACCTCAAAATAGCACATTGGTAGAAGTCCATAGGTGTGCACTGAATAGGAAACATTATTTAAATAATTAGTGCAGAAAAATAGTATAGATTATATTTGTGATTTGTTGAGCGGCGGCTCTGCCAGTGCACCAGGTGGGTTGCAAGCTTTGTCTCTGGACTGCTAAGTTAGACTTGAGTACCAGTGTTACATCTGCAGTATGATCATGAATCATTAATAGAGTGCTGTTTTTCAGAGAAAAGTAGACAAATGAGGTATGGAATATTATGATGTGTAAACTCTAAATAAGAAGCCTTCCAGTTAGTGTTATTTTAGTCAGGCCTTTAGTATGTACAATCTTGAGGACAAAAAGAAAGAGCAGAATGTAGAAGAAGTACAGGGTTTTGAAAGAAAGAACCAAGTGATTAAGAGGGCATAAAATATTTCCAATGACAAGCAGTAGAAATGTGAGTCAGTATGAACACATTTGCATGTTGTTTTTATTACCGATTGGCTGTGTGGCTTTGGGACACATTATTTATATTTTTGCACCTCAGTTTCACATTTACAAAACAAGAGCACCATTAGAGATTTCTTAATGTAAAAGTTAATGAAGGATGGTATTACCCTAGACATAGTTGAGGTGGGAAAGGCAATTTTTCTGCTAAGGAGATGATGTGCACAAAGTGATCACAGGAAAAGGCAGGCATGGAGCATTCAGAGGACTGCAAGGAGGCAATTTGTTATGGAAGAAGAGAGTGGTAAGTGTCACGGAGTTTTGAGAAATGAAGATGAAGAGTTAGCATTTAAAGAAGAAACTAAGAGGGCCTATATGCAATAGTGGTTAATATCACAAGATCAGAAATTCTCCTTTACTGTTGGTTAAATTATGTTAGGCAGATTACTGAGTGTGTCTCTTAAATTCATTCTTTAGCTGTAAAAGGGGCACAGTAATGTTCCTACCTATAGCACTACTGTGAGAATTAGTTAGTATTGTTGAAAGAAGAGACCATCACTCAATATCTAAAACAAAAGCTGTATTTATTGCTTAGTAAGCAAAGGAGAAAGGTTATCATAGAACATAGTCTCTCTGAATAAACCGTTAAAAGTTTGAGGAAGTGTGAAGGTCTGGAATTGGCAAACTTTTAGAAGCGAGAGTATTTAGTCATGGAAGGGTGGCTCCTGTAGTGTAGTTCTTACACATGGCTGAATCTCAGAAGTGTGGTTACTGGAGTGAGGCTGCTACTGATTGGGCCATTCATGGCAGGCTGGCTTTTAGAAGGCTGATACTGATAGATTAGTAGCTGATCAAAGTTTCTGACAGATTAAGATGAGCTCATCTGGGACAACTTCAAGCACTTTAACATTCATATCATAGGAGTGCCAGAAGGAGAAGAGAAAGAGCAAAGAAACTGGAAATCTATTTGAAAAAATAATGAAAGAAAACTTCCCTAATTTGGTGAAGGAAATAAACTTGCAAGTCTAGGAAGCACAGAGAGTCTCAAACAAGATGAATGCAAAGAGGTACACTCTAAGACACATCATAATTAAAATGCCAAAGGTTACATATAAAGAGAGAATCTTAAAAGTAGCAAGAATAAAGAAGTTAGTTACCTCTAGAGGAATTTCCATAAGACTGTCCACTTGTTTCTCAAAAGAAGCTTTGCAGGCTAGAAGGGGCTGGCAAGAAATATTCAAAGTCATGAAAAGCAGGGGCCTACAGCCAAGATTGTTCTACCCAGCAAAGCTATCATCTAGAATCAAAAGGCAGATGAAGAGCCTCCCAGACAAGAAAAAGCAAAGGAGTTTATCGTCACCAAATCATTATTATATCAAATGTTAAAGGGACTTATTTAAGAAAAAGGAGTCAAAACTATGAACAATAAAATGGCAATAAATATACATCTATCAACAATTGAATCTAAAGAACAACAGAGACAGAATCATGGATACAGAGAGTATTTTGATGGTTGCCAGATGGGAGGGAGTTTTGGGGGAATGGGTTGAAGAGGTGAGGGGATTCAGAAGTATAAAAAGGTAGTTGCAGAATAGCCATGGGGGTATAAAGTACAGTATAGGATATGAAGCAGCTAAAGAACTTATACATGATCCGTGAACATGAACAATGGTGTGGGGATTGTCTAATGGACTGGGGGGTGCTGGGCAGAAGAAGGCAAAGAGGGAAGAATTAGGACAACCGTAAGAGCATAATAAATAAAATATAATTTAAAAAATAAAAATAAAAATAGGCGAGCAAAGGGCTAAGAAATACTAAGACTGCCCTCAATCAGAAGTTGGATCTTTACCTTTCTTGAATATAGCATATAGGTTCATCATTTTATTCTCAATTAATTTTAAGTAGAGTAGTGCCTACCCAAGATTCTGTAAAAAATTTGTCTTAAGTAGAGTAGTGTCTCCACATGTTATATTATTATTAATATCTATTTATTATTTGACTGGATTGAGAACTTTTTTTCACATAATCATAAAGAGGATTGGTATTGTCCTCCCTGAAAGCATTAGAGATTATATACAAAAAGATTTTTAGCAATGGAATGACATAAAAATGATCTTTAAAAAAACAAAACCATCTCTAACAAATAGGAGGTCAATGAGGAAAATATATGCATAAAAATGTGTTTTATTTCTCTGAGTTCATGTGTGTCAGGAGTACTGATCTAAGATATATTTTTCATTCAATCATTGTGATAAAAAAATGAGAAAAAGAAAAAGAAATAAAAGTTACTTTATATAGCCTTGTGGCTAAAACACCTCCCTCACCAATTTTACCAATAAAAATAACTCACTTTGGAAGTTCCAAGGGATTTTTCACATTCAGGGGTAAAAGGGAAATCAACTACTGCTCTAGTCTAAATTAAGTGAAAATTCATTATACAAATTATTGTTAAATTTGAAACAGGTGTTCCCTTTCTACTTAGGAAGATAAGAAATGAAAAAAATAAAAACCTACCACAGATTTTTTTATAGATTTAAAGTGTTCTTAAAGTGAATAAGAAGTTAATTCCTCAGTGCTCAATACTTCTGAGTTTTTCTCTGAGGAAGTTCTCTTTAATAAAGACAATTTACAGGACATCAGAAAGAAAAAAAAAACCCAAGAAAGATATATGTTGTTTATAATATTTTTGTCTGCCAATGTGGCTTGCTAAATAATTAAGGAATTGTGATGCTCCTGGTTCCAAAAGAAAATTTTGATTTATTAGTTGATGCCTTTTAAATAATGGTGTCTCTAGTATCCCTGAGATTTTGGAAATGTCCAGTCCTACCCTTAAAAGGAATACAGAGACTGAAAATCCAGGACAGTTGCTGGGAGACTTCTTAGAGAACTCTCATTTTACTGCCTGAAAAAAGGGAGCACAGAAGGAAAAATATTACACACAAATTTGTTGGTAGGTATCTGTCTTCACAAAACTCCGTTGTTTTCATGTAACTGTAAGAACACCCACAAGGTTTTAATAAAAGTAGGCATTCCTCTTTTATACTCACCTCACTTAGAAAAGATTCAAGGGATCAACATATTCTGAAAAATCTCAAACTAACCACTTTTAATAACAGTTTGAAGTAGAATTCTCTGCAAAAGGGTCACTCGTACATAACTATTTTCTTACAGTGTCCCACTTCAGGAAGCATAATGTTACATCCTGATGCTCCCATGATAAGATACAGAAAGGCCAATCTGAGGAGAAATGTTGCATGGAAGTGAAACATACCTAATATCTAAGTCTAACTGCAATAAATAATCTTGGACCCAGTAAATCAAGTTTTCAAAATCAAATAATTTCTGCAGTTGCTCCACAATTTGAACTTCCCACCTAGAAATCAATTTATATAAATTCATGTGCCCACCCTATATATTTGCCAACAAAAATCAACCATGTCTTAGGTGTCTTCCAGGAAAAGTTACATTTAAATGGAAATAGTGAAGTAATGGTGATTTGGTGTAACTTTATCCTGAAACTTGACAGTTTGGGCAAGCATTTTACTCCAATCATCTCCTATGGGGGTATATGGCAGGAACAAACAGTATTGAAATTAAGAAAAGATGGGTGCCTCATTTTTTGTTTGTTTTTGTTTCTTAAATATATTTTATTGATTATGTTATTACAGTAGTTCCAATTTTTTCCCCTTTGCTCCCCTCTGTCCAGTACACCCCTTCCCTCCAGAAATCCCGCCATCCTTAGTTCATGTGCATGGGTCATGCATATAAATTCTTTGGCTTCACCCTTTCCTATATTATTCTTAACATCCCCCCTGTCTACTTTGTACCAACCGATTATGCTTCTTAGTCCCTGCACCATTTCTTCATTTCTCCCGCTCCCCCCTCCCAGCTGATAACCCTCCAAATGATCCCCATACCTATGATTCTGTTCCTTTTCTGGTTTGCTTAGTTGGATTTTGCTTTTATTTTTTAGATTCAGTTGTTGATAGTTGTGAGTTTGTTGTGATTTTAGTGTTCATAGTTTTGATCTTCTTTTTCTTAAATAAGTCCCTTTGACATTTCATATAATAATGGCTTGGTAATGATGAACTCTTTGAGCTTCACCTTGTCTGGGAAGCACTTCATCTGTCCTTCTATTCCAAATGATAGCCTTGCTGGATAGAGTAATCTTGGTTGTAGGTTGTTTTTCATCACATTGAATACTGCTTGCCAGTCCCTTCCTTCCTGCAAAGTGTCCTCTGAGAAATTAGCTGATAGTCCTATAGGCACCCTCCTGTAGGCAGCTCTCTGCCTCTCTCTTGATGCCCCGAAAACTCTGTTTTTATTTTTCACCTTTGGTATCTTAGTCATAATGCGTTCTGGTATGGTCCCCTTTGGGTCCAGCTTGCCTGGGACCCTCCGTGCTTCCCGAACCTGTATGTCCATGTCCTTTGCAAAATTTGGGAAGTTTTCCTCATTTTCTTCAATTATTGTTTCCTCATTCTGCACTGGTTGACTGATTGTTTTTTCCTTATGTTCGAAATCATTGATTTGAACTCCAGTTTCCTTTCCTTCACCATTGGTTTTGTGTGGATTTTCCTTCGTTTTACTTAACATAGCCATCACTTCTTTTCTTATGTGTTTGCTGTACTCAAGGATATCTGTCAAGCCTGTGAGCATCTTTATCACCAGAGTTTTGAATCCTGTGTCTGTTAGGTTGTCTGTCTCCTCATCTGTTAGATTGGCTATCTCTTCGTCGCTTAGTTCTCCCACTAGAACCTTGATGCATTTTCCCTTTTGGGCTATACTGCTCTGTCTCCTCATTCTGACAGGCCCCTGTGTTTGTTTGCCTCCTCCGCCCAGGTAGAGCTGTCGCTCTTATTACATTTAAGGGGCTGAGCCTTAGGGATTCGCCAGTACAGGGCGATCTGTTTCACCACGTTGTGGCGCTGTATGTGGGGTAGGGGTCTGAGAGGGAACAATGCCACCAGCCCAGCATTTGCCCCTTTTCCAGGCACCTCTCCCACTTCCGCACTGGGATAACACCCCTCTAGCTGCTGCCCTGGCCATCGCTCCCAGAGTGGGTGGGTCTGCAGATGTTCTAGGACTGTGGGAGTCCTTTAAATAAGCAGACTCTGCTGAGACCGGCAGTTTCTGCCTCCACCCCAACTCTCACATTGCACAGTCAGAAGCAATGAGGCTTCATTTTCCCCTGTGCTGGGACTGTGGGCTGCGAGGTCCAGTGAGAAGGTCCCCAGGTGTCCCTCCTGACTTTTTAAAGTGTGTGACTGCACTTTATGCCAGCCTGCCGCTGCCATTGGTGCTGCTGCAACTGCTGCCACCACCACACCGAGTCCTCTCCACCCCGGCTTTGCCCTCCTACCTGTCTGGATAAATAGTTCTTCTTTATATCTTTGTTTGCTGGACTTCCATGCAGTTTGATTTTCTGGAACTTCTGGTTGTTTCTAGTTTTGAGGTAGTTGTATTTCTTCTTAGTTGTGGAGGGAGATGCAGCATGTCTGTCTACACCTCCATCTTGGCTGGAAGTCTGGGTGTCTTGTTTTGAATTAGTCACAACCAACACCTTTAGATAGTTAAATAAAGCCATGATATGCAAAATTCCAGCTGAAAGGGTGGGTAATTTTAACATCAAATAATTGCTAAATGCACTGTTCAACATACAGTGAACACTTAACAATCATTACAGAAGATTAGCGTCAATGTAGGCAAGTAGAATGTTAAGACAAACTCCTTAATATGCATCCTGGACTGACCCCTATTTATCTCTTCAGCATCATGCATCACTAATCTCTCATATTCAAACTTGAAATTCCAGCCACAGTGAATACTATCCATTCGCAGACAGCACCTCTTCAAAATATTTTTCCTCTTCTCATTATTGCCTTCTATTTATCCTTGATTTAGTTACCTTGAGTAGTCAGCCCTGATTCACTCACATACCCACATCCCTGAGCTTAGTGGCTCTCCTATAGATTATAATTACTGTGTAATATTTTTATTAAAATGTTTATCTCATAGTTAATAATATTATACTACATAACTATTTCCCCCACGAGTCTATATCCCTCTGAAGAACAGGAACATTAGCTTTCATGTTCACCATTGCATCATAGCCTTTCATCCTATACCTGGCACATAGTAAGTACCCTAAATATTTATTGATTGAATAAAGGCATATCTTTGAAACATAGATAACTTATCAAATGTTTTACAAATATAGTATCGCTAGGTAAATATTACCTCATTCCCCATGTGTAGATTACTTGATTTCAAGGAGTATAATGGTTCAAGACCAGAAATGAGGAGACTACATTTTTCTTGTAAGCATACCAATTATATTATTTCAGAGAATCTTGAGGCAGCCAACTCAGCCTATGGTATATTCATTTTGAGGTTAGATTCCCATGACAAGTCAATATGGTTCATTACAATATGATTCATCATTACAACTATAAGGTAAAAGTTAATTAGAGTCAGTGTTCTCCAAAAACCATGATCACAAACAAATAATGAGTCAGTGTTCCAAGCCATATTAAAATCTAAGCCTTGTTAATTTCATAATCAGTGTAATATGAGTATTAAAGATATTTTAATCCTGAGTCTCTTCTAGAGATCTTATTTAATGAAGGTCCAAATGTTTTTTATAGAGACTAGTAGAGTAAGTTTGTTTTTTTAATGATGTACAGTCAATTAAATCTGTCGACTTACTTCATGGATACAAGGTTATTCAGTAATTTATCTGTATCTGGATGAAGTTTGGCACCATAGATATAGACTAAAGCTTCCATTTTATTTGGAGTTGAAGAAATATGACCTTGTCTGGAAATACATAATCTTCAAAAGTACAAATATGAAAATAGTTTATTCTGATTTTATGGTAGGAATAATAATTTTTTTAAAGCATGCATTTTTTTTTTTAGTAGATGATAATGAATGTAAATCATTCTACAAAACAATGTGGGCTTATTTTCACATTTGTTTGGGATTAAACTGCATCCATAAACTGCTTCCACATGTATGCTAATTAACTCTGCTGCAGAACCAACTACCCTATTTTGATGATTATAGGCAAAAGATTTATGAAATCCTACCTCTTCACTTCAACCTTTATCACCACATTTCTGGTCACCAGGTCTTGGTGATGAGTAAGTCTATTTGAAGGTCTCTTTTAGCTCAGGGCATTGATAATAGGATATGGAATTTTTTCCTTGCAGATAAAAATGTTGAACAAAGCTAGCCTGATGTAGAACCATAGTTATTATTTGATAATTGTTAGTAGAGAATATAAAAAGAATTAGTGGTTTTCTAGTAAATCAATCTTGAGATTAAAAAAACAAAAGTCACCCTTGTATTGATTTTAAATGGCATCATTGTGAGGAGTGCCAGGAGGCCAGATTGCGTGGGCATTTAACAACATGCACACCTCTAGGACTGGAAACTTTAGGTCTCACATTAACAATATTATTTTGATGGATTTAGGATGTTGTAATGTGCCTAAACCCTTTTTGCCAGGGCTTGTTTGTATTTGATGTTAGTTGGTAACTGTAGAAGAGTAAAATGAAAATGGCTAACAGTGTTTTTTTTGTGAGTTTGTTGTGTGCGCGCGCGCGCGAGAGAGAGAGAGAGAGAACATGTTTTAAAAAAGGGCCCTATTTACTTTTACAAATTGTCGAAGAAGTGGATTCTAATATTTACTGTAAAAATATTCTTCATTTGCTCATTGTTAGTGCTTTGTTTCATTTTGTTTTTGAGTAAGTATGTCAATAAAAAAAGTTAAGAATATCTAGTTCTGCCATGGCTGCTGGGGCTCAGTGGATTGAGTGTTGGCCTGCAAACCAAGTGTCGCTGGTTCGATTCCCAGTCAGGGCACGTGACTAGCTTGCACATCAGGTCCCCAGTTGGGAGTGCAAGTGAGAGGCAGCCACACAGTGATGTTTCTCTCCCTTTATTTCTCCTTTCCCCTCTCTCTAAAAGTAAATAAATAAACAAACAAACAAATAAATAATTTTAAAAATATGTAGTTCTACTTTGATTAAAATGTCATATCCCTCAAAATAGCAGTTTCATTCATAGTTTCCATCATCTTAAGATAATTTTTTGCAATGATTCTAGTCATAATTATGAATAAGTAATTCCACTGATAACACTAACCTATAGCTTTCAAGTTCCTCAGACTAAAACAATATCCCAGAATTCTCATTGTTGATTCATTGTTTTAGTCATATAGTAATCCAATAAGAGTTTATTAACCATCAATTTTGTTGCACATACCATACTAGGTACTGGTTATGCAAAGGCATGAGTAAGTAAAGGTAATGTATAGGTGTGTGTTGTATGTACATATAATTTAAAACTGTGAAAAATTTTGTAAGGGAAATTAAAAGGATCTATGAGAGAATTAAGATGACTTTACTTAATTTAGACAGAGGTCCAGATAAGGTCTCTGAGCATGTGCACTACTGAACTTGGTTGCCTCCCTATGTTAATGACATTTACTTAAGTTGATGAATACTTAATGTTAAGGAAGAATATTTTGTCCTCAACATATTGTCATCAAAATATTGCACATTCTGAGGGGCTTTGGAATATTTCTTTCTTTATTATAATGGCCACTGGCTCCTAGAATAAATGAATCAGAGATCGCTCAAGAGTGCAAAAAATGGGAATCAGGTTGTCTAGAGTAACTAGGTCTTCATATGCCCTCCACCTCTCAAATATCCCTTTGTATATACACACTGATTAGCTCCCTCATTTTCATAAGAGATTTAGGGATATGGTTACATAATCCTAAAGTTAACCTACTTAGAAAAGACAACAATTGAAAAATGGAATTTAAGATCCAACTCTATACTTCAGTCTTTTTTTCTTGTCTGTTTTGCCAAATTGATGTTAATGGAATTATTGGATAAATACTGGCCCAGTTAATATTCTGTTCCAATACACAATATTTTCCGACATTATTTTATTGTCTACAGAAATACTACTTGCATATGAAAATACTGTGTCGATTACATGTTTTGAAGATAAAAATAAATTAGAGGGTTAAACAATTTATAGAGTGTAGTAACTTAAAAGAAAATGTATCTTCCTTATTTTTTCAAATACTTTTACATTTTAAGAAAATTTTCTCTTTTTATGTGGAAAGAATCTTTCAATTTATAGCTCCATCTCTATGTTGTACAAGATTGTGAGTGGATAATTATCTGACATATTGTTTTGTTTAATGAACATTTTAAGTTGAGACACAGGGAGGACTGTTGAGCCAAATTTCAGTTTCTGTGAGTTTCTCTATTTTATAAAATTATACACACCTATAGAATTAATGTGATGGGGGTGGGTGTGGAAATCTGGGTCATAATTGCTATCATCCACACCAGAAAGGAAAGACATTTATCTAATCAGACCATAAGGATCCACTGAAATAGGTCTAAAAGGGTCTGAAGCTGCTGACAAAACCACAACAGTGGGCCCAATTAACAATACCCATTTTTAATTAACAGTTGCTGACTCTTTGCCATTGAAATATTCACGCTCTAGGTGTGAAATGGCAACCCCCATTTGTCATATCTGTCAAAATTAATTTTGAAATCCCATGGTCTTCCTTCCACAGGATAAAAGTGAATAACTAGAGCATACTTCCTACCTGACAAAGTTTAATTCTAGTACAAAGACTAAGAAAATAGAACCTAGAAAACTGGTTGGGTCAGCTTTAATAATTCAACTCATATAAATTATCTTCATAGCATTTCTAGTGCTGCAGACTATGTCAGTGAATGGTATTTAAAGTTCTTATCCTTAATTCTTTTAAAAATTTTCATTCAAAAAATATATTAAGCTCCTAATAAGTATTAGATACTAATCTAGGCACATATTTCAATCATGAGGCTACAACTATGAACAAGGCAATGTGTTCTGATGGATACCACAATCTAATACAAAAGGACAAACTGCCAAATTTCTGTACATGTGAATATCAGGAATGAGGATAGGATTTCTTTGCAAAAGATATGAAAATGTATTAGCATGAGTGATAGCATGGTCAGAAAGTTAAAATAAAAATAAACAGGATGGAAGCTGGGTAAGACTTTTTGCAAATGAAGTCTTCTACATAAAAACTTTGGCTTCAGGGTTAAGGGTAGGATTGAAATCACTAACATATATTTATTGAACATTTAATACATTATCAACGGTGGGACACAAATAATGGCATGTTCTATTTATTTCATTCGATTCAATAATCTTATGAAGTAGATAGTATTATTTTTATTATATAAGTAAAAAATAATTTCAAAAACCTAATTGACCATCTTAAATTTACAGAGTTGGTAAGTAGCAGAA
Organism: Furipterus horrens; assembly: GCF_987537825.1. Classification (NCBI taxonomy): domain Eukaryota; kingdom Metazoa; phylum Chordata; class Mammalia; order Chiroptera; family Furipteridae; genus Furipterus; species Furipterus horrens. The sequence continues at coordinate 58,503,691 of NW_028327175.1, read as the reverse complement.
CCTGTACTAGAATAATTAATTGACTCTGATTCATTTACTGAGTTACCACTATCTGTTCTTACGTACTGGGATCTGAAAATACAGAGGTGAGTAAAACAAATGCCGCGATCCCAAAGTGTTTATTTCTGGCAGAGGTGGGAGGCATGTATATAAGAGATTATGATAAGGAGGAAAAATGTGATGTACATATCTTACCATTTACCAGGGATGTACAGATAAAAGAGTGAATGCTAAATCTCTCTTGTGAAATAAAAAGTATCCCAAAGAAAATGACATTTCTTATCCATTTCATAATATTTTTCCCACTGTGTCAGCCTTCTTTATCCATTCTTTGTAAAGCACAGTTATCATTAGATAAGAAAAAGGATCTAAAAAAACATTGCATTGTTCCAGTGCTCGAGAAGCTTATATCCTAATCAAAGAACAAAATAACACGATTGAAGTCACAGAAGAGATGTGGAATTTTTAAGCCTGTGATCATTGCCTAGGTCTCCAGTTAAACAAAAGAGAGCAGAAACAGTGGAGCATGGAGAAACTGGCTCAGTCTACCACTGGGGAATCCACAACAACTAAAGGAAGAATTAAGCTGAGTGTATCAACAATAAAAGCAAATTGAAGAAGGTTTTATTCAAGAGAAAGAACTTGGAAATATGCTGGTTTGTTTAAAGCACTGTACCATGTTTCAGGTGGGCAGGAAGATGAAAAAGATACAATCCCTGCAAGATTTAATTAATATTAGATCTATTGTTATCCAAACTCTGACACAAAAGCCCAAACACACAGAAACATTACTCAGAAATTCAAGTCTTTCAATGAAAAGGGAATATATTAACAATTAATTTAGCAATAATTATTTTCTCTAATTTTATATGTAAATTATTAAAATTCTAGTAAATAGAGGTAAGCAAAAGGAGAAAAATATCATATGCATACCTTTTCACTGTTAATTGAACGCACACACTCTTTAATGGGATTAAACTGTATGTGATATAACACAAATATTTTCATGCCATAGACCATTAATATCATCTATGATTCTATTTTTAATGGCTACCTATTATTCATTATAAATGTGTGTGACACCTGTTTAATCAGTCATTTTAAGGTCCAGTTTTTGACTATTGTAAGTGATAAGTATTCTCATTGATGAATCTTTGATACTTTCATGGGTTTTTCTCATCATAGATTTCCAAAAATAAAACTATTAGATCAATGAGTGATAAATATGTTAATACTTTAAATATGTTGTGATCAATTCTCTTTTAAAAAATTTACCAGTTTACATCCCTTTTGGTATTGTAAGAACTTATTTTCTCCATATTCTGAACCACATTAAATGTCATTTCTAGCATGAAAGGATATATATATATATATATATATAATAGTATTTTATTAATTGGCATTTAGTAATTCTTAATGATAAAAAATAATTTTCTTTGTATTTTCTCTTTTATTAAATTTTAGTGTTCCTCCTTTGTTTGGGTACTTACTGCACTAATTATTGATTTGTGAGAACTACTTACATATTAATTTTTTTTACCCATTCCCCTCACAATGCTACAATATGATGGAGCTTTTTACTTTGTATTTTCATATAGTGGAATCCAGTAATCTTTTCCTTAATACTTTCTTTTTACATGGTGTCATCTATAAAATTCTTTTATTCCAAATTACACATTTAACATCTGTATTTATTCTAGTGTGTTTTATTAAATGTCAATTTTCCTAGAACTTTGATGTATGGTTTGACATAGGAATACAATTTTATTTGTTCTTAATGGTTAACAATTTTTCCAATGTTATTCAATTATTTTTCCATTGATTTGGCATATAATATGTATTATATCATCAATTATTAAATATATTTTTATGTTTCTGATCTTTCTCATCTTTGCTATTGATCTATTTGTTTTATTCATTTTTTGTTTTAAAATGTATTTTTATTTTTAAAATATTTTATTGTTTATGGTGTTCCAATTGTTCCAATTTTTTCCCTTTGCTCCCATCACTCAGCTCCACAGTCAATCCCTTCACCATTGTCCATGTCCATGGGTCATGCATATATGTTCTTTGACTAACCCCTTCATCTTCTTTCAATTAGTCCCCACTTAACCCCTCCCCTCTTACAGTTATCATCTGTTCCATATTTCTCTGACTCTGATTCTATTTTTGCTTATTAGCTTATTCTGCTTATTAGATTCCACTTATAAGTGAGATCATATGGTATTTGTCTTTCACCAACTGGCTTATTTCACATAGCATTATTTTTAGTTCTATTCATGCCATTGTCAAAAGTAAGAATTCTTTTTTTTTTTTTTTTACTTCGACCGTTGCATAGTATTCCATTGTATAAATGTACCACAGATTTTTGATCCACTCACTTACTAATTGATACTTGGGCTCTTTCCAAATCTTGGTTATTGTAAATAGCACTGCTGTGAACATCAGGGTGCATATTTTCTATTGAATTGGTGTTTTGGGATTCTTATGATAGATTCACAGCAATGGAATTGCTGTGTCATAAGGCAGTTCCATTTTTAACTTTTTGAGGAAACTCCATACTGTTTTCCACAGTGGGAAACTGCACCAGTCTGCATTTCCTCTAATGGCGCACTACAGATCCCTTTCTCCACATCCTCTTCAGCACTTGTTTTTTGTTGATTTATCCATGATAGTCATTTGGCAGAGTGAGATGATATCTCATGGTGATTTTAATTTGCATCTCTCTGATGGCTAGTGATGTTGAACATTTTTTCATATGCCTATGCACCATATGTATGTCCTTGTAGAAGTGTCTATTCAGGTCCTTTGTCCATTTTTTAATTGGATTGTTTATTTTCCTAGTGTTGAGTCACTTGGGTTTTTATATGTCTTGGAGATAAACCCTTGCCCAATATATCATTGGGAAATATATTCTCCCATACAGTGGATTCCTTTTTCATTTTGATGATGGTTCCTTTAGCTGTGAAGAAATTTTTAAATCTGATGTGGTCCCATTTGTTTATTTTTCCTGTTTCCCTTGTCCTGGGAGATACACTGGCAAAAATATTGCTATGTGGGATATCTGAAATTTTACTGCCTATGTTTTCTACTAGGAGTTTTATGGTAATACAACTTATGTTTAAGTCTTTTATCCATTTTGAATTTATTCTGGTGTATGGTGTGAGTTGGTGCTCTAGTTAAATTTTTTTGCATATATCAGTCCAGTTCTCATAATACCTTTTATTGAAGAGACTGTCTTTATTCCATTGTATTGACCTTCCTCCTACTGTATTTAATTTGTTGTTAAGCCTCATATCTAATAAATTCTTAATTTCAGGTTAAAGAAAAATTTATTCTAAAATGTCAGTTTGATTTTTAGAGATTTTATTTCTCTATTATAAAATAGATTTCCCCTATTTTATCTATCTTTAAATTTCTTTAACATATATATAATGTAATTTTAAAGTATTACCTTCTTATTCATATATATATATATATATATATATATATATATATACATATACATATATATATGATTTATGGGTCCACTTCTATATTTTTATTGTTCTCTTCTTTCATGTCTCATTTTTTTGATAATGTACAGGACAGCATATTTAAATTAACCAAGGAATTTGGAGTTAATTATGTTTTTTAAATCTTCTGTGTTGGCTTTATTCATGCAATATTATGTCTTATAGATACATGTATCTGTGTATGAAGCAGCAGATCATGTTTATTGCTGTGGCATTTCCCACTTAAAAGTTTATCACTATTTATTTGTCTAGTCTACCACTGATGCATATGTGAGCTGTTTGCAGTTTTTTTAAATTATATTTTATTGATTATGCTATTATAGTTGTGCCAACTATTCCCTCTTTGTCCCTCTCCACCCAGCACACTCCACTCCCTCTGGCAACCCCCCACCATTGTTCACATCCATGAGTCATACATATAAGTTCTTTGGCTACTTCCTTTCCTATACTGTACTTTACATCCCCACAACTATCCTGTAATTACAATTTGTGCTTCTTAATCCCTCCACCTTTTCACCCATTCTCTCAGAGCCCTGTCCCTCTCGTGACCATTAAAACATTCTCTGCATCTATGCTTCTGTTTCTGTTCTGCTTGTTTGTTTATTATTATTTTTTTAATTTCAATTGTTGATAGACATGTGTTCATTGCCATTTTATTGTTCATAGTTTTGATCTCCTTTTTCTTAAATAAGTTCCTTTTACATTTCATATAATAATGGTTTGGTAATTATAAACTCCTGTAGCTTTACCTTGTCTTGGAAACTGCTTATCTTTCCCTTGATTCTCAATGATAGCTTTGCTGGGTAGAGTAACCTTGGTTGTAGGTCCTTGATTTTCATCACTTTGAATAGCTCTTGCCAATCTCTTCTAGCTTGAAAAGTGTATTTTGAGAAATCAGCTGACGGTCTTATGGGTGCTCCCTTGTAGGTAATTAACTGCTTTTCTCTTGATGGTTTTAAGATTTTCTCTTTATCTTTAACCTTTGTCATTTTAATTATAATGTGTCTTGGTGTGGGCCTCTTTGCATCCATCTTGCTTGGGACTCTCTGTGCTTCCTGGTCTTTTATGTCTTATTTCTTTTACTAGATTAGGAAAGTTATCTTTTATTATTTTTCAATAGGTTTCCAATTTTTTGCTCTTTCTTCTCTACTTCCAAGAACTCAGGTAGATTACATCTGGGTTGCAACCTGAATTTCAGTTTACCTCCTTTCAAATGTCTTTAGATTGAGACCCATCTTGAGTGATTGCAGGCACCGCTTTGTGGGATACTCAGGACTGAAGCACTACAGTATGTGGAGATTTTCCCTCTGGCTTCCAGACTAGTCAATAGCATTCTAAGTCGCTATCTATACTCTCAGCAGATTCTCATGGGGATGTACTTCCTGGCCAGAAGAATCAGCTCTGAGTGTAGAGATACTATAGATTCCAATCTGTCATACTAGCCCATGCAACTGTTAACAACCATTCTATATTTCTTGCTATCCCAGCAGAGTTTTCTGCCCATGGCTGGCCCCCTTTTTTTCCCATTTATTCCCAGACATGGGTAATGCTTACAGAGAGGGAAGTGATACTGGTATTTGCTCAAGAAGGCCTCCCTTCTGTCTGGAATAAAAAATAATTATTTTAGTCTTTTTTTTGCATAATACTTCCTGAAATCATATATATCACATATCTACTTCTATGTGTATATATATTTATACTTTTTAAAATTGTTCTATTTGTTATGGCGGTAATTATATTCACTTGTACTTTCTAATTAGATGTGGAACATTCCAGTGCCTTAATTGTGTTTATGTACTGTCTTAACAAGTAATTGATATATTGCAGTTGTTTTATTCATTACAAAAATAGTGTGTTTTTCAGGTTACAGTAGCTTTCACAATTGTCAATAGAGTGTCTGTGTCATAACAACAGCTATTATTTGTGGAGTTGTGACCATAAGTAAATTAGGTGATATATGGATAGCAATTGGAACAAAGCAACCCTATAAGTTAAGTTCTGTTTTTAACCCTATTATACACATGGGAAAATTGAGCCATGGAGAGTTTAGGTGACCTCTCCAGGTCATATACTTGTAAATATTGGTGCCAGGATTCAAATACAAGCAATTTTCCTTAGAGCCCTAGCTCTTAGTCACTATACTATATTGTGGTCTTGAGTGAACACTTAATATTGTTTTTTTAACAGGGCTGTTCTTTACTCCTCTCTTCCCTTCATACTCTAAAAACATTTGTTTTATGTAATCTTCTATAATTTTATCGTTCTGTTCCATATGTTATTATCTTTCCATACACTCTTTAGTTGCTATGAATTTACTTCTACTTCTTTTTTTTATAGAACAGAGATCTACCTTTCCTTTAGAATTTACCTCAGTTATCACCTCTTTCAGAAACTTTTACTACTCAGTCAGAATTTGAACTTTTTACATATATTACCTTAGAATGTAACCTATTGTATGTAATGTATTTATGTATCTTTGTCCCATTCATTAGTCCATAAGACCCTTGAGAGTAGGAACTGTGGCTCATCCACATCTTTTTATATACAACTAATAATTCTTGAAGTGTACTAGTCACTGAATATATATTTACCAAATTGATTTTAACCTCTATCTGTTCTTAAAGTTGATTTTCAATAGAAATTTCAAAGGTTAAAAGTTTTTGTGCTATATTACACTTACTTTGCTCCAAAAGTTAAAACATAATAGATCAAAATAAATGTTGTCATTATTTTAGAAGATCATCTTGGCTAAATTTAAAATAGAAGAAATGCTCTTATTTAAAATTATAAAATTATTCACTTTAATTTTTATCTCTTTAATAGTTAAAAACGAAATTCAACCTCCTATTTTAAATTCAACTACTATTCACTCTTAACTAATAATACCTTTATGTGCCTGACACTTCAGGTGGAATGATTAAATTATGCACGTGTAGAAAGATCTCAGAAAGCAATGACAGGTATTACAAACCTACTATGTTCTTGCGTACTTAAAAAAGTATTGTATTTAAAAGTTAAAATACTTATTTTAATTCATTGTTTCTCTTGTATTTGACATTCTTCTTTTCCTTTTGACTCACATAGGGGTGTAAATTTTTATTTCTTTAACTTGGCTTTGTTTTTCACTGAATTTATACCATAGAACATTATATTGTTCACTTTGTTAGTCACTTGAAGCAAGGAAGTATAGAACCATTTCTCTTGCTCGAATGGAAGAGACTTAAAAAGACATTTTTAAAAAACAGAGACAACAGTGGGCTGCATAGAGATATTAAGTCAGTGCATAAAGTCTTCAAAACCACTCTTTCTGCTCTTTGGTGTGTAGAACATGTCTTGCTGTATTGAATGGATTAAATAGTTTTTCACTGATTTTTAAAGTTGAGTTTCTTAAAAATTTGGGCCAAGCAATTCCAAGTAACTTATTATTTAGCTTTGCAAAGTCACTTATGCCCACAGCCCTCTAGGATTCTTTTTACACTCTGCTATGGAATGCATGAAGCCTGTCCATAAAGTATCCAGCCACATACTATGAAAAATAGAGACATTTATTGAAGAAGATACAAGATAGAAGAAATATTGTACAGAGGACAATGACACCTCAGTCACTTCAAAGTTAAGCACTTGGGACATCCCAGACTCTCTTCCACTGTTCAAAACACGTTGAAAAATCCTTTGTTGAAATTGCCATCAGCTGTCCCTTCGTACTTTCTTGAATCTCATTGACAGCCAAAAATCTCTTTTCTTTCAAAGGTGATTTTAGTTTTGGGAAAAGCCAGAAGTTGCAGGACGCCAAATCTGGTTCATTGGCAGTGGTTTGAATCAAGTCATGAGAAACTGCAGCGTGGTGTTCCTTCTGCTCTGGTAGCAGAAGCTGCAGAACAGATTTCTCCGTATGTTTCGTGCCAAAATCCTGCATCAAAATCTCAGACATTTAGTTTTGGGTATCTCCAGATCAGCTTCTAGTTCTTGCACTGTTCGTCATTGATCTTTGCTGATGGCAGCCCACACACGTTCAACACTCTCAGGTGCTCTGCTTGTTGCAGGCCTTCCAGAATGTGAATCACTGTCAACAGGTTCTCAACCATCCTTGAAGTGTTTGTGACACACTTTTATTTGCGCTGCACTCATTGCATGTCCTTGAAAGACTTTTGAATTATCTCAATAGTTTCTGAGGAAGAATGTTTAAACTTAACGCAAAATTTGATGCAGATTCATTGCTCTGCTTGCTCAGTCATTTTGAATGTGATGGCCACACAGCACAAATGCTCACTTAAAGACACCTACTGTCCCCACTGACTAGTGCAGTGGAGTCATCATTGTTCACATATACAGCTTCCAGTCCACTTTCTTTGGCTGCCAGGTTACACTGATGTGCAAAGTGTTCTTGTTATATTAACAATGGCTAGACTTTCTCCCGACAGACCTTGTATAGCGTCCCCAACTGTAAAAACTGACGAGCATGCTGGTCCTAAGAAGGAAGAAACAGAAGGGTTGGTTTGACACCTATGGGTCTACAATTTGTGGTTCAGTGAATGAGTTCAATGTTATTCTTTGAAATTGCTTCTATTATCTATTTCTTTCTGATCTAGAGTCTTTTTTTAAAGATGTCTAACAAGGCAGAATATAGCCAAAAAGCATATGAATATTGTTTTCCTAAAATTGCTACATGTGCTTTCTCAGTGAATAGAAAAGAGATGTAGAACAATCTCCTTGGCTTAAGGTGTTCAGAAGGTGAGATAATATTTTTTTTGAGTATCTTGGGCAATATTGTCATTCTTTGATAAGCTTTGGTTCTTTTTTATAAGTATATTTTATTGATTATGTTATTACAATCATCCCAACTTCCCCCCTTAGCTCCCTCCTGCCTGAGACCCCCCCTTCCCTCCAACAATGCCCCCACCCCCAGTTTAGTTTGTGTCCATGGGTCTTGCATGTAAGTTCTTTGGCTTCTCCATTTCCTATACTATTCTTAACTTCCTCCTGTCTATTTTGTATCTACTAATTATGCTCTTTTAATCTCTGAACTTTTCCCCCCTCCCAATTTATAATCTTCCCCTCCAAATTATCTTCATATTTATGATACTGTTTCTGTTCTAGGTGTTTGCTTAATTTGTTTTATTTTGTTTTGTTTTTTAATTCAGTTGTTGATAGTTGTGAATTTGTTACCTATTTAATGACTATAGTTTTGATCTTCTTTTACTTAAATAAGTCCTTTTAACATTTAATATAATAAGGGCTTGGTAATGATGAACTCCTTTAGCTTTACTTTGTCTGGGAATCACTTTATCTACCCTTCCATTATAAATGATAGTTTTGCTGGATAAAGTAACCTAGGTTGTATGTCCTTGCAAGAATACTTCTTGCCAGTCCCCTCTAGTGTGCAAAATTTCTTTTGAGAGACCAACTGACAGTCTTATGGGAACTTCTTTGTAGGTAACTCTCTACTTTTTTCTTGCTGCTTTTAAGATTCTCTATCTTTAAACTTTGACATTTTAATTATGATGTGACTTGGTGTGGTCCTCTAACTTATTTGAGACTCTCTCTGTATTTCCTGGACTTGTATGTCTATATCCTTCACCAAATTAGGGAATTCTTTTTTCATTATTTTTTCAGATAAGTTATCAATTTCTTGCTCTTTCTCTTCTCCTTCTTACATCACTATGGTTCAGATGTTGGCAATTTTGAGATTTCCCATAGTCTTCTTATACTATCCTCATTTTTTTGAATTCTTCTTTCTTCTTTGTGTTCTGGTTGAATATTTATTTCTTCCTTATGTTCAAAATCACTGATTTGAATTCAAGCTTCTTTCCCTCACTGTTGGGTCCTTGTAGATTTTTTTATTTTACTTAGTATAACCTTCATTTCTTCCTTTAAGCTGTTGCCATGCTCAATGAGTTCTCTGAGCATCCTTATCACTGGTGTTTTGAACGCTGCCTCTGATAAGTTGGCTTTCTCCATTTCATTTAGTTCTTTTTCCGAGGTTTTGTTCTATTCTTTTATTTGTGCCATATTTCTTTGTCTCCTCAATTTAGCTGCCTCCCTGTGTTTGTTTCTGTGTATTAGGTAGAGCTGCTTTGACTCCCTGTAAAAGGAACCTATAACTTGTGTGGGGCAGAGCCTTAGGTAATCACCAGGGTGGAGCAACTCAGTTCACCACTTTGTGGCTCTGTGCGAGGGGGCGGGGGGCTTTGAGAGGGGACTGTGCCTCTCTCTGGCTTTGGAGGTTTTCCCCACACTTGCCCCATTTTGAGTCACTTCACCCACTACTTGTATGTGGCTGGTGCCATTCCAAAATTTGCCCTGGTGTTGTATCCTAGAGTGGGTGGGTTTGCATATGTTTTAAGATGACGTGGGCCCTTTAAGCAAAATTTCCTGAAAATCTGGCAGTTTCTTCCATTGCACCAATCCCCACTGGTTTTTATAGCCAGGAATTATGGAGATTTATCTTCCCAGTACTGGAAACCTGGGCTCTGCAGCCTGGCCTGAGGCTGGGATTGCTTGCTTCCAAGGCATCCCTCCTGGTTTTTATCTACCTCATGTGAATGTGGGACCACCTATGCCCATTCTGCCATCATCCTCACCTCCTCACCCCATATCCTTGTCGCTGCCCCTCCTGCCCATCTGGATGATTGTGGCTTTAAATCCTTGGTTGTCAATTGATTGTGTTAATTGTTTTGAGATTTAGTTGTAATTCTTTTTGTGGTTGTACAAGGAAGCAAAGTGTGTCTGCCTACACCTACATCTAGACTGGAAGTCCGTAAGTTTTGGTTCTTATTGAGCATATAATAATATTTTAAAGGGACACAAAAAGTGGTGTCTCATTTCTCCTCTTGCCCCTAACATAAACCTCTTTATACATGTTTAAAAATTATATACAAAGAAGGGAGAATAAAATTACATGGATATATATGAGAGTGTATTTATACACATTTATGCCAGTATTTATATGTACATACATTTATTGCTTCATTTAATAAAAAATTACTTTCATTGTTCATTGTTATTTAATGATAAAATTTGAAACCTGTTACTATCCAGAAAATTTTGTCTGGCTATTAATTATTTTTAATTTTTTGACTATTTTTATTCTTTAATTTACTTGTTTCTGTTTCTATGTAGATTTTATATATTTTGTAAAGCTAAGCATATTGACTTGAATATCACTATGGACTTGAATATCCTATGGACTTGAATAACAAAAAAGTAGAGGATATTACTGAACACAGAAATGTTATCTTCTCTTGTAATTAGAGAAAATCTTGTATCAACAAAGAATCTTTTAAAATACAAGTAATATGTGTTAGGACACAGACATTGGTGTGGACATTTTATAGAATGATTGTCGATCAGCTTTGTCAAAATAATTTCAGATGTTTAGAGGTCATCAATATTTTCCTATTATTACTATGATACTGAGGCAATTTATCAAATTCCAAAGTGTTAACATATAACAGTTTAATATTAAAGATGGTTTTACAAGACACAGTGGACCAATTTGCAGAGAATTCTGAACTTCTCAAGCATAGTAGTAAATGTGATCTAGATCATAATAAAATATGCGAAAGGTTGGGTATCAGGGTCAGCAATCAGAATCAGGAAAAAGGTGTAGCACACATAATAACTTCCTCCATTACTAAAGATATATGTTCTTTATGATTTTTGATAGAAAATTAAAAGTATGAGCCTTTAAGTTATATAAAGAGAAGGAAAATCTGGTATTGTTCCTTTTCATCATTAAATATAAGTGAGAGTAACTGGGCATGAGTAGGAAATTAAGTGCTTGGAGATAAACATTTAACAACTAGGAATCAGAGAAAAATACAAAGAAGTCAAGCATGGATTACAAATAGGAATAAAATTGAGAAGAGATAAAAGAAAACAAAATTCAATATTTGAAAAAAAGAAAAATGACATCATACAATTTTTTAAGGAAACAAAATGAAGTCTTAGCAGAAATACTCTTATAGTGTCCTTCATTGTTTTTCTCTGTTAGTTTCTAGATAGGAAAAAAATCCACAATTTTTCTCATTTGCTTGTAGTTATCCATAGGTAGAAAAGCTGAGGAAGGGAAGATAAAAGTCACCCAAGGTGAGACCTCAATGGGGGTGCTGAGCCAGGACTTTGACCCAATTGTACTTATATCACCTGTTCTGAGTTATAATTATGTTAAAATTATGTTATAATTTTGGGGAAATGTAGCAAATTAAATGTACAGATTTTAAATTTTTTCTATCTCAAGTATTTGTACTCTAACCTGCTTTGTAATCTGTCTTGCACTAAATATTTGTCTTACTTTGATGATTTCCTCTGTTGCTGGAATTTACTTAAGGTTCAATTTTAGGAAGTTAGATTTTTAATAAGATTTCTTTAAGTTGTTTCTATATTTAGCCAATCTTGCAGTTCTCAACAGTACATGGAAGAGCAAATAGGAGCTTATATAAATTAGCTTCTTTAACTACTAGATGGAACCAATATTTGGGTTCTCTAACTTCTAAGACTTGGAAGCAGTGTTGGTAATCCAAATTTATCAATAGGCTAACATAAACCTCTTCATAAAGGACTTCTTTATCCTGCTTATCATAGTAATGTTTCTTAAGTTTCCAAGAGTGGTCTTTCACCTCCAAATGTTTTCAGCTTGACAGATCACTCTCTTCTGAAGTGCACTTATTCAGGCCCTCTGCTGCTACTATGTTTTAATTTATATTATAAAGAAAGATGTCAAACAAGGAAGAATTAATTTCTGACCCTGTTTTAAAAAGACAAACCGATCAAGCCTTATTTTTTAAAGCTATGTAATGCTTGCGTGCTTTTATTGTACATGCATAAGGTCATCCATTATTTCTTAAGAGTGAACACAAAGTAAAGGATTCATTTTTCTTTAGATTTCGCTTGGATTCTGAGAGGTACTTAGTACTAAGCCCTGTGACTCCTGATGGTGTGGAGAGGAAGGTGTGCAGGAGGCTGAAGGATGACAGGAAACATTTTTTTATTTATTCAATTTTTATGAAACACATTCTCTTTACTTACTGCATAGTGTTGCTATTATTATCATTTTGGTGGGTCTGAGGTATGGTTCACACACATCATCTGTCTAAAAATAATTCTGTCTGGGTGTCATTATGGTGTTTGTTTCATAACAACTGCCTATGACTCTTTTTATTAAAATTCTAGTGGGCTGAGACTTGGAGCGTACAATGCAGCCCACACACAACTAATAGAGCATGGTCTGTCCTTGGGAAGGCCCTGGCAGGATCAGAGTAGGGTGTGTCAAAAATTAGGCGCTCTGCAAAGAATCTCAGGCCCAGAGACTCTAAAAGAAACAGGGTGAGACCATGGAAGTGTATTTCTCCCCCCAAAGCCATGTGTTATTTAGTTCACTCCTCAAATGAGAGTGACTGGATCTGCTGGGCTAAAAAAAAGCTGGTTGAGGGTCATGCCTCCACTTGCTTTGATGACTGACCTAGGGAATGAGTGTTGAAAAGTCAGGGGCTTTTTAAAGAAAGTTTCTAAAAGCACAAAGGTAACAGCACAGGATTTTTAGTAGATACATTATAAAATCATAGTGTTTAAACAGCTGGCATAACAGTCTTTATAATTGTATACATTCCTTCATATATTGCGAAATAGCCTGCATTTATGAAACAAAGTCTCTATAAAAATCTAGTGAATGTAAAATGTGAAGTTCACAGATTTAATCTTTAAATTAAATACCTATTATTTTTAGAAGTATTTTTCTCTGAATTAAAATGCTTTTTAAAAAAAGTACTGTGAAGATGTAGATATGGGACTGGTTGTGAGCAAAAACTATACAGTTGTAGAATTAAGATTAAAGGAAGGTTAAAAGGACATATTTTGCACTTGATGACAATAACTCCATTAATTACATTATAGTAAATGTGGGAGAATGTTGATAGCATATGCAAAAAATAAACAAAAATGAAAATCTTATTTTCTGTGATCATATTGCAGTGATAGCATTAGTATTATTTCACTGGGACTTTTGGGCTTATCTGATTAGATAAAACAAATGAGTAATTTTGGAATATTATAATTCTATCATACTTTGTATAAAGAAGAAAATATGATGGTAGTGTAGAGGAAGTTAAAATAAATATTCATTGTCCTATATTTGAATTCAAACAATTTGAACTTCAACAGTATAGCTTTAAATAATATATTACTTATCTCTGTTTATTTATTATATATCTCGCTACTTGTTAAAAAATCCTAGAAATAATAGCAAATTCAGTAGGCTGTCTCATTTCCAGATTATAATCTGGTGATATAATTTTTACCAAGAGAAATCAAGATGTTTTAATTAAATGGTGATTCCATGTCTCTGGTAGAAAATGGAGAAGTGTTTGGATCATCTTTCATACCAGAAAATGAAAGCTCTCAAAGACTAATAGTCATATCAAAAGATGACAATCCTGGAATGGGTAGCTTCCAGATTTTAGACAATTATGAGTATTCATTTAATCATATTAATTCAAAATTGAGAAGCTATAGAAATGAAAGTAAAGACATATCTAGCATGAGAGCTAACCCTAAGAACCAGAAGTTTTTTTAAGGCTATTCTTGACAGACACCAAGATTTCTGATCTTTCTCTTAAAAGCAAAAATAAGACAAATATTTAGCCCCAAGTATTTAATTTCTTATAACTTCCCCCATGTTAAGACTACTATGCATAATATTTAATACATGAGTTAAATGATTCTTATTTTGTTCTAGCAAATGTTTAAGTGAATGCTATGTGAATAGTAAAGTAATTTTGAAATTTTATTTACCTACCCAGTAAAGGAAAAAGAGTTATTTAAATCTCTGGGTTACTTCATAAGATTCAAAAACATTATGACAATTAATACATTAAATTGCATTTTGAAATTAAATTGCTTTCTATATATTTAAAGGAAATAAAAATAAACAAGTTACCTTTACTTATTGCTTTTTAAGTAAATATGATTGAGCAACAGCTACAAAGAAATCTACACAAAATTATGAAAACATTTAGGGGAGATATCCTTTGAGAGAAAACTTTTTTAAAAAAAGCAAGATGTTTTTGAAGTCTCAGCAAAGACCCACCATCCCAACTAAAAATGGTTCTGAATAAGAACTTAAAAGCTGCTAGTTCATTTAGTTAATGCTTTGGCCATTAGGAGTGTATAAGAATAGAAATTAAAGTGATGGGAAATTAGTTTGAATTCTCTTTAGTAGTACTGAAGAATAAAAGCTGTTTCTCAAATACAATGGTATATTTTTTATTTACATGTAATATTTGAATCTCTCATTATCAGTTAAGTAATCAGAGAGTCAAAAGCTCAAACTGGTATTTGATCCAGTATACCTGATTGACCAGGTGGTGGTTTCTTACACATGCAGTCAGAGGAAGATTATATTCATGAAACTCCTGAGAGTGAAAATGGCCATAAATATTTTCAGCAGGGGCTGGTCTTTACCTGTGGGAGGAGAATGCAGAAACCTCTTTTTATTTCTCTGATAAGACTCAGTGTCTAATACAGATCCAGACTAGAGCAAACAGGGCTTTTCGAGAGTCATTCTTTATGATTCCTCACTATCTCAAGGAGACACCCATGTGCTCATGTTTATAGTTATCCTTAGTGTCAAAACACTATTATCAGTACTTGAAAAACATCAGTTATTCTTTCCTTAGATCCTAATAACTATGTTATTAAAGATGTGTAGGGTTCTACATTTTTTTTTATTTACACCTTTAGAAATTTCACAGAATTTCTAGAACATACTATTTTGGTAAGAATCCGTCGTCGTCGGCAGCCGTCCGTCTCGAGAGACGATGGCGTAGCTTCTTGAGAGTCTATCTGCACCGCCGAGAATGGCTGTGCAGTCCGACTCGGGAGTGACAATCCCTGCCACACTTGTCACAGGTGAAGGCAGATGGCCGTTGTTGCTGCTGCTGACGCTGCTTCCGCCTCGATCTTTTCTGGACCGCCTCCTCGTTGCGCGCAGCCTCTGCACGTGACGTACCTTGCCTGACCGCGAGCCTCCAGGCTAGGCGGTCGTCTGCTTGAACTTCCCATGTGTTGAGATTGATGGAGCATTGTGTCATGTCCTTTTTGCAGATGTCTTTGAACCGCAGTTTTGGGCGCCCTGTCATCCTCTTGCCTTCTGCTAGCTCGCCGTAGAGGAGGTCTTTGGGGATACGGCCTGCATCCATTCTTTTGACATGGCCGAGCCACCTGAGGCGTCTCTCGCTAAGAACTGCATGCAAACTGCTCATATTGGCTCGCTTCAGCACCTCGGTGTTGGGGACCTTATCCTGCCAGGCGACATGCAGGACGCGTCGCAGGCACCTCATGTGGAAGCTGTTGAGTTTCCTTTCGTGCCTTGCGTAGGTGGTCCATGTCTCGCTGCCATAGAGGAGAGTGCTGAGTACGCAGGCTTGGTAGATGCGCAGTTTGGTTTTCTCAGTGAGGCTGGAATTGTTCCACGCTCGCCGGTTCAGTCTGGCCATAACTGTGGCTGCCCTGGCGATTCTCCGGTTGACCTCCAAGTCGACTGACAGAGAGCTCGAGATGGTGGACCCGAGGTAAGTGAAGTCGTTGACAACCTCCAGGGTGTATCTGTCGATGGTGATGCATGGGGGAGTCCCCGTGCCTTGAGCCATAACATTCGTCTTCGTCAGGCTGATGGCTAGTCCGAACTCCTTGCATGCGTGGGAAAGGCAAGTGACTAGCTGCTGGAGTCCCTCTTCGGAGTGTGATGTCAAAGCTGCGTCGTCGGCGAAGAGCATCTCATGGATGAGCACCTCTTTGACTTTGGTCTTGGCTCGTAGACGGGCCAGGTTGTAGAGCTTGCCATCGGATCTGGTGTGAATGAAGACACCCTCGCTGCAGTCCTTAAAGGCGTATTGGAGGAGCATGGAGAAGAAGATTCCGAACAGCGTAGGCGCGAGGACGCAGCCCTGCTTTACTCCGCTGCTGACTGGGAAGGCCTCAGAGGTTGCGCCGTTGTAGGACACCGTGCTGTGCATGTTGTCGTGAAAGGACATGACCACAGCAAGCAGATGTGGTGGACAGCCAATCTTCCGTAGCAAGCTGAAGAGTCCGCTTCGACTGACCAGATCAAACGCCTTCGTGAGGTCGATAAAGGTGAGGTAGAGTGGTTTATGCTGCTCGTGACACTTCTCCTGCAGCTGGCGTAGGGAGAAGATCATGTCCACTGTTGATCGGCCAGCTCTGAAGCCACACTGGGACTCTGGGTAGACGCGGGAAGCAAGGGTCTGCAGGCGGGCAAGAGCGACCCGGGCGAATACTTTGCCGACGACGCTGAGGAGAGAGATGCCCCGGTAGTTGTTGCAGTCGCTGCGGTCTCCTTTGTTCTTGTACATGGTGATAATGTTGGCGTCTCTCATATCCTGGGGGATGTAACCCTCCTTCCAGCAGAGACAGAGTAGATGGTGGAGCGGCTGTAGCAGGACTGGTTTCCCGCTCTTTAGGATTTCTGGAGGGATTCCGTCGCTTCCTGGTGCTTTCCCGCAAGCGAGGCGGTCGATGGCTTTGCCGAGCTCTGCCGCAGTAGGTGGGGTGTCTAGCTCCTCCATGACTGGTAGGTCTGGGATGGCTTTAAGAGCAGTGTCTGTTACGGTGTTCTTCGTTGCGTACAGCTCGAGGTAGTGCTCGGTCCACCGCCGCATTTGCTGTTCCTGGTCAGTGATGACCTCACCTGTCTTGGACTTAAGGGGGGCGATCTTGGAGGGGATTGGGCCTGTTGCCTTCTTGATACCCTCATACATTCCTCGTGCGTTGCCTATATCGGTGGCTTCCTGAATGCTTCTGCACAGGTTTAGCCAATAGGTGTTGGCACAGTGGCGGGCGGTCTTCTGGACTTTGTTCCTGGCAGCCCGTAGAGCTTGAAGTGTACTGGGAGTGGGCGTGACCTTGTAAGCCAGTAGGGCCTTCCTCTTAGCCTCGATCACGGGTTCCATTTCTTCCCAGTGAGCCTCGTACCAGTCAGCGTTCTTCCGCTCTTTCTTCCCGTAAGCAATAATGGCGGAGTTGTATATGGCGTCGCGGAGACGTGGCCAATTGGATTCGATAATGTCATCTGCCGCCACTCCCTCGCCGAGTGCATCTTCCATCTTGTTGATGAATTGCTGGGTCTTAACTGGGTTGCTGGCACAACTGGTGTTGATGCGTGGGCGACCCTTCATCTTGGAGTGGTGCAACCTCTTCGGCATTATGCGCACCTTGCTTACCACGAGGGCATGGTCCGTGTCGCAGTCTGCACTGTGGTAGCTGTGGGTGAGGAGGGTGCTGCCAATATCCGTTCTTCTGGTGATGACGAGGTCAAGCTGGTGCCAATGGCGGGAGCGGGGGTGCCTCCATGACACCTGGTGGATCTCTTTGCACTTGAAGAATGTGTTTGTCACGCACAGGCCGTGGTGACACAAAAGCTCAAGCAGTCGCTGACCATTCTCATTGATCTTTCCTCTCCCAAAGTTTCCAAGGCAGGTGGGCCAGGCCATGTGGTCGGCTCCTACTCTTGCGTTGAAGTCTCCAAGGAGATAGAGAGCGTTACTTCTGGGAATCTTGGATAACGCTTCGTCCAGTGCATGGTAGAACTGTTCTTTCTCTTCGGTGGTGGTGCAGAGGGTTGGGGCATACGCGCTAAGAATGCTGACTGGGCCGAAAGTTGTTGACAATCGGAGGGTAAGTAATCTCTCTGTGCCTCCTGTGGGTGGCTCTATGGAGTTAAGAAGCATGTTCTTCACAGCGAACCCAACACCATGCTGTCTTGGTTGGTCCGGAGACTTCCCTTGCCAGTAGAAGGTGTAGTTGGTTTCTCTGATAGTTCCGTTGTTGGCCAACCGGGTCTCCTGTAGAGCCGCAATGTCGATGTTTAGTCGTGCCAGTTCCCTATCGATGACAGCGGTTTTCCTGGCACCCTTGATCCACGGAAGGTCTGCAGTAAGTCCGGGGCACATGGTCCTGATGTTCCAGCTAGCGAGGCGAAGAGCTGGAGGCTTCTTTCTTGTTGCTTGCTTGGAATTAACTGGTGCGGGTGTTTTGTGGCCCACTTTTCGAGAGGCGCCTCTCTGATCCCCACGCACCCAGTGGGGCAGGCGAGCCATGGCGAGACGGTAGCTGTCCAGTGAGGTGCGATGACCTCTCCCACCGTCAGAGGAGACCCCTGGCGCTCGTTTCCTTCGCCAATCGGATGAGCTTATAACCGGTATCTGTCTCCTCCCGTGTTGAGTCGACATCTTGCGATGACGCTGGAGTGTCCTCTCAAGTGAAACTGAAGCTACAGAGCCTGGGCAGGGTGATATGGAGGGTCTGCTATTGCCCATGCAGCAGACCCCCCCTCTCTTCGCAGCTGAAGGGTCCAAGGGAAAGACAAGGTCAATACAGCTTGGCTTCAGGTGCGCCGCAGGAGTTGCCGGTGTTGACTACAATGTCAAACCGCCTTAGGGACTCCGGCTCCGGATTTTCTGTCGGGGTTTACTCCCTTAGCCTTTCCCCTGAAGAGGTATGACGCAAGGCAGCGGAGGTTTTTTGGAGTCAGAGTTTTCCTTCTCTGATTTTAGAGATGTCCTTCCTCTTTCCTCCTTTACAGTCTTGAGGGCAGCATTTACAGGCTAAAATAGAAAACTGGCTGTGTAACCTTCTAAGCAGATACTACCAATACCCTGCTTGGGTATACTCACCCAACAATAAACATCTCTTAAATGTCCTCCAAGTGCCATGCCTCGAATTAGTAAATGGCAGTGCAATGGCAGCCAAACATTTGGATCAGTTTCACTAAGTAAACCACCAACACAAGTAGGTTTTTAAAACAATAGAATAGTGTCTCATTTTATTAAAAATAATAACTATTTTTAAGCAACTTACCAGCAACACTGAATAAAAACCTGGCTGTGTTTCCCACTGTTTCAACTGCTCCTCAGCTGGCTTTAACACAACAGTATCCTGACTGGTGGCCTGAGTTAAGACTTGAAGAACAACAGTGCTGGCACTATTGAGATCCATGGAAACCAATTGGCTCAGTCCGAATAGCCCGGCTCTCCAGCTTCCACTGTCCAACACGAAGTGGCGTCGGTTGGTCCCGCGCCCCACGCTTGCAAGTCCACGCGCCGCCGCCCACTGATGCCGAAAGCGGCTTCTAGGAACGCGTCATGTTCTGAGGCGCAGCTCTAAACGATGCGGACGCTAGAATATCGCGTCACAGACATCCACGGCAATAAAAAAGATCAAAATACTGATACACAAAACAACACAAATGAATCTCAAAAAGCATTACGCTAAGTGAAAGAAGCAAAGCATAAAAGTCTACATGAAGTTCTAGAAAATGCAAAATTATAGAGACAGAAAGCAGATCACTGGTTGCCTTGGGCTATGGGGCTAGAGGAAAGGATGATACAACAAGACACAGGATAATTTTTAGGGAGATGGAAATGCTTTAATCTTGATTCAATAGTAGTTATGCTACCGAAAAGCAATTTGGGGTCCTGCTGCCTGCCGCCACCCTCTAGGCAAAATTCCAGAAGCAAAGGTTTGGTGATAAAGAAAGTCTATCCAGTCACAGCTTCAATTACTTAAGCCTATCAATTAAGGCTAAACTCTAACACCTGGGCCCTGCTATCATTTCCCCCTGTTTTAATCACCTTATTTCTATAGGGCTAGTTACAAACTAAAACAGCATAAAATACAAAAACTACACAACTTTGGAAGAATGACAGGCTTCTGCCTCATAGCCTGTTCCCTCTAGAACACCCAAAGAATAAACCAGGGACCCTCTGCCAGGCCAGCCCAATCCTTTAGAAAAATAGGAAGCCCCACACTTTGTTCTTCCACAGAGACACGAACTTAACAATATACTGTCTAAAAACGCTTTAAGAGAACTCCAGAAACCAGTTAAAAAGTCGTAATATCCCAGGAAAGTGCAAAGCCAAAACCAGCTACATTAAAATGGTTAAAAAAATTATTTCACCCATGAGAGCCCCTCCCCTAAGCCAGCACAGAAACAACCTTAAAGAAATGAAGACCTAATAATTATGAGACAAAAATAAAAACGACCATCTTAAATAAGTTCAATGAACTTCGAGAGAAAACAGACAACTAAGGAAAATCAGGAAAATGATGCATGAACAAAATGAAAATATCTTAAAAAACAGAACTTCAGGAATTGAAGAATATAATAATTCAATTAAAATATTCACTAGGAGGACTTCTGGCCAAGATGGAGGCATAGACAGACATGCGGCGTCTCCCTCCACAACTAAGAAGGAATACAATTACCTCAAAACTAGAAACAACCATAAGTTCCAGAAAATCAAAGTGCATGGAAGTCCAGCAAACAAAGATATAACCTGCAACCAGGACCACCCTATTCAGCTGCACGTTTACATACTACATAAAACACTTTTAACTTTGAAATAACTGTAGGCTGAGAAAAGGGAATCAAAGTTGCAAAGACACGACCTGAGTTCTGCACGTCCCCTCACAGCGTCCTTACGTGTTCTTGCGCCGACGAGTCCTCATATCAAAAACAAAAAGAAAATTCCATAGCAAGATGATGTCAAAGACCTCTTAGGACCGTGAGATGGTAACCGCTGGCCAAGCCCTTGTACGCGCTCCAGGGTCTGAAGCAGGAACCGGGGCTCCCGGAGCAACCTGCGACCCCTCGCTGCCTCCCGGAGTCCGGGCCGGTCATTGTTGCAAGCAGCGTGCAAGTGCATCGGTCGTGACCTTGGAGCAGCTTGGTAAGAATAATGCATACAAATACAACATAGTTATTATTCCTTATTTGATAATGCTTTTCATGTAATAATAGCATAGTAAAAAATATTTGGCCCATTTGATATGTTAATAGGGTCCTATATTTGGGAGCTTTCAAATTCAAGGGCTCTTGCTTTTTGCCTATCCCATCACCTAGGGCTGCACTGCACAGACATGCTACTTGTACCCTGTAGAAATTCAGAAGTGACTTTTGTATTGTCCCCTCAGATGAGGGGAAAACCAGACATGACAGTCTAAAGAGTTTTAGCATTACAATGACCTATTTTTTTCTAAATTACTGAACTCCACCAAACTATTTTAAAATGTATTTCTCTATATATTTTTTGTTGAAATCATTAGAGTGACATCAGTTAATAAAAATATAAAGGTTTCAGGTGTACAATTCTATCACACATCATTTACATAGTGTATTGTGTGTTCACCACACCAAGTCAAGGCTCCTTCTTTCACCATTTTACCCCCATGTTGTCTTCTACCTCCCCATCCCCCTTTCCCTCTGGTAATCACCATATTGTTGTCTGTGTCTGTGATGTTTTTCTTTTTTTGCTTACTCCCTTCACCTTCTTTTACCCAACCCCCAACCCTCCTCCCCTCTGACAGCTGTCAGTCTATTCTCTGTATTGATGAATCTGTTTCTATTTAGTTTGTTAGTTTATTTTGTTCATTAAATTCTGCATATGAGTGAAATTTTACGATAATTTTTTTTTCTCTGACTGGCTTATTTAACTTAACATAATATTGTCCAGGTCCATCCATGCTATTGCAAAGGGTAAAATTTTCTTCTTGTTTATGGCCAAGTAGCATTCCATTGTGTAATGTACCACACGTTTCTTATCCACTCAACTGATGGATACTTGAGCTTTTCCCAAATCTTGTTTACTGTAAATAACACAGCAATTAACATGGTGGTGTATGTATTCTTCTGAATTAGTGTTTCAGATTCTTTTGGACATATTCCCAGAAGTGGAATCTCTGGGTTGTAAGGCAGTTTTATTTTTATTTTTTTGATGTAATTCCATAGTGCTTTCCACAGTGGATGCATCAGTCTGTATTCCCACCAACTGTGCTCAATGGTTCCCTTTTTATATTTTGAAAATTAAGTATTTCTAGTTTTGAGATCTAAGTAGAAAATAAAACTAATGTGAATAACATAAGGTTCTGAAAATTTTGTAGTACTAGGTATCTAATACTGGTCCATCTCATTATTAAGATTTGCGAAGATCAATAGCTGACCTTTTTTATAGTGAAGACAATTAAACTCACCACAGTGAAAGTATACATTTCTAAAAAGTGATAAGGACAGAAGGTGACATGTAGTGGAACATGAGGGACTAGTGAAAGTTACTATAATAGCTTATCTTCTTTTAAGGGAGGACTAGGGATACACTAATAACCTGAGGAAGAAAATATAAGTAAGTGGTTTTAAGAGAATCAAAGGAAATGAGAGTCTCCACATTCACCTTTAACATCAATGTTTATTATTAAGGGTTGCAAAGGATGACAAAAAATATTACCACTGGTTGTCTATTTTGCAAACCCAAATATAAATTTTGACCCTTGAGGGACATGCTTTGGACCCAAGTCATGAACAGTGTGATTAACTCAGTTCCTCATATTATTCTTTCTGCTTTTTTTATTTAGAAAAACCAGTGATCTTGTCTAATGCTTTTTCTTATTTTATTTTTGAATTAGCATTTTTTTTAGATGTGCCACAAATTTCCTTTAGCTTATAGAATCAAAACTAATTTACATGGGGAATAAAGCAGTAGTAATTCAAGTGTTCTCTACTTGGCAATCTATTGTTATCAGCAACACAGATTTTAAAAATGTGTCCAAGGAAACATCTTTTCCCTGTATCTCTACTTAAATAATAGTCCCATCATAAGAATCTGATAAAGTAAACATTTTAAAAGAAATAGCCTATATATTTTGTACTAAATAAAAATAAAATGTTTTTAGTTTTTGCCCTTATGTTAAGCACTTATACTTTTATGTTTATTTGATACCTGGGGAAATGTGATTTCAGCTTCAGTTTAAAATGTGTTTTTAATTTACACTTCATTAAATTTCCTTTTAAAATGCCTAAGTAATAAATAGAAAAAGAATATTCATGTATTTAATTAAATTTCAAAGTGTGTTTATGTGTTTCACAACTTTTCTTTGAGGAGCTGGGTTAGCAATAAGACCTTATAAGTATTTGGTTCTTTACAGTTTACAGTGAGCTTTGTAGAGTAACAGCATAAAGATAGTGATAGTAATAATGTTCTCAGTTTTTGGATCTGCTGAAAGGCGGAGAAAAACCTCCTAAACACCAATTAATAGAAGGCTCTTCTGAATTCAATGAGAATGTCATAATTCCATTATTGATTTTTCCAGGAGTGAAAAGGGGAGAGTTTTCTCCATCTATGAGATTCAGATCATGTATTATTGGACTTACAAATTGCCATGGTAGCAGTAATACCAAATCTGAAACTGGAGATAGGTGTTATATCTTCTACAGTGCCTTGTACCAAGTGGCTTTTTTTCCCAACATGCATATGCCCTCTATCTAACCTGATAATATTTTTATCTTTCCATTATTTCTTCTGGAAGCTTATATACACACACATATATACTTATACACAAATGGATACCTTATTTAAAAATATGTGTTTTCACTGCATTTGAGGATATAGTTTAATAGACTAAGTGGACTTCATAAATGAATGAGTATAATTTATTGACCCTTTTGTCAAGGGAAATTCAATGATGTTGATACTGAACAGTTCATTTTTGAATGAGGCATAGTATGGTGAATGACACCACAAGATCTACAAACACTTTTGAAACATATTGTAAAGGACTGGGGACTGTTTGTGTTCCAGGGGTTAAACTAGAAACCACATGCTAGTTTCTGAGAATTTCTATAAGCCTTTTAATCTTGCCCTTGGCTGACTCAATTCTGTAACTGTGGAGGTGTGGGGCAGAGTGTCTTTGGAAAGTCTCCACCATTAAAATAGTCTGTACTGGCTTAACCTGTCAATAATATCAAGCATTCCAAAAACAAAGAGGCAAAGAGGAAAGTATAAACATTTTTTTCCCTACACTTGCTTACAATGGGGAATTTGTGAAGAAATTTTTGCTTTTGAAATGAAATGGAATGAGTTGAACTTTATTGTATATGGGAATAAATATTCTTTGAATGCATTTCAAATGTGTTTTGCATGCACTCAAGCCTAATATGTTAGCTTTCCTTTGGAGAGGAGTATTTTGCTATGCTCCATTGACCTAGCAATTTGCTAACTGATATCGCAATTTACTGATCAATCACAATTTATTGGAATCTTCCTGTGTACCAGGTTTGCAATACAGAATGATGCCATCCAAAGGTAAGGATTCTCTTGTATGATGTACAGTTTCCTACCATCTAGAGGTGCAGTAAGAAACAGAGCAATGATGTTTTCAAACATTGCATTCTCTTTTTAACACAACTATGACAGAATGGCAAACAGTCTACTTTGGCCCACAAGTGTGATTCACATCCAGAATATTTGCTTGGCCCCAAATTCATGGACAAGTATGTTTCATGCAATTAAAATGCTTAAAAAATGTCTCTTTAGATTTGCATTTTATTTGTCTGATCTATATTATTTTCTGTGCAATAAGCTGATAAGTATTCTAGTCAGTTTTTTAAAAATTAATTCCTTTTACTTATTTTGTAGCTTTTGACTGACATATATTCCCTTCAAGGGTGATTTTCTTATTGGCAAGAGGCAGAAGAGACAGACCAAACATCACCTTCAGGAACAAGTAATTTAAGTATTATAATGAGATGGGTCTTTTTAGAGTCTATAATTGGTGACAAGGTATGGCAGTGTTATATCAGACAAATATATACAACACAGAGCTTATTAATGAGGATGCAGCGTCATATTTAAGAAAGCTTCCTGTAACTATGAGACAGGAGAATATAAAAAATAGTGTAGGTTGTTACCAAGTCCAATATCTCCAATTTGCATAATAAAACCTTCCTGTAAGCCAATTCAAACTAATCCAGGATGGGATATTTTTCCCCCTTAGAATTCACTAGGGTAGCCAGCAATCCATCACTGTGGATCCCATTCCTCACAGACAACAACAATAATCATCCAAACTTGCAGATATGTTCAATTTAATTGGGTTAGTTTAGTAACCTTCCTTGTATTAGAGCCAACTTGCAAAGAGATGTAATATTTTCACAGTTATGAAGACATAGCAGCTGGCCATAGTAAGATTTGATTGTGGATCAAGAAATCATATTTTCATCAAGTTAAGAACTCTTCATGGAAATATATATGGAATAAATAATAAAGTAAAATGATTAACAAGGAAACCCAGAAAGATATTGGCAAGGCATACAAAAACTGCCTTACTGGGAATGCTGAAATCTGTTTTTCTCAGCTTACTCTGATGGTTTTTACTAATATTTTTTTTGGGGGGGCATTAATTTTAAATAAATCCAAAATATTTTTAAAATAGATATTGATATACTATATTATTTTAATATTTAGAAGCTCTATGAAACTTTGAGATGTTAAAATTATTTTATAAATATTAACTCATTAAGCTTTAGATAATTTTCTAAGAGAGGTAGCAATGTCTTTTTTTAACATCCTTAACCATTGAACAAGTAATCAAGTTTTATACAGTCAAATACAATTTCAAGGGAAGTCAAAAAGACAATTCAGGTACTAGGTTCCTGGTGCTTTGTTATCTCTTTTAATGAGTTAAGTGACCAAGATGCTGAAAAATAAAATGCAATCACCTCACTATCAGCAGCACATTATCAAATTTCTTGGATGAACTGTTTATAGTGTAATTACAAATAAAAATAAGATTAATATAAAAACAGAATGCAAGGGAAAGGATTGTCTAACTTAAGATATCCCTTACCTGTTTACAAAGCATTCACTTGTAGAGAAAGCTGCTTTCATTTCAGCATGCTCTGTATACAGAGGGGTCTTTCTGCTTATAATTATGAATCCTGAATTCTATTAAGTTGTAGAATTCTCCCTCAGCTTGTCACTCTATGATAATGTGTCTATGGAGTTCTTGAAATTTCCAAGTCATTGACATATTTCTTGAAGTCTAAATTTGGCCGTCTTTGATTATAAGCTGGAAATCATAGCTCAATGAACTTTTAGAAGCATTTAAAATTATAATTGTATACTGATGGAATCATCCAGAACCACATTTGAAGTTAGAGTGATTGCATGGGTATTATTTACAATACATCACATATGACAAGTTATGACAAGCTAGAAGCATTTTTTCTGGTGATCAGGACCAGGGAGAAAGAGTCTCTGGAGTCATAGACTGGCTTCTCCTGTTTGGTCAAAGGCATATCAGCGTTAACAAATTAGAAATACAAACTCTAAGGAGGATGGAAAGGCCTGCCTTGTTCCACTCCCTCTGACCAAATTTTGTTCTTACCCTCAGGACTGTGATACATAAACTAATTCATTCCTTGCCTGAGTCAGCATTCACAAAATGAGAAAGTAAATGGGGAGGGGAATATGATTCATTTACAGCATCCAATATCTTAGGTGATATATTTCAAATAAGTGCTACAGGATGTAATTTGACTTAGACAATTCCACTTTAATGAGTCTAGTTGGGTATTAAAATTATATTTCATGGGTATACTATAGTTATTTCTCACTTTCCTTTCTGGGCAGATGAATATATAACTAAATTTTATTTTAATTTTAAAAATCTTTAATGTATTTTTTCCTTTTTGTCCCCTTATATCCCCTGCCCCAAAGCAGTCACCACACTGTTGTCCATGTCCATGAGATTTTTTCTTTTTTGCTCAATCCCTGCACCGCCCCCCCCACTAGCCATCATCCTGCTCTCCATCTATGAGTCTGTCCCCAATTTCCTTGTTAATTCAGTTTGTTCATTAGTTTCCACAATATGAGTGAAATGATGCGGTGTTTGTCTTTCTCCGAATGGCTTATTTCACTTAGCATAATTTTCTCCAAGTCCATCCATACTGTTGCAAGTCCATCCCTACTGTTCTTCTTTTTTATGGCTGAGCAGTATTCTATCATGTAAATGTCCCATAGTTGTTCTATCTACTCAGCTATTGATGGACACTAGGGCTGCTTCCATATCTTGGTGATTGTAAATAATGCTGCAGTGAACATAAGGGTGCTTAATCAATTGTACTTTTATATGCCAATAACAAACTAACAGAAAGGGAAACTAGAAAACAATCCTTTTATAATTGCTTTAAGAAGAAGAAAATACATAGGAATAAACCTAACTAAGAATGTAAAAGACCTGTACCTGGAAAATTATAAGACACTAAAGGAAGGGCTTGAAGAAGATACAAATAAGTAGAAGCACATATTGTGTTCATAGATAGGAAGAATTAACATCATTAAAATGTTCATATTACCCAAAGCAAGCTGTAGATTGAAAGCAATTCCTATCAAGATTCCAATGACATATTTCACAGAACTAGAACAAATATTTTAAAACTTTATATTGAACCACAGAAGGCTTCACATAGCAACAGTGATCCTGAAAGAACAATGTTGGAGAAATCACACTACCTAATATCAAACTGTACTGTAAGCCCATAGTAATCAAAACAGCATGGTACTGGCATAAAACCAGACATATAGATCAATGGAACAGAATAGAGAGCTCAGAAACAAACCCACACCTTTTTAGTCAATTACTATTCAACAGAGGAAGCAAGCATGTACAATGGGTTAAAGACAGTTTATTCAATAAAGGGTGTTGGGAAAACTGGATGGATATGTGCAGAAAAATGAAACTAGACCACCTTCTTACACCACACACATGAATAAATTCAAAATGGATCAAAGACTTAAATGTTAGACTTGAAACCATAAAAATCCCAGAAGAAAGTATAGGCAGCAAATCTCGGACATTGGTCATAGCTACTTTTTACTGGATATATCACCCCAGGCAAGGGAAACAAAAGAAAAAATAAACAAATGGGACTGTATCAAACTAAAAAGTTTTGCACAGCAAAAGTAATCATCAGCAAAATATAAAGACAACCCACCTAATGGGAGAACATATTTGCCAATACATCTGATAAGGGATTAATATCCAAAATTTATGAAGTACTTACAAAATTCAACATTAAAAACAAACAAACAACCCAATTAAAAAGTGGGCAAAGGACCTGAATAGACACTTCTCCAAAGAGGACATACTGATGGCCAATAGACATATGAGAAGATTCTCAACATCACTAATCATCAGAGAAATGCAAATTAAAACCACAATGAGATACCATATTACATCAGTCAGAATGACCATCATAAATAAATCAAGAAACAACAAGCGCTGGAGAGGATGTGGAGAAAAGGGGAACCCTTTTGTACTGTTGGTGGGGATGCAGACTTGTACAGTACAGCCACTGTAGAAAGTAGTGTGGAGACACCTCAAAAAATTAAAAAGAGATCTGCCTTTTGACCCAATGATCCCACTTCTGGGACTATATCTGAAGGAACCCATAACTGAGTTTTAAATATTCAAGTTTAAATTTTTGGATCCTCATTTTATTAGTCCATTCTCCCTAGAAACCACCTTATATGCAATCCAAATATGCAGCAGCAAAATATGGTGAGTAGAGAGCAGGCTTTGATATTAGACAGTCTGAGGTCAAGCACAGGTCAGCTGCGCAGCTCAGCTCCTTCTTAGTACTGGAACCAGAGACAACTCTGCCTATCTGAGCTTGATTTTTCTCATTTATAAGTAAAAGTAGTAATGTCCACTTTGTAGGACTGGTTTAGTATTTAGAAATAATATATGTAATGTGTCCATCTCATGAACTAGCATTTAGTAGATGCACAATGCATATTATTACAGTTATTATTTCTAGTTATTATATGGGGGAAAAGATCTCTGAGGGGAGGAGAGTCATCTGGGTGAGGACTTTTGTGGGATCAAATGAAGGGTGTCTTTTCTTTTTCAAAAATCTTGTTGTGTGACAAACTATATTTGTGCCTTTTCCCCAGGTGATTCATTTGCCTCTTGCCTGGCCACCTGTTTGCAACCTTGGCCCTCTTTCACATTCACTAAGTGTCCAGTAATAAAAATAAGATGACAGTTTACCCTTCCAGGTGTGGTGACTCAGCCTTCGACATTGATTGTGAAGTCACTGGCTTTTCCCTCACTTTACAAAGTAGAACATTGGGAATAAGGATGTTACATGATATCAACTATTTATTCTTTCTTATCCTGATACTTAAGAAAAAGAAATTATTTTCAATATGTCTTAGCTTTTCTTTGAAATAGTTTTGTTTTCAAAACATAAAAAAGGAATTAGACAACTATCTTCATTATTAACATCAAAATTCAAATATATTTTGTCTAATAAATAAGCTCATATCTACTAATCCAAAACTACTATAGATATAGGTTTTATAACAAGTATAACAACAGTTAATATTACTTCAGTAATAAAACATAATAGAAATATGAGGAATTTGAGTATAGAAAGAAGATATTTTAAGAGTCTAATATTAAGAGAAAGAATGGGCTAAGAAACTAACCAAAAATGCCAAGAATGATTGTTTTCAGTTAGATGAAAATCTCTTATAAAATGTCCTTTAAAATAAATGAAGACATTTTATCCTGTTATTTTTTCTGACAGGTATCATTTTTCCAGGGCAAATGTTTGAATATTTCAGTTACTTTTAGGAAGTAACAGCTGCTATTATTTTCTGAAGTTTGAAACGGGTGACCACAATCCATCAGGTGATGAGCTGAATGAGACTTCTTTCATAATTGTTGGTGATTTTTATTCTTTCTTCCCCTCTAAGCAAGCATTTTTTTTTTTTTGCAGAAATTCAATATCTTGCTATCACTGGCTGAAAATAATTTGAAATTGGAGTTGTTAAAACCTATCTGTGAAGATATCCTACTTACTCAACTTTCAAGAGGAAAAGAAAACTTTAAAGTCTTTATCAAACATTTAAATCTTAGTTCTTCCCATTCGTTTTTTTCTTTCAGGTACTTATTTTCTCTGAGTAGTTCTCCAAGTTTTACCTCTGTACTCATGAAGAAACGTTTAAGCTCCGTGAACCTCTTACATTGTAGAGCTTTTTTTGAAACTCTGGGTCTTTTGTTTCCAGAAATCTGGAGAAGACTGCTTTTTCTCTATGAGAAGATGAAAAAATTCTCATAAATTGCTCACTCTATTTCCCAGTTTATTCCTTCTTTAAATGAATATTGTCTTCTCCATGGGCATTTTTCTCTTGTGAGTGATAAGTACCATGGAAAATGCTTCTGTGTTCTGCTTCTCATTTTCTAAAAGGGTTTAAACATTGCTGACCATGAACGAGGTAGCAGGTAGAGAAAGGGGAAGAGAGGGGCTCACAGCTTTGGTGGCAATAGCAAGCAAATGTGTTGTCTTGATTTATAAAGGGTTTTAATGTCATCAATAGTAATTCAGCAAAGAGAGAGTTGTAAAATGCAGCTCCAAATGTAGCAAATTGCATCATTGTTAGTGCTTTAGAATTTTAAAATATCTGCAGCAGATGGTAGAGTGCTAGGAGCAATATCTTGCTTTAGTGTCTTGGAAAAGTTTGTGTCATCATAAACCCTAGCATGATTGTGGCTTCTCTGGCCTGCTGAAAAAAGTTATTTATTTTCCCTCAAATAATAACTTGCATTTAGAAATACTTAAAAGAGTATCAAGAAATCAGGATTTCTAAAAGATATGGTTCACTTTTCAAAGATATACAAATATTATATAGAATTCTTAGAAAGGAAGTGCTTTGAAACAACTCAATACAAATGTTATATGCTATATATTGTCCAATATGGTTTTAATTTCCTGAGTAATGAAGCTATTTATGGTTTAAAACTTTTTTTCTTTTTCCAGTTATGTACAAACTCACCGAACTTTAGTTTCGAAAGCTTCCTTAAATATTGGCCACTCTTTCCCATTATTTATGAATGGTGGAATTGAACCCCTCAGGATTGACCTAAGAACATATGTCTGATGTTAGGCCAGTAGGGATTTCTTCTAGTCCTTTAACTTAGATTTTTGTTTTACACTTTTCTAATATACTAAACTATAATGAAAATCAATAAACTCATTGATAATTCCAGCCAGTACAAAAACTTTTAATTAAAATTGATAATTGTCTGTGCAACAATTCCAGTTAGCAATCTCTCAGAACCTTGAAGAAAATGAACAATGGTTTACCTCACTTATGAGAATCATACAAAAATCAAAATGAAGAATAGGATAAAATGACATTCTATTTGTTTAAAAGGAGCAAATATGACTAAAAAACACTTCAAAATAAGAAATATTTTGCCAGAAGATGTTATACACAAACAACCTCCGGTTATTATATCTTGGTGGCTACTAGGATAGGCTTTGAGTCCAGTCTCCACTGGGTGGAATTTCAGCTCTGCCACAGCGCTCTGTGAGTTAAGCATGTTACCTAGTCCCTCTGTGCCATGGTTTACTCAACTGTAAAATAAAGCTACCCACTCAAAATTGTTGTTGTGAGGGTTAAATGGGTTAATAATGTAAAGCACGTTCGTCTCTGGCAAACAGCAAGCTTATTACAAATTCAATGACATTATTATTATTATATATTTATTATTATTATTATTATTACTTACATTCCATGCCTTATAGAGTGACCTTATTCCAGGAAGACAACATGGCAGTGGCTGAGACAAGCAGGAATACACAGGTAATTATGGGGAAAGCTAGAATGTGCCAAAGAATTAAGAGAAACACAGTTCCAAAGCAATTTACTGGAGTGTGTTCCCAAAGTCATTTTCTACCTTATCCATCTTATAGAAGTAACTCTAAAGCAGACAAAATTGCTATTTATAGTTTATCTTTTAACCTGTGCTTCAGCTCCCTCCAACATTTTGTGCCTTAGTTTCTGTCTCTCTTTATCTGGATATATACATATTGTTTTTTCCTAAAATTAAGTATACTTGAGAGAGAGAGAGTATGATTCCAATTGATGCTACTAAAACACTTGAATAAGAATAAAATAAGGATATCCAATCCACTGGCTTCTCTATCTTGTGCTCAGCCTCCCTTGATAATACTCAAGGGAGAAAAGATCACCTTGAGGGAGATGGGGAGAGGAACATTTTTATTCTGCCCCACAGCATCACAAAAGTCTAAGCTAGAATTCACTTCAGTTGTTTTCACAGTTTAGCATTTTCACTGACAAGTTGTTACATCCCCTCCCCTTTCACACCAATTTCTTCCTTCCTGATGGCCACTCACCGTTGTGTGGTTTTCCTGTGCATAGAAAGGCAAGAGAGAGTAAACAGTCAAAACAAGGCAGAACGTGTTGCCAGGCATGCTAGGGGAATATTTCCAGAGATCTTTTATTCTGAGTCTCAGCACTTACCTTGTTGCCTTAATCACCAGTCTGTAGAGATTCTTTTCTTCTGATATAACATTTTGACCTTAATTTTACACTCTGTTTAGTTATGTGTAAAGTTAGTTGTCAGGATCTGGCATTCCTTAGTCTGTACTCAGTACTTTTTACTTTATGATCAAGGACAAATGCATTGATGCCACTGGCTGAAAGTCAGCACTGACATTCACTTTTTTGATTGACACCCTTGAAAAACAAAATATCATTTTTTGAGGTTCATCCCCTTTCACAGATTTAGTCCAGTTCTCAATGTGCATTAAAAAAAAAAAAAAAAAAAGCCAATCTTCCTCCATTATCTTCATTAGCACAACTCTCTAACCACAAAATAAAAAAAGAAATGTTAGAGCATGGCTCATTTGTACATGGGATCACCAATGCTGCATATCAAATTAGAACTAAAAAATGAGAAAGTCACCCCAAAAAAGAGTCAGGTATAATGTGCTTCTTCTATAAACTGAATATAATTGTGCCATCCAATATCATTATGCATGTGATTTCCTGTGCCAGAGAAAAATGCCAAGGACAGAACTGTTTCCAGTGACCTTGCATTCTTTCTTGATGCTTAGATGGTCCACTATCCTAGGAAGTGCCTCTAATTCATTCTGTTCCTGTGTATGGGAAAAACAGTGTATTTTTGTCTTCTTCTCTATAAAGCAAATGCAAATGGGCACATTGGATTGCCAATTTCTATACTCTTCTTTGTTGGTGCGCAGTAAATATTGCTTGCATGTTTTCCTTTGTAACTAATAAATCACAACCATTCAGTATATATAAAATATAGAGGATCCTTGATATGCACATATTCTTCTCCTGTGTTGGAAGATGAGTAAAATAGCAAAATTCATATAATGTAAAAACACGTGCTTATGGAATGATCACTTGAAAACTTAGTTCCATTAGTTCTTACCCTCCATTCTTGGCACCTATTCCCTATTCATTATATTTCCTTTCTATTTTTTATTCAAATATTTTCAATTACAGTTGATATTCAATATTATTTCTTATTAGCTGTAGGAGTATAGCATAGTGGTTAGACATTTATATACTTTACAAATTGATCCCCCTGAAAAGTCTAGTACCCATCTAGCACCATCCATAGTTATTACAATGTTGTTGACTATATTCTCTATGCTGCACTTTACAACCCCATGACTATTTTGTAACTGCCAACTTGTACTTCTTAATCCCATTACCTTTTTCGTCCAGCTCCCTAACCTTCCTCCCATGTGGCAACCATCAGTTTGTTCTCTGGATCTATGAGTCTGTTTTTGTTTTGTTTGTTCATTTATATTATTCCTTAGATTTCACGTACAAGTGAAATCATATGATATTTGTCTTTCTCTGACTTATTTCACTTAGTCTAATACCCTCTAAGTCCATCCATGTTGTTACAAATGGTAAAATTTCATTTTTTATAGCAAAAAAAGAACTCCTTGTATATTCTAAAATTACTGCTATTATCAATGAATATTATGTATTAGTATTTGAATAGATTAAATTATTTTAAAATATTTGTTTTTATTTTTAATAAAAATTTCCAAAATATTATTAAATTATTATAAATGAATTCATTTTTAGTTGATTTTTTTCCTGTAAAAATTAATATCATGTACAAAGAATTTTTATTACATAATCAATCATGATTTACTATTTCCAGTTTCAGGTAGAAATGGAATCATTAAATATTTCTATTTCAAATTAAGTAAAACACCACTATGCCATAGATTAATATGATGAGCCAAATCACATGTTTTACAGAGACATCATTCTAATTTCACAGCAGATATAATATATATGGTTAGCTTACAAAACAATTCAAATTTTAGCCAAGAATCGGAGTTTAAAAAAGGGCTTCCTTCTTTGAGTACACGTTTTCTTCCAAAGATTTTTTTTCTCCCTTAACATTAGAATCAATCATAATTGACCAACATTTGCTAGGCACTACAGAATCAAGAAAATATGAGTTACAATCCCTTTCTTCAAAAAGACTTTTCTAGTATTGTAGAAAAAAAAATGGATATAACATTAAAATAGAAGAGCTATGGCCCAAAGCACTGTTTGAGGTAGCAAGTGCTCTGGTCACCAAGAGGAGAGTGTGGTGACTATGGATCAGGCTGAGCACTTTCCAGAAACCAGAGAGATTATAATCCCCTGCATTCTTGACCTTGTTATGCAAAGTGTGTTCAGGATCACAGGCATTATCATCTAAAAGCTTGTTAAAAAAGGAAACTCTCAGGCCCTGCCCTGGATCTACTGAATCACAGTCTCTATTAACAAACCCACAAGGTGATTGACATGCAAAGTTTGAGGAACACTACATATAGAATATGAAGGAAAAAGATTCTAAAACTCCTTTTTCCAAAAATTTTCCCCTGAATTGGCTATTTATAAGACTTGAATGATAGCTTAAATATATGCACAGATTCTTACTTTGCAAGCAATATTTGGAGAAATATTAATGTTCCATGTGCAGGAATGGCTCTGTTTGCAAAATAGGCACTCTATAATCTCATCACTAGAGATCGTCCATGAATTCTCTCTTTATCATTTCTGATTTAAAGTGCAAGGATTTATGGGAAAGAAGGAGCACTTGACAGGTGTCCTGGTTTTACATCTCAGTTTGGGCACTAAGTAGCAATATGATCTTAATCACATAATTATTCCAGATAATATTTTCCTATCTATAAAAGGATATTGAATAATCAGCAAGTATTTGTTCAGTTTTGAAACTTAATAGTTCACTTTCTGATTATCATACATTAGAAGATAAAAATGAAACTAACACTACTTAGACTTCCATGCAAGTTTTCAGAGAAAAGTGTGTTGAAGAATTGGTATTGTGCGTGGAGTATGCATGAAAGCAGGTTGTTGGGTTAAAAACAAGGAAATGCTGAGATTCCTCAGTGGTGTGTTGTTATTTCAATGGACTTTTTGCTTACTTTAAAACGCATAACATAATTTTTACTTTCAAAATCCAACTTTGGAACACTGTACATATTAATTTTGTAAACTAGACATCCTTGGATGGCTCAAAAAATAAAAGAGAATACCAGTGAAGTCAAACTGGCTCTTTATTCCTGTTTTCTTAATTACCTTTTGATTTAATTCTTCCCAACTTTCTTTTATTATTTAGAGTTGTGTTATTTTGAAGACTAGTAGCTTCTTATCAAATGCTTTGCCTTCTAAAAATCATAAAGTAGATGGTTATTGAGTGTCTCTTAAGAGCAGGATAATGCTAATCTCCATGGGACATTCAAAGAAAAACAAGCCATGGTATTAACATTTTTGAGTAATAGAATGGTGTAATTAAGGTTATAAATTCAAATGCTATTTACTGAGGAAACCCTTGACCACCTATCAGGTACTATGTACAGTAGGTGTGGTACCACTCAGGACCTCATTTAATCCTCATGACAATGCTGTGTAGATATGATTGTTTTAGCTTAACAGAGATCTAGGGAAGTTATTTACTGAAGGCTGTTTGGCTTCTAATTCAAAGCCCAGTACACATACTCATTTCACATTAGAAAAGGTTTTCTGACCTTAAAATATATATTAAAAAATACTGGAGTATTAAACAAGAAAAGCTACTGTAGTGACCCAGCAAATAGGCAATAAAAGCTTGAACCATGGTGTTATGGGTTGACTTGTGTTCCCCAAAGAGAAGATATATTAAAATCCTAACTCCCAGTACCTGAGAATGTGACCTTATTTGGAAATAGTATCATTGCAAATATAATTAATTAAAATGAGGTCTTACTGGAGTAGGGTGAGCTCCTAATCCAGTGTAAGTGAAATCCTTATAGGAAGATGGTAATGTGAACAGAAGCACACTGGGAGAACAACATGCTACAAACAAAGGCAGAGAATAGAGTGATGCATCTACAAGTCAAAGGACATTAAAGATTGTCAACAAACAACCAGAAGTTACGAAGAGTCAAGGAAGGATTCTCCTACAGGCTCCAGAGGGAACATGGCCCTGCCAACACCTTAATTTCAGGCTTCTAGCCTCCCAAACTGTGGGACAATAAATTTCTGTTATTTTTAACCATCAAGCTTGTTGTACTTTATTACAAACAACCTGGGGAATGAATACACTGGACAATAAAAAATGGACACAGGAATAGAGATAAAGGCATACATAGAAAATGAAAAAAAAATTGTGGACATTTATGCAGGCAGTCAATAACTGTACAAGGGTGAGCCAAAACAATTCAGAAATTCTGAACTTGGTATACCACAGAATACATTGCTATCTTTAAAAACTGGGGTGAAGAGATTTTTAGGATTGGAAGAATAGAAATAAAGTGGAGAGAGGGTATGTGAATAATCACAGAGGAGAACACATCTTAAGGACAGAAGATGGAGAAGTTGTGAAGACTAAACATTTTGTTAAAAATATATAAGAGCAGAGTAATAAAAACCATAGCTTTTATGTTCAAGGCACTTTATAGATGCTATTACCAATTCTTACAGCAACAACATAAGATGTATTAAATAAGAGTAAATCTTCACCTGATCCATTTCTCCCTCCAAAGTAGATTGAAGCTAGGAAGTGGATGCTCAGTGGCATTTCCTAGCTCTTCTTATAGGTGTGAGAAACGCTCACAATAAAAACTGGGACACAGGACTTGAGCAGTAAAACGAGGCCTTTATTCACGAGTCTGCAGAGCCGGGCGCACCCTCACAGCCAGGAGAATGTGCGCCCCAAGTAGACAAAGGAACCTGGTTTTATAGTCTTAGCTTCCCCACCCTAGCGCAACTAGTTTCCCCTCCCCTCTCCTCCTTCCCCGTTTCTCCATGACTGGATACTCCGGAGGTACAATCTAACGCGTTCATCTAAATGCCCCTATTGTGATTTGTGAATATGCTAATGTTATCCACTCCCTTCTCAGAGATCCTTTAATTACATTTGCCCTTAAGACCCTTTAATTACATTTGCCTTTTGTTACCAATGACTTTGCTACTGGTTTGGGAGTCACTATGACCTTGTTTCTAACATAGGGAGGTAGGATCTCTTATAGTACTGACTTGTTCTCATTGATATAATGTGAGCATTGAAGGCTGATCATTGAAGAAGCAGGTGTACTTCCTCCACATCTTTCTTGTTTTGCTAGCTGGATGCGAATAGACTACAAGACTCTAGAGCTGGGGTTTATAGATCAAATCTGCCCTGATGCCTGTTTGTTTTGTAAAGGGCTTTATTGTAACTCAGCCATACCCAGTCATTTTACATATTGTTTAATGCCACTTTGAGCTACAACAGCCCAGTTGAGTTGCAACAGAGATCTGTGGCTCACAGAGCCTAAAATATTTATTATCTGGCTTTTAACAGAAAAAAAAAAAAATTACAACCCTTGTTTTAGAATTTAGCAAAGCTAAAATCTGGAAAGAGCCTGGGTCACAAGAGCACTGAGAAGAGAGCTGCCACCAGCCTGAATCCAAATTTCCTGGGCTATTACATAAATAAACAAACAAACAAAGAACAACAACAAAACTCTGTTACATTTGATATATTAAATTTTAGAGTTTATTTGTAACAACAGTTTATTCTATGTATACTAATGCATTTATTTGAAAAT
The DNA here is from genome assembly GCF_987537825.1 of Furipterus horrens. Classification (NCBI taxonomy): domain Eukaryota; kingdom Metazoa; phylum Chordata; class Mammalia; order Chiroptera; family Furipteridae; genus Furipterus; species Furipterus horrens. Next base: position 58,465,384 of record NW_028327175.1, on the reverse strand, counting down.
GAAAAAATATAAATCAGAAAAGGTAAATCACTTAGCCAGGAATTCATTATAACTGAAAAGGATAGGATTTGAATGCAGATCTGAGTGACTCTAAAATCTGTCCTATATTTCTAAGTCAAGAGTGATCATTTTTGGATATTGGGTTCACGGATAATTTTTATTTTCTTCTTGGCATTTTCATGTATTTATTTATAATAGTTTTATTGATACTTAATTCATATGCCAACTAATTCACTCAAAGTATATGTTCAATGATTTTTCATATATTCACAGATGTGTATAACAATCTCCATATCTAATTTTAGAATATTATTAGCACTCCAAAAGAAATTCCATTTGAAGTTACTACCTATTGCTTATTCCTCTTATCACCTGAGAACTACTATTCCTCAATTTTATTCACAGTGCAGCAATGCTGAATATACCACTTACAGGTATTTTGTATAAATGAATCATACTATGTATGGTCTTTTGTGGTTGGCTTCTTTCATTTAGCATAACATTGTCAAGGTTAATCCACAGTGTAGCATATATCAGCACTCATTCCTTTTGATTGATTAATAGTAATATTCCATTATATGAATACATTACATTTTGTTTATCTTTTAATCCGTTGGGTTGCTTCCACTTTTTAGCTTAAGAATAATGCTTCTATGAATATTTGTGTACAAGTTTTTAAATAAACATATATTTTCATTTCTTTTGGGTATATACCCAAGAGTAGAATTTCTTGATCACATGGTAACTTTATGTTTAACATTTTAAGTAACAGCCAAACTGTTTTCTTAAATTGCTGTACCATTTTATAATCCCACCAGAAGTGTAGGAGGATTACAGTTTTTCCACATCTTTGCCAACAGTTGTTTTCGTCTGTTTTTTAAAAATTTTTATTTAACCATCCTTGTTGGTGTATAGTAGTATATATCATTTGCATTTCTCATATGACTAATGATTTTGATTATCTTGATTTTCTTATTGGCCATTTGTATATCTTATTTAGAGAACTGTCTACTCAAATTCATTGCCAATTTTAAATTTGGATTATTTGTCTTTTTATTGTTGAATATATAAGAGTTCCTTATATATTCTGGATACAAGTCCCTTAACAGATAGACAATCTAAAAGTATTTTCTTGGGCTCTGTGAGTTTTTCCACTTTTTAACTGTACCCTTTGAATCAGAAAAGTTTTTAATTTTGATGATGCTTAACTTACATATATTTTCTTTTGTCGCTGTGCTTTTGGTGTTATATTCAAGAAATGATTGTTTAATCCAAGGTCATGAAAATTTATAGCTATGGTTTCTTCTAAAAATGTTATAGTTTTAGCTCTTAGTTTTAAATCCGTTAATTTTGATTTAATTTTTGTACATGGTGTGATGTAGGGGCACCAACTTCACTCACTCATAATGTGCATTTTCAATTGTCCCAGCACTATTTGTTGAAAATATTTCATGCATTTTTCAACTTTTAATTGACATGTATTAGTTTTATAAGTGAAAAAATTAAATGTCATAATATTATACCAAACATTTTCAAAATTGTATTTAAATATATATAGGAGGATAATGGAATATTACAGACATTGAAAGCAGGAACCTGATTCAAAGAAAATAGGGAAGGCTAAGCTGTCATATGCAAAATAGAAGTCAAAGAACCTGAAGGGGAAAAAGAGAGACAAATCTTTGGGAGAGTAATTTCAAAGACTGAATTTGTTTCCATAAAGGATTAAGTGTACAAATAATGTAGAAATAAAAGCAATGAATGTGGACTATGTTTTCAAGAAATCTGGTGATAAGAAAGAATCAGAGTTCAAAGGGAAAGAAGAGGTGGAAGGAAGATTCTTACAGTGTAGAAGAACATGTTTTTTGGAGAAACTGGAAATTTTAGTTAGGAAAAAGTTGAGGATGCAGAAAGAAGAGAGGATAATTGACAGAAAAAGATATGAAATAAGGCTTTTTAATAGTACAGGCTTGGGAGTAGAGTTTTGGTTCATATTTGTTAAATTTAGGAAAGCAAAAGGAGAAAAGTCAAGTGATAGGATGAGGAACTAAAAACGCATAACAGAGGGTATAGGAAAAGACAGGGAGAGAAGAAGGTATGCAGAGAGAATGAATGGATCAAGGGTAAAAAAGGAAGAGGTGTTTTTTTTTTTTTTTTTTTGTTGTTGTTGTTATAGTATTTTTAAATAGATAGAGTCCTCTTTCCCTGAGGTGACATTCTGGTGTGATCACTAAGTCCAGGTTTAAAATTTTGACGAGCTTTTGTCTGCTGATTCACTTGTATAGAAGAGATAACAAATGGGAGTTTATCCAAGATATGTATTTTACTTATACATTATGAGAGTTAATCAAAATTAAAAAAATGACTCCTCTGAAAGTCATGACATCTAGCAATTTTAAGCCTGCATTGAAATGGCAACAATCACAGAGAAGTTCAGATAAGTTTTCCCCTTTAAAGAGAGAATGCACTTCAGAGTTTATCTCAATCCTTAGCATTTTCATATATATATATGTATATATATATATATATATATACATATATATGTAATCAATAATTAATAAATGAATAAGCATAGAGTTAAATAAGCAGAGATTATTTTCTGCTAATTCATCTATTAGTTGTTTAGCTTTACAAAGTTGACAGGGAGTCATGACACATGTTTGTTGAGTGAAATCTATAACATGGAAGGCAGGGTGAGAGAGGGCATTGCTATAAACAAGATTTGTCTTTATTGTGCTGAAGAATTTGAGGGCATTTTACCCAGGAATTGTAAACCATGAATGGGAGTTCAGGGAGGACCAAAACAAATACAAAGATATTTTAAAATTAGAATAGGTCTACCTCTTCCCACCTCTTCTCTATGATAATGACCAAAAAATCAAATGTATAAAATCCAAAATCATCTAATTCCCTGCAGGCTAACTGGTACAAATAACTACTGCTTTCACATTTCTAGGACTGTAACAAAATAAGTACATTTTCATATAATATTGTTTGTGAGTGTTTGTTCTAAAGTAAGCTGGTTAAAAGGTTATGGATCATGTCTTTTTAAGCAATTCAAGAAAAGAATGGCCCTGATGTGTTTAGATATCCAACTATCATTGTAAGACTTTTTGTATAATTCCCTAAAACTGTTTATCTGTGAATTTGAATAAATCATTAATGCTTTCTCACTGTGTTTCAAATTTTCACCTCTGAAGTACTTGCAAGGTCTTCTTTCCCATTCAATTGCATTACAGCATTCTAGCCACTAGAGAGAATGGATTGGGAGTTTTCTGCTTTGATTTAATAATGCTTGTGAAATTAAAAAAAAAAAAAAAAGGTGTTTGATGCATTCACACACTTGAATCTGCTCAGGCACAATGGGTGCTGCCTACATAGTTTTCTTTAGAAAAGTGCACACACATGAGAAATGTGTCCGACTCCTCCTTCCCCCATGCTGTAGAAAGTCTGGCAAACAGAATGGAACCCTCAGAAGGAGGCACAGAGGATCAAAAACTTGTCACATTTCTTTCCCTTTGCTTCAGCGTCCCATTCTAGCTTTGCTGGCATTTTGTGGTCTTAGCTCTAATGTTCCACTCTACTCTATGGGACCACCCACAAGTTGTCTGGTTTTGTCTGTTGATCTCAAATGTGTCCCTTTTTAAAATAATCTTCCATCTGATCAATTTGGGGGAAGGTGAGAAAAAAGGCGTTGGATGCCAGCAAACCTCATTCTTCTGACTATATCTAATTTAGTCTATATAACATTGGCACATGGAAACAAGTCTTCTGTGTTTTCACATTGCCTTTTAGTCACTTTTCCCCGTCAACAATGGTTAGACCTACATTTTCCAACGAAGCTTTCCAAAAACACATAAATAGCAAGCTGTTCCTTCAGATGAATCTTTACAAAACAATATCAGTAACAACAAAGGAAAGAAGAAAACCATTCAAGTATTAAAGGGATGTTTTAGTTTTTCATCTAGTTGATTCTAAAGATTAACCTAAAAAAGAGAAATTTAAATACATGTACACAAGCAAGAATTTGTTTACTGCCTTTCTCTACACCCACCACATCCCAGGATGGGGAGGGAGGAGGAAGAGCATAAAACCACGGATTTAATCATGTTCGGTGTTTGCAGCAGCTATTACTATGGAACTGTCATAATTTCTGTTAATACTTTCAGTTGTTGTATTTATTTTTATGTTGCCTCCAGAATATAATTGGAAACATGAACATATTTGTGTTGTTATTGGGCTTGTTTTAGGGGTTGAGTGCAATGATGTAACTTAATTGTTAGATTTTAAAAATAGGGTTAGTGTCTATCAACTTTGAATCAGTAGGTATCACTAAGGTTTCAATTAGTTGGTGCTGATGATTATGATGAATAAGGAGGAATAATTAGAAATTTCTGAGAGGACAGCTATGGAATCATAGCAAAATTTTACTTCAGAGCATATTGAGAATTTAAGTATGAAATTGCTGTAGAACATGAAGCTTTCTTCTGGAATAATTTACTTTGTCACAGTTGCATTTCAATATTACAGAAATGAGAATTTCAGCTCCCCCAACTTCATTCTCCCTCCTTTCCTTCTTTCCTTCCTCTATTACCCTTTTCTCTCTGCCAGTCTTAATGACTTAGATTTGTATCAACCTATGTAAAATATTAGTAGTTTAATGCACAGTCTTAAACAATATTTTTACAAATAAAAGTTCAGATGCTTTTTGAAATTTTAAAAAAATCAAAGAGATTATGATATACTTCTCTTATTTTTAGGGAGACATTAAGTCTGAAATCTGGAAGCATTTGTCATTTTCTAAACATTTTAATAAAAACTCTTTTACTCCAATTTCATGTGGAATCTCATGCCTCAGTAGAGAAACTGCATTTGTTTGACTATATTCTAAATATTTTGAAGTATTTTAACCACTGATTTTTAACTTGGAGAAAAGAAATTGCTATGCTGTGAGATTAATAAAAGGCATTTTATATCATTAAATTATTAGAATTAGTTGTGTCTGAAGCCATCAGCATTATTTACCATTGAGTAAATTGGCACCATAAAAAGGTACTGAATTTTTGGTTCCCCTTGGCAATAAGAAACAAAGGCATGATTCAAATTTGAATTCTACAGTGCAAGAAATTTACTGTTCTAAAAATTTACTAAGAGGGAGACCAGCACATCTGCCCCTATAGGAAATGATTTTTGCATAGTAAGTGTTGATCTGCATAACCATATGATCATCGCAAGCGCTGATTACCAAATCTGAATCATCATTACTTAGCAAACTTCTATAAATACACATGGCACCATATAATATATTCAGCTGTGCTAAATTAATGACAAAGTCCTTACCCCAAGAGGCTTGGGGTCTAAAAACAAAGAATGACACAAAAGACAAAAATGTAGAACACACACTGAGTTGGGAGAGATTTTCAATAAAATAAATTCAGTTAAAGATTTTTATGGTTTGTGGCAGCAGAGGAATTAAGTCTCCATATAAAGTTTGCCTTTTGAATTGCTCTCACTAAAAGTTGAGTGCTGGCCTGTGAAAGAACTCCAAAATTTTAATGTCTTGACTTTTCAGGAATTTCAGAATCTATTTCTAACTGCATTTTTAAAAAGTATCTTTACATGAGTATATTTAAATACCATAAGATCAATAAATTAATGTTCCGAAAACTCATTATCTCTTCTTTACTTTTTTTCCCTTGAATAAGCTTTTTGCCTTGGTTAAAGGCATGGTGTTCTACCAGTGATTACTCAAGAAATTTCAAAAGTGCCTTAGCATTCTCCTCCCTCACCTGCCACTAAATCCTGTAAATTACCAATTTGATGCTATAGTCTCGCTTTGCAGCTTCTTAGTCCAAATTTAGGTCTTCATATTTTATTTTAGATTATTATTGTGATCTTTAATCCATCTCCTCCTTAAACTATCACTTAAAGTCACTCTTCTAAAACACACCGTAGCCACTTCTAGTCAAGTCTTAATGGCTCTCACTGTAAAGGTAACACTTCCTCCTGTGGCTCTTCTGGTTATTTACAACCCAAACCACACCGCTCCATTCTTAGTTCCTCCCAATCCCTGCTCACTATACCCTAAAGTTATAACCTCATTCAGGTTTCCTTGCATTGTTTTTTGACACTCTAGTTACTTTATATAGCTGTATATTTTCTTTCTCCCTATCATTTCAGACCTAGGAGGAAACATGCTCTTTTCTTGTGATACTTTCTAGAAAAGCTTAGAAATAAATGTTGTCCTCCTACATATATGTGCTTATATAACATGATAGAATTTGTTTTAGTCTAGTAGACTATAGTTGGCTGCCTCCCCAACAATAATGCCCCCCATATACCATCCATAACAACCAGATTTTTCCTTTCTCATTTGGTTGGCACTCTGATGCCTGAAATTGTTTTATCTGTGTTTTCTATGATGAGGAGATCAAGCCTGTGGTTGGAGTCAAACTCCAGTAAAGAGAGATGAGAGATTTATTGTAGTGATACATTATTGAGTCCTTTATCAAGCTGCTTCCAAATTGGATCCATCTATAATTTGTTATATGAGTTAATTACCTCTCCTTTTTTCTTAAGCTAGAGTTAGGTTTTCTGATACATGCATCCTAAAAAGCACTATTTCTATCTATTTTGATTTTATAAGTTTATGAATAGTTTTTCCAGTACAAATTATATGAGGACAGGGAATGCTTAATATCTCCTGTGTCTCCTTATCATGCCTAATCCAACATATTGGGTTATTAGTAGTTTAAACATATACTGGATGATCATCTGTCAAGTATGCTTCCAAAAGAAATACTTCAGGGGTGAGAGATTGAACTACATGACCTAAAGTGCCCCTTCTACCTCTCATCATTTTTTATGACTCTATTAATTTTAAAGGCTCCAAGAGTATTTCATGTTCCAATGTTGACTGTGATGGTGTACACAGTAAAAAAAAAAAAATTATGTTTTCATTTCCTAGAGCACTCATAACAAAGTACCACAAACTGGGTGGGTTTAAACAACAGAACTTTATTATCTCACAATTCTGGAGGATAAAATTCCACAAATTGTCAACAGGACCATGTTCCTTCTGACAGATATAGGAAAGAATCTGATCCCTACCTTTCTCTTAGCTTCTGGTTGTTGGCCGGCAATCTTGGAGTTTCTATATTCTCCCTGTGTCTTCACATGGCTGTTTACTTATAAGGGCACCAGTTATATTGGATTAGTAATCCATACTACTTCAGTATGGCCCCATTTTAACTTAGCTATTCACATTTGCATCAACCTAATTTCAAAATAAGGTCACACTTTGAGGTGGTGGTGGGGAGGACTTCAGCATATCTTATTTGGGGGAACACAATTAAATCCATAACAAAGGCCAACAACTAGTGTTTTCTAGGAGGAAGTTTAATTAGGGGTCCTTTCTCTAGAGAGGGAAATCAGATAATTAAGACTCTGAAGGGAAAATCTAAATGATTTAAGGGAAGCAGAGAAAGTACTGGTATTACCCATAAAAGGAACTAACACCTGGTGACCAATGATCATTTTTTAACAGGTAATTTTTCCAACATGATTGGTACTTGCACGTGAAAGAAAAAATAATCCCTGTGGACACCAGCTCCATCAGGCAAAAAGCAATTTGTGTTAACAATCTTACTGGTGAGGAGATGTTTTTATTCATTCTTGCTCATGAATAAGTTAGCTCTTTAAAAAATTCATAAGAGAAAAATACCATGTTATGTTGTTTTCACTTTTATGGAGGTTATCTGTTTATCCAGATGAGGGCATTATGTAATTTTAATGAATGAAATGTAACAATATATTCTTTGGTTTCATAATAAGATTAAAATTGATTTTGAACATAATACAGATTTGTCCCTGTTGAAAAGTGAACCCTAAGGCTTTTTAATCTTTACAGAGGTGTTGTCATAGGACAAATTCACTTGTAACACCTGTTTGGAGTTAAGCATATCTTGGTTCAAATCCTGCCTTCACCAATATAATTTTTATGTGACATGGGCAGGTTACTCAACTTCCACAAACCTCACTTTCCTAACCTACAGTCTCAAAAGATTGTTGTGATGACTGAAGAAAGTAAATTCATGCAGGGCACTTTTTATCTGGCACATACCACTTAATTATTATAATAGGTTAGAAGATCTTCTATTCAGAAACCTTTGAGGTAGAAGCAAATAAAAAAATACCTAAAACATAATGAAATATTAGATAAATTATTAATTATGTGGATATCTTTTTGTTATGATTTTGTTATATTAGAGTCACATGTAGGACTCTTTCAAGCTCCTGTCTCTGTCACCCAGTGTTAAGTGTAGACTTATTTGTGAAGCTTAATTCAAAGGTGATAGACACCTGATAATTCAGAAAACAATAAGCTTTTGCACCATAGTAACTTGGATTGACTCTCTACAGAGACCTAAGCAACCAGGCGATGACTAGTCTCCCATACAGCCAATGTTCTCTTCTTGTCTTCCTCCCACATCCTGGACATTTCTTTTAGATTTTCACTGAAGGCTTCTTATTGTCTGTCTGTCATATATGGTGTCCCTCAAAAATGTTTAATGTTTTTTCTTCTTTTGCTCAACATTTTCTTTGAATGACCTATCCTCTTGCATGGTGTTAGATATCACCCAAATCCTGATAGCCCCCAAACCTCTGCAGTGAGCCACTTGTTTCCATAGTTATTGAAATCAATAGAATGTGAGCTCCAGGGATTCATCTGTATTACTTACCACTATCAGAGAAGGAAAACTCTGACTCCAAAAAACCTCCGCTGCCTTGCGGCATACCTCTTCAGGGGAAAGGCTAAGGGAGTAAACCCCGACAGAAAATCCGGAGCCGGAGTCCCTAAGGCGGTTTGACGTTGTAGTCAACACCGGCAACTCCTGCGGCACACCTGAAGCCAAGCTGTATTGACTCCGTCTTTCCCTTGGACCCTTCAGCTGCGAAGAGAGGGGGGGTCTGCTGCATGGGCAACAGCAGACCCTCCATATCACCCTGCCCAGGCTCTGTAGCTTCAGCTTCACTGGAGAGGACACTCCAGCGTCATCGCAAGATGACGATTCAACACGGGAGGAGACAGATACCGTGTCACTCCCGAGTCGGACTGCACAGCCATTCTCGGCGGTGCAGAAAGACTCTTAAGAAGCTACACCATCGTCTCTCGAGACGGACGGCTGCCGACGATGACGACTTACCACTATAGTCAGTGTTTACCACAATTGTCTGTGTTTCCTAGGCACAGTGTAGGAATTCAGTAAAGATTGTTGGAATAAGTCAAATGAAAGTGTATTATACATGTACCACTGAGCATTTTTCCACCAATATGCTTCCTGCTCTTAGGTAATAGCACCAGGATCACAAGTTGCTTAATCCAGAAACCTGGGGAACATATTCAGTTTTTTCTTTCCTTTACTTTCTACATCCAGTCAACCACTAATTTTAACAATATCATTCCTTTAAAACACGTCAAATTGTTCCACCTTATATTTTGGTTTGGGTATCATAATCTTATGCCCCCATTACTACATCAGCCCCAATGTGGTCTTTCTACTATAATCCATTTTTGTATAGTACAGCAGAGTGAATTGGAATGAAAACCAAACCTCTTTTTGTTGTGTGCATATCCCCTTGAGAAATTTTCTAGTTTCATCTCTCAACACTTTCTGCTTTCCACTCTTTTTTTCTAATTATACTAAGTAGCTTCCCATAGTGGGCTTATTTTCCATTTCAGTACAATAAACATACTTAGCCTTTGTCTCAGAAGGTTCCTTCTGCCAGCTCCTTTTCTAGCTATTTCTTGGCCCTCAGTCTGAGTTTAGACATCACCCTCTTTGAGAAACTAACCCTGATTTCTCTCAGCTTATATGAGTGTAGATGCTGCCCTCTTCTCCAGAACCCAGAGCACACAGTTCTGATATCACTTAGAAGTTAACTCCCTGTACGGCCTTTGCTTACATCCCCAGGAGATGCTATAGGCATATTGCATGCCAGGACTGTGTTTTAGTCATTGATATATTTCTAGCACCTACAACAGTAGTTGGCAAATAATCAACACTTAATAAATATTTGTTGAATGAGTGTTATGTAGACAGTACAAAGTAGCCTTTGGCCAAAGCAATGATTACAGTATTAGCAAATCTGTGCTATTTTCTTTTACTTTAGAACAGTTCTCTTTGATTTATCTTGAACTTTTATGCAAGCTGTAACTAAAAATGACTATGCTTGACACTGACTATAAAAATACCACTGTGCAGACTGTGTTTTTAAAAACCAATATTGAAGCTCAAATCATTTATAGTGGTGTCCATATTAAATGCTCTCTACCTACGTTCACTATGCGTAAAGATTTTTTTACATCTTTGGTACAGATTTTTCTTCCAGCTGCCACCATAATAGCTTCCCTTACTTGGTCCACACTTGCTAAATGCAGACAAATCAGACTGTGTCACAGAATTCACCTGATTCTAGGAGTAAACTGTAGAGTAAATGGTATCAATCACTCTGCATATGCAGCTGTGAATCTAACCTGGCACCTGTAGGTATATGAGAAGGTTGGCTTGACCCATGGAGTACTGTCCATACTTCCTGTACTTTAGAAAGTTTCAAATTTGGAGGTATTAGGGTAAGAGTGCGCGCCTCATCTTTGTCTCTTTCTTGTCCATACATGTCATGTATTTTAAATTACTGATACTTCTTCACACCTGAGGTTAGTTATTACATCAGCTATAATCAGACTTTCCTCTCAGATGTAGTTTTTCTTAGTCCTAGATTTCCTTTTGATATTACAGAGAACCAAATCTCAAGTGTCTATATGTAAGTTATTAAATTTTGAGAATTCTTATATTTATTCAGAGTTAATCTTTATAATGTATCCATGATCACATTTTACATAATTCTTCCACCATAAAAAATAAAAAGATTGTATATTGTATACTCTCTGAAAAGCAGCATAATTAGCTATACAGAGGGCCACAAATGAGAAAGCCTGGTGTTAATGGCTGAATTGTGTTCCTTCCAAATTCATATGTTGAAGCTTTAACCCACGTGACTATATTTGGAGAGAAGATCATTAAAGAAATAATACAGGTTAGATAAGGTTATAAGTGTGGGGTCCTAATTAAATATGACTGGTATCCTTATAAGGAGAGGAAGGGACAGTAGGGATGCACACACAGCAAAAAGGCCATTTGAAGATACAGCTAAGTGGTAGCCATCTGCAAGCCAAGTAGAGACATCTCAGAAGAAAGAAAACCAGTTATTACCTTGATCTTGGACTTCCAGCCTCTAGAACTGTGAGGAAATGAATTTCTGTTCTTTAAGACTCTCAGTCTGTGATATTTTGTTATGGCAGCCCTAGCAGACCTGGTTTTAAAACCCACCTGGGATTTTATTCTGGCTTTAACACGTACACTGCATGCTGATAGTGAAGCTATCTAGTTCCTGAGAACACCATTTTTTGTGAGAAGAGGGTGACTAGAAATGCCATGTCTATGGGGTCATTATGAGATAAGTCACAAATTATGGTGATGGTGTTCTGTACCTTTGTAAAGTGTTACATAATTATTTTTAGTTATCTTTACCATATTGACATGTACTAAATAGAAATTTGTATTATTTTTTCATTAAATTCAAAATTTTTTAGTCATTTTTCATAATATCAAATTTTTATTTTATTTTGGGACAATGATCAGAATAGAGGAAAAAGCCTGTGTGTTGGAATCTAACAGAACAAATCCCAGCTTTACCAACTACTTCCTATGAATCTTACAGCAGTTTACTTCTCAGAGTTTCAGTTTCTTTCTCTGTAAAACAATGAGTGTACATGGGATTGCAGGATTAAATGAGAACATGTAGACCGTGGCGTATGGTTGTCCCTAATAAAGTCTGTGTTGACAGTGAGTGTGTGTCCCACAATATCTGAGTCCACTTTTGCCCAGTGTATAGTGAATTCTGTCCAGATATTCTTGTGTTGCTTTTATTTCCCAGAGAAAAGAGAACAGCAGCAATCCAAAAGTTAGGGATATATCATCATGTGTCAGGCAACATAATAAATGCTTCAACTGAATTAATTTATTTAGTCCTTATATCTCCCCAATATTATACTTATTGTATATGTCAGAAAACTGAGGCCCACAGTAAGGTTGCCAGATTGAGGCATGGGAGATAGTTATACTAAAAATATTCATTGTTTATTTAATATTCACATTTAAATAGACATGCTGCATTTTATTTGGCAATGTGGCTCCGAGAGGCTAAGTAACTTGCCTAAAGTCACACAGGAACTAGGTTTCAAAACTGGTACATGACCCACAGAGCCTCAAATTTTATCCTCAGTGGATTACTAATTAAATATAATTTTAAAGAGAGACCATCTGAACAGGAGAAAAGAAATTAACCTGGGAATTATCCTAGCTGATAATTGGAATATCTTCATAGATTGAACTTATTGTAAACAAGGTCAAGCAAAGGCTTCAGGAAAATTCCGGTCTCTGAATTGAGAACTTAGGGCCTTAATTAGTTGGGCAATCTGCTTTGACATCAGGAGCAGAACAAAGTTTAAAAGCAAGGTTTCTTTTTGCAGAGTTGTTAAAAATATCTCTCTCTTTTTTTCTCTTGCATTGGAAAACATTTCCTGAATTGGAAATAACGCTACAGCTGAAATAGCTGCAAGCAAGTTAGAAAATGGCTATTAAGCATGCTTCTTTGTAGAAGATGGTACTCTATGATTGCTTTGCCAGTGAGTTGTAGTGAATAGAAGCTGGAGCCCTGCCCGAGTGCGTTCAGGTCATGAAGTATCTAATCTGATTTCTTCAGCCTTAACAGAAGACCTTGTGCTGCAGAATAACCTAGAGATCTGTTAATTATGCCATTTATAAGGTGTGCATATCATTTACACCTCACTGTTCCAGCAAAGAATGTAGCCAAAAAGTAGACGGAAAAGAGCATTTTGTAAGAGGAAAGTATTGAATTTAATTAATTTATATAATTCATTTTTCCATCACATAAGCTATTTATTTATTTATTTATAAAATACTGTGGTGAGGCTTGACAAATATAACCCCTGCCTGCTGAGCATAGTCATATTTATATAAATGAAAGAGAAGAGCCAAATAAAGCTTGAAATAAAATATAAATAAAAACAATATGTAGTTGAGAGGTCTGAGCCAAAAGTGGGATTGAAAACCATCAATAATTGATTCTTTGTATGATTGAACATCATGGATTTAAAAAACACTTAATGAAATGTTTAACTTTTAGCTTCAGAACTAAAAGTATTGATATCGAGTAACTTAATTCTAAATAAGCTTAGGGCTGCTGAGATGGTCCCCAATATTATGGATTGTGTTTCTAAAATGTTTGTTTGTTTTACTTATCTGTTTAGACTTTAGAATGTATTTTATTATGGAAGCAAAATTAGAAATTATGAAGAACTGATTTACTGACCCAGTAAACAAAACTGTTTTGTGTTCTGACCTCAGATTTCAATAGGACCAGCCGTTCACACCCTTGTCTTCTTCTTATCTGTCCTTTCAAAGAGCAGCTAGTATCATTTAGCTGTTGTTGCCTGTAGAAAGAAATCCAAACTGCTTACCCTGACTGGGGAGGACCCAGGATCTGGCCCTTCCGTGCTCTGCAGATTCATCTCATCTCCATTTCCTGCTTTGCTTCCTAACTGGGCTCACCTGCCTTTTAGTGATTCATCATTACCGGCAGGTTTCCCCTGCTTCAGGACATTCGCACCTGTTTTCTTCTCTCTTGGCTTCCTTGCTGTTCACATGCCTTTCTTTCTGAGGCCTTTCCGCATTGCTCTTGTGGAAAATAATATATAAAGGGAGCCACTTTCAAACGGAATTGGAGCTGCTGTCCCAGAGGAACTGCCTGGCATGTCCTACTTATCAAACCTTTAGAAAGTTAAAACTGTGCAAAATAACCTTTGGACTGGGCCTCAAGCAATATTGTATTACAAACAACTGTTTGGACTGAAAATTAAAGACATTCTTTAGATTTAGCATACTATGTTAGCTTATATACACCTGTAAAAATTCCTTCCTTAGTTTATTAACTACTAAAGAAATTTCTTTATTCTTATGTACTTGTTCCTATTCTCTTTCTCTTAAACACCCTTTTGTCTTCACCTTCTAATCAGAATACTCTCTGGGTTTCTTCCTAAATCACTACTTCCCAAATAACTATTCTTTTGAATGTCTAATAAATGCTCATTGACTCTCACTTTGGCCTTTTATTTTTAGGTTAACACTCTACATAATGATGCACTAACGCCACCATTATTCTTTATACCGTAGATGGTTCGTTCCCCTTACAACACTGATCCGTATATCAGTTACCCTCCTTTTAGATTAGAAACTTTGTGGAGGAAAGCCCCAATATCTGTAATACCTCTGGACTCCCAGGAGTGAACAACATCTGTGCCATGTATTGGGTGCCAAATTGATATTCGTCGAATAAATGAATGAATGAACATGTGTGTGCTGCCTGCTAAGCTAATCATAGCAGCTGAAGCAGGACTTTGAATTCCTCTGTCCACAAGCTGGAGAATCCCCCTGAAAAACCTGGGCCAGTGTTTGGAGGGGATTCCAAACATTGCAGAGTGTTAGTTTGTCAAGAGTACAAAGAGCATTTCTGAATGAGTCCTCACATATGCCAAGCAACAGAGGATGGATCAGGTAATTTATTAAAATGAAAGGCACTGAGATATTTTTTCTGTGAAAAATAAAATGATTTGGAGAGAGTGTTTATATTTGGAAAAATCAGTTAGTACACTGTAACTGAACAAAGGCTGCCTGCTGCTACAAAAGCCAAACTTGTGGGACAGATGTTGGTACAAAAGGAAGTTCTGTTCAGCCGCCATGTGACCTGGGAGAAAGGGGGACTTCTGTCTCAAGGCCCATCTCTCTCAGCCATGGAAAAAGTCTGACTGTATCCTTAGTGAGGCCCAGACAAAAGCCAGTGTCCAGAGTTGCTGCTCCATTTTAAAGCATAGTCTTCTGGAGGCTTCAGGCACCTGCTAAGCAGTCTCAGTCCTCACGCAGGTGGCTCAGCTCGTTCCCAGCTGCTGTCCATTTCAGGCTTCCTCCTGGAGCCTGTGTGTGGAGCCCACACGGCCATGGACCACACAGCTGCTGGGGACACATGGCTGTGTCCTCCCAGGTGAGAGAGCATATGAACACATGGGCCAGCACATCACCAGGAGGGCAAGAGAGAGCTTCTTTTTTTATTTGCTTGGGCTTGGGACAGGCCAGGTGTTTTCTCAAAATGACCAAACAACTTCCCAAACTTTGGCAAGCTTTGGGCAGGCTCATCCCCAACAATCCCTTTTTTTCCCCAGGCTAGACTGACAGGACTCTTCGGTCAAGCACTCCCTGTGCCATTTTGACTCTATGGTACATGTGCCTGCCTTCCTCTGGTCCCACCCCCAATCTGGTGCCAGAGGAGGGGAGGGCTTTTTTTCTATCCAACTATCCTGTTAGCTTTGACATGCTCAGTTTAAGAACCTCTCCCTGCCATCTTGGCCAATGGGGCAGATCTCCTGTTGCTCTGAATGACTGTTTTATGGTAATAAGACTGCTAGAGTCCTGGCTAGGGATGGTAGCATTTTGATTAAGTAGATGGTAGTGTTACTGGAAAAAGGACCAGGCAAAGCATGGATCTGCCTCCAGCCAGCTGGCTGTGTGTGGGTTCTTGACTTCTTGGAGGAAACATATCATATCATGAATCCAGGTATTTTGAGGGTATATCTATTAAAACCGGGGACAGTGGAACACATGATGGCCTAGAATAAAAGAAGCACAGGAGACAGCCTAGTCAGGGCTGCGTTGGCTCTCTAGAAGTGAGCTAAGGCCAAGCTTCTGTCAGCTAACTGGGAAGTCAGAGAACAGGATACCTTTGAGATAGGTTCAAGGGGTTAACCTGAGACAAACTGCCACTGCCCATTGCTTCCCCTCATTGCAAGTCTCATGGGGACTCTTATAGTTTAGAAGAAAGAAAATTCACTTGACAAAGAGATTAGAGTAGGTGTGCCCCAAGAAGGGCATGAGCTGGCTTCTTTGCCTTGTGGGGTTTTATCTACTTTCAAAGTGGGGATTCTACAGGAGGTCTCAGGGGAGGATCTCAAAAGAATATTCATCAGTATTTCTAGGTGTACTCTTTTAGGGTCATACTCTCTACTGATTAGTCTGTGCCAGGACAGGAAGTCCATTGGTCATTGCAGCTGGTCCTGGCATTGCCCACCGGGCTTTGCTGCTTTTCTGGGCTTAGAGTTGATATATAACTGAGGCCTAGATGTTACCTCTAGAGGGGAAGGTCTGGGAAGGGTCTGAGCCCCATGACTACTGATATGCTAGGGGAAGAAAGGCCACCCTGAGGGCAAGGTCTGCCACCTATTTTGCCCATTGCTAGGCACCTGGGGCTTTCCACCTTGGTGACTTTCTGTATCTAGCTATAAGTCACTCAGCCAGTTTGGTCAGCTTTCTCAGTTTCCCCATTCTGCTTGTTGGGAAATTTTTCTAGCTTTTTACTACACTGCCTCAGTAGTGGAGATTGAGGAAAGTTAACAAATTCCAGAGTTGTTCAAAAAGTTAAATGAGAAGTTCTCAAACTTCAGCAGGCATTACAGATTGCTGAGCCCTACAGTCAGTTTCTAATTTAGAAGGTCTAGAGTGAGCCGTGAGAATTTACATTTCTAACAAGTTTCCAGATGATGTTTATGCTACTGGCCAGGAGACTACATTTTAAGTACCGCTATTTTAAATTCACAGGATTCACAATAGATTGAATGTTGGGAATGAAAGCAAGAGTAGTAAAAAGAATGACTTGTAGATTTCTGGCTTCAACCATGTTGGTGTCATTTACTGGCATAGGAGGAACTGCAATTTTAGAGGAGGCATTCATGAGTCCTGGATCTATCTGATGAGCATGAGGTTCACTTAAGGCATGCAAGAGGAAATCTTGATAGGCTAACAGATATGTGTACCTGGGATTCAGAAGAGTGCTCTGAAATAAAGGTATTTATTTTAGAGTCCTCAATGTATTGAGGGTCATTAATATTGTAGACGGAGAAAATTTTGCTGAATGAGAGCAAGATAACTTCAGACTCCATCCGAGGAACTCCAGAATTAAGTATCTGCATACAAAAGAATTAGTCCACAAAGGAAACTGAAAAAGTATTGAAAAAATATAAGAAAAACAAGAATGGTGAGGGGTGCCAGAATCCAATATTACATACACAACAATAGAAACACCCATGGTCCCAGATGTAAGCATTTGATTTTTAATTTCCAAGTGATTCTAACAGTGCCATGTCAAAAGGCAGGTTCCATTCTCTTAATTATTTGAATTTTTATTATCTTTTTTCCATTATTCTTTTTCTACACACCTGTCCCCCTACACACACACACACACACACTCACACACACAGCCTTGTTCCCAATTATACTTGGCAAACAAGCTCAATAGCTCCTTGTCTTTTTTTCTGATTTCAAGGTAAACTCAATTTCAAAACAACAATTTCCTTTTTCTGCATGTCTGGAGTAGATTATCCTGGGATATTACATAGAAAACCCCCTTTTTCTGATCATTTCTCATTTATTTTTAGCTCCAAGGACAATTGAATCCAGAATCTCAAATGCCATGAGCGTACTCCCTGTCTCTCTGTCTCTATATCTCTCTATATGTGTATCTGTTTTTGCCTGTCCACGTCTCTCTCCTAGTTCACATAGAGGAGAATTAAGATCCTTGGTAGCTTTGGGCTGAGGTCTTAACTGCATCATGACCAGAGAGGAAAGATGAAAAATGAAAGAGAACTTTCATTGCTGAGGAATGCTTATGATTGGTTAAGTTGCAGTCATAAAACTATTCCTGTACTAATCACTGTAACTGGGAACATGAGCTACCACAGTTAACCCAGCTGATGTCATGTTTCAGAGGCCCACTTTCAACGAGTTACTTTTATTTCTCTTAGCACCCTGTGGTAAGTAATAACATTCATTTCACTTTGTAGTTTTATATGTATTTGAATTGATTTATTATGTGAATCCAATACTAAGGTGTAGGAGGATATGAATGACATCTTTAGTCTCATTTGTGTCCCCAGTTCCTGTCAGTGTGACTAACACAAAGTAGGCCCTTGATACATACATGTCTAATGAATTAATAAAATCTCCAATAATACTTCTTCTGTAAGTAAGTTCCCTGTTCTGGTGTGGAATCTTGCCTCTCCATCCAGTTTTGTAGCACCTTTTATTTACCTATATTCAGACTTATTATTTGAGGATTAGCTAAGGGTCTCAAAGTCTGCCTCACAGGACTTCAGGGGGTCTATCGTCGTCAGCAGCCGTCCGTCTCGAGAGACGATGGTGTAGCTTCTTAAGAGTCTATCTGCACCGCCGAGAATGGCTGTGCAGTCCGACTCGGGAGTGACACAGTATCTGTCTCCTCCCGTGTTGAATCGACATCTTGCGATGACGCTGGAGTGTCCTCTCCAGTGAAGCTGAAGCTACAGAGCCTGGGCAGGGTGATATGGAGGGTCTGCTGTTGCCCATGCAGCAGACCCCCCCTCTCTTCGCAGCTGAAGGGTCCAAGGGAAAGACGGAGTCAATACAGCTTGGCTTCAGGTGCGCCGCAGGAGTTGCCGGTGTTGACTACAACGTCAAACCGCCTTAGGGACTCCGGCTCCGGATTTTCTGTCGGGGTTTACTCCCTTAGCCTTTCCCCTGAAGAGGTATGCCGCAAGGCAGCGGAGGTTTTTTGGAGTCAGAGTTTTCCTTCTCTGATGTGCCCTGACTGGAAGATCGAACCAGCGACACGTAGCTCGCAGGCCGACGCTCAATCCACTGAGCCAAACCAGCCAGGGGAAAGGGGGTCTATAAGGGCTAGATATTAAATATGTTAGGCTTTACAGAACAATATGATCTCAAGTACAGCTACTCAACAACTTTATAGCATGAAAACAGCCACAGACAATATGTGAGTGAAAATGGATGGCTGTGTTCCAATAATACATATTAATTAAAACAGGTGGAGGTTACATTTGTGCTGAGATCTGTTGTTTGCTGACCCCTGCCCATGAGCAAAATTTTCTGCTGGTTACTCTTGGAACAGCTCTGAGTTCACCAATGTATACAGAACTTAGGCATGTAATATTATGAATCTCATGTTAGAGATATCATTATTTTCTTCTCCTCATAATCCTTTACAGATAAGTTTTTGATCCTTTCATTAACTTTCATAAAAGGAAATGGCTCTATATAAGAATGTTATACCTGGAGTGAAAACGAATTAAGCATAATTCAGTGTTTTTTAATGACCACTAAATGGAGAAAAAAGAATGTTTCTTGTTTTGAGTTATATTTTCACTGTATAATCACATTAGTACTAAATAAGAATGGATTAGAATATCATTTATAGAGCATACAGATTGAGACATAAAGTTCACCATTACTCGTTTTATTTAGAAAACCAAGTTTAAAAATTGTGCCATTTCAGCCTGTTATAATTGCTTCCAAGAGTGCCTTCCATACGTTAAGGTCCAGTTTGAATTTGTTTGAGGAGGGGATAGAAAAATAGGAGTAAGATTTAGAAAGAAGAGAAAAAAAAAAGATTTAAACATGTCTTTCAGGCACTGTGTGATAATATACCACTAGAATAGTTCAAATGCTAGTGATGCTAGCAATAATATAATTTCTGAGAGAACTCATGCTACAAGGCTGATGGTTAATTTTATTACAGAATTCAGAATCATAAGATGACATGGGGAGTTTCCACCGCTGATTATTTCATGCCCTGGGGTTGTTCTTCCCAGCCCAATGGAGAAAAACAGATGCCTGTGGCAATGATTATGGCTATGGAGAGCTTTTAATCATAGGTATGAAAATAGACTGATGTCTGAGTAAATACCTGAAACGATCTAAGTGTCTCTTTACTAACTTCAATGTGAACTGATGAATAAGGATGACATACCACCATTACAAGCAGTCCAGAGAGAAGAAAATCCTAAAATTATTGTGTTTTCTTTAAAAATGTAATAGTCTATTTAGCCACTTGGAATCATTGCTTGTTCCAAAACTGAGAAAAAGAAAACAAACTTCTTAAAATTTAACTTTTCTTTGCATTGACTTTTTAAAAATCTTTAGATTTATAAATTTTTAAAAGGTAGAAGGGGCATTACAGGCCAATTCCTTTTGCACTATATTCGAAGACAAGACTCTCTCTGCCTTCCTGACAAATGATATGTACCTTCTGCGTGAAAAATTCTATAATAATGCCCATTTTTTACTTTTCTCACTTTCAGAAATTTCCCTTTGTTCTTGTCCTAAATATATTTCCCTATACGGCCCACCTGTTGCTTTCACCACCCCTATGCCCAAACAATTTGCAAGGTCTTATCTCTCTTCTACATGGGAACTAATACATTAATTGAAGAGAGATACAGTAGCTCCCCCATATCTGCAATTTCACTTTCTGCGGTTTCAGTTACCTGTGGTCAACTACAGCCTGAAAACATTAAGAGGAAAATTCCAGAAACAAACAATTCACAAGTTTTAAATTGCCCACTGTACTCAATAGTGTGATGTAATCTTGTGCCCTCCTGCCTGGATGTGAATCAGCTGCTTCATTTCCACACTGTACACACTCCCAGCGTATTAGTCACTTAACAGCCAACTTAGTTATCAGATCTACTGTTGCAGAATCACAGTGATTGTGTTCAAGTGACTTATTTTACTTAATAGTGTCCCAAAAGAGCAAGAGTCATGACACTGACAATGCAGATATGCCAAAATGCTTCTTGAAGTGAAAAGGTGAAACTTTTTAACTTAATTAGGAAAGAAAAAAAATCATATGCTAAGATCGCTAAGATCTATGATAAGAATGAATCATCTATCTGTGAAAATGTGATGAAGGAAAAAGAAATTTGTGCTACATTTGCTCTTCCTTCGGCTGAATCTTTAGGAGGTCAATAGTAACCTAGCTCTAAGTCCCAATGTTACATCAACCACTTCAGTTCATCCCATCACAGAGCCGTTGTGTCGGCTCACATCAACCACGAGAATGAGTTCAGTACAATAAGATATTTTAAGAGAAACCACATTCGCATAACTTTTATTATAGCATATTGTTAAAATTGTTTTGTTTTATTATTAGTCATTGTTGTTAATCTGTTACTGTGTCTAATTTATAGATTAAACTTTACCATAGGTATATATACATAGGAAAAAACAGCATATATAGTGGTCAGTACTATCTGTGGTTTCAGATATCCATTGGGGGTCTTGGAATGTGTCCCATAAGGATAAGGGGATAACTACTGTACATATATTCTCTATGATTCCAGGTAAAATTGTTTCATTTTACCTCCCTATTCTTCATACTAGGTTATTTGTAATCCTCTCACCCGCCAAGTTCTTTCACAAGAAGTGCTTCCCATTCATCAAGATTCTGCTTAAGCCTTAGCTGGTATGGCTCAATGGATTGAGCATCAGCCTGTGAACCAAAGGGTTGCTGGTTCGATTCCCAGTCAGGGCACATGCCTGGGTCGCAGGCCAGGTCCCCAGTTGGGAGCACATGACAGGCAACCACAGAATGTTTCTCTTTCTATCTGTCTCCTCCCTTCCCTCCTCTCTCTAAAAATAAATAAATAAAATCTTAAAAGAAATATTCTGCTTAAAGTGAGAGCCTTAAATATGGACTAAATACTTCCATTAGAGTCTAGGCTATGAAACATAATGAGCAATTTTCTCTGACCAGACATTCTTTTCATAAATAACTATCTGGCTCACTAAAATGCCATCTCTTCAGGAATAAAGTTCTATAGTGATATTATTGTTTCTAATGTAATTTTTAAAATTACTTAACTATGTGTAAATCAGTTGCATAGGATCAAATGAATTATATCATCCAGTTCATAGCATTGATCCATGCAAGTGTGTATTGTTGTTTTGTCTGCATGCATTTTTAATATATGAGTTTGGTATTGTGTGTTTCTTTCTTTCTTTTCTTTTCTTACTCAATACTATCTTGAAAAAGTTCTATGTGAGTAATCTAGCTGTTTCATAGAACTTTGGGGTGTGCACTTACCTAATTTAAGGTATCTGCTCTCTCAGTGATGGATATGTTGACTGTCACTGACACCCTGTCACAGAATATAATAGTTGATAAGATTCCTCAGTGCTGTGTGAAGAATTTGGGGATTGCTGGACCAGGGGGTGTAAATATAATAGATTTGATTAAGTAATGCCAGATTACTCTTCAGAATGATGACCAAGTCTGCCTTCATCTGCATGAGGGTTTGCATAACCTCACAGACTCAACAATTTTTGGTGTTTTTCAGGTTTCTAATTTTTTCCAGTTTAAGAAGGTAGCTTGTTGAAATCATATTGTTGTTTTCATTTTCATTTTCAAGTTACTAATGAATTTGAGTGTCTTCCTATGGTTGTTAGTGTTTTGGTTTTTTAATTTTCTGTTCTATAAACTGCTTATCATTTACTTTGTATTTATTTTTCTATTGAAGTTCCTATCTTTTTTCTGTTGGTTTTAATACTTATTATTTTTAAACATTGCAAAATCTTCCCTCAAACTATCGTATGTCTTTCATTTTTGTCCATTCATAATTATTTGGCATATGATTTGTTTTTTAAATTTTGTTTAAGCTGTTTCTTTTTGCCCATCTCACTCACACTGACATTTTCTTACATTTTTCCCTTTAACTTGCAGGATTTTTAATCCTTTTACAGGCTAACTTTGTATAATGTTGTGAGCCAGTTTTATAATTTTATTTGCTCCACAAAATGAACTGTTATCCCCCACACCATTTAAAAACAAACCAACCTTTCCATTTTGGGTAAAATTTATATTAAGTTCCCAGATGTACATTTGTTTATCTCTGAATAATCTTTTGATCCATTGGTCCATTTGTCTCTTCTTCTAATGACCTTGTAGTTTATCTTCATATCTGGTTAGGAAATTCTCCCCTCATTGTTTTCTTTTTCTTATTTGTCTAAGAGTTATTTCTGGTCTTGATTTTTCTATGCAAATTGTAAGTGTAGCTGAAAATAAGAGTGTTTGTGTTGAATTTATATTTTAATTAGAGAAAACTGACATTTTTATAAAAGCGAGTTGTTCTAGTCAAGAAAACAAAATTCCTCTCCATTTATTCAGATCATGTTTTTGTCCTTGTTTTAAAGTTTCCTTCAAATTGTTATTAAATACTAGTTTTAATCTAATTTCCAGGTCTATATATTCAAAACTCTGCTCTCTAATCAATGTCATTTTTTTCTTTGGGTTACATTTTATAAATTTTGGCATGGGTTCTATTTTTATTATCATTTAATTAAAAATAGCCCTGTACCTCATGCCTGAATGAAGCTTATATCTGTAAGGCCTGTCACAGCCCTCCTGCATTTGGGAATATTAAACAGCCCTTTAACACTACATTTGGGGGCCTTTTTAAGCAGAAAAAATCAACAACAACAAAAAAAAGCACAAAAATATGAAAACTGTGGCATTAAATACACCATAATAGGAGCAGCTGTTTACACTATGAACTGAAACAAGAAAGCAATGTCATCTTATTGTACCTTAGCCCATCAGGAGATTCAAAGTTTTAATCATTCTACAGAAGATTACAAATGACTGGGAATATGCTACAAGTATTGATTTGGGGGGAGCAGCAGGGAAGTTTTCAAATAATGAATTCATGAACAAATAATAACCATCAACTCTTTGTATAAATTGTCCATAGAAATATGTTTGTTTTCTCTCTGTCTGTCTGTCTTTCTTTTTCCCATTCCCACACACACGCAACTCGTAGAATTATAATTCCCTCTCACACCTATCATTTCCCTAAGTTTTTTTTGGGGGGGGGTGGGGGAAGGAGGGGTGTGGGTGGAGGTTGAGAATTTGGCAGAGGAAGCTAACAGATTATGTTAGTTGTCTTTACTAGTATGTACATTAAGTCAGTCAGTAAGTAAAGTCATGAAGACAGATGATCCCATTTAGCTGTGGAGGTTTCAGGTTAAGGGCTTTGCAACAGCAGTGATTACAATAGTTAAGTGTATGACAGGGAAAAAGCCACTAGATTACTGACTAAAGATCATCACATTAGCAACCAAGCTGTGGAGGCAATAATGATAGGAAGGAAAGAGAAAGGAAGCTAAACCACTAGGCATAGTCTTTGAACAGAAATCAGAAATGCACAAACGGAGGAGTCATAAACTACTTCCAGGATTCCCAACATCAACTTAGATTGCTTTTGGGGATGGGGGGTGGGGGGTGGAGAGAGCTGAGTTTTATCAGTGCTTACATCTAGCCCTATTTGTGCTGTGGCATTTCTTTACATTTTACTTCTTTGGCATTCCAAAGCTGCTGGTGGTTATTGTTATTTTTAATTATTTTATCTAGTGTCAATGACTCCCCTTCTTTCTCTATTTCAGTCTAACTCAGTCTAATTCTCCCAAGATCACATGGTATGAATTATTAGGTTCTCCTTAGAAGGCTGATACTTCTCTCAGAGGGTCCTAGTTCCTGAACTGGGACCAGTTAATTTCTACATAGTGCTCCTCTCATTTAACAGAATACTTTTGTCTACTAAATTATCCAGTATACCTTTTCTTTCATTAAAAACAAATACAAATGTATCCACAGTGATGCTACATTTTAGCCTAGTTTTCCCTTAAAGGTAGCTATTGGCAAATTTAATTATTTTTGATGACTAGTATCAAGCATGCATCTGTATAAATGATTACAACTATTATATATATATATATATATATATATATAGTTCTATCCATATATAGACATATATATATATATAGTTCTATCCATATATAGACATATATATATATATATTTTTATATATATGTTAGCTATTATCCTCCTAAAAATAGTCTTCATTTTAAAAAAATGAAATATGTGTATGGAATAAGAACTTCTGACTATTTTTTAGCAATTTCTTTTGAGTTGTTCCCTGAAAGTATTGCCTGACAATATAATACTGTTTTGAAGGGCCTTTGTTTCTACATCAAAAAGGAATTTGGAGAATTAATTTAAGTATTTTCAAAATCAGCATTAATAATTTCTATTTCAAACCTAAATTCAGTTCTGGGTAGGTTTAATTTAATTTTCTCTGCTACATGAAAATCTTTATCCCATCTCACCATGCTTTGTTGTGGAGGGCAGGACCAGTAAAATGACATTGGTTGGGTCAAGATGGGATAAAGTATGTAAAACAAGGTAGAGTCATTTGTGTCAATCAAGACGGCTGCCAGTCAGCCAGGACACTTTTGTTCAAGAGGGAAACTACCTAAGTCATCCCTGGTGTCAGAGCAGCCTTGCTCTGAGAAATCACCCAGAGACCACTGTGGAGCAGACAACAGGTTTATTGAGGGAACAAAGAGGAGGGGGGGGGAGGGGAGAGTCAACTCCCAGACCGACTCCAGGGCCCATAGGAACAAGGGGAATGGGGAGCAAAGGGAATAGGGAGCAAGGGAATGGGGACTGGCAACTCATGGTCCTCCTTCTGGGCCCATGAGAGTCCCACCTGCACCTTCTGCAGGCACCTTCTTTATACCTGTTAACCACACATTTCAGTGAGGGTGAGTTTGCTTATCAACATATTCAGTAGGTCCTTTTGCATCTCATTGCTTCCCCCCCCCCCCCGCCTCCCCCCCAACACCAGGTTAGTTTACATATCCTCTGGGAACTGGCTATGTCCATCAGCAGATCCTTTGGGAGCCCCGGCAAGGGCCAGGTTGATTATCATATATCAAAAGTCCAGGTGTGCAATCTAGCTGCTTCCATATTATGACACCTGGCAGGGTGGAGTGTTCAAGATATATGCACACATAACTTGAACAGCTATGTCTGCAGAGAGGGACCACCCATAGATAAATAAGCTCCTGGGGAAATTCCACACTTAGAATCAGGGATGCCAAGACATTTATCAAAAAGACCCTAAAGGGTGGAGTACACCACTTTCAAGGTATAATTGAGGCAGATTCTAGATCACTGCTGAGACAGCCAAGCTCCACACACCAGAGTGCTTCTCTATGCCATGCTGATTGCCCTTGGCATCAGCCACCAGAAGCTCTGTCCTGTTAGGCTGAGGACTTTGTTTGCCCTGCTGGCCACCTGGCTCCAGAAATCCTTCCTTGCAAGAAGATACTGACAACTCCCTTACCCACCATGCTGTCTTCCCCTCAGGGTCATTATTCCCCACTGATTGCTGTGTGTGTGTTATAATTCTCAGATTGTTAGAGTGTGAGTAGGATATTAATGTATGTTGATGTTCTATTTTGAGTGAACCTGCATTCAATAAAAGCTGAGTGAATAGCATAGTTACCTGGTGTGACTCTTGTCCATTCCTTGGTGCTGGGATACTCAGCAGGCAGCTAGCTGAGCAGTTGCCTGGCTGACTTATAGGAAAGGCTATATTACAAACATATGCTCATGACATTTGTACAATTTAGTGAAACAAATTGTCAGAGGGTGGAATGATCAGAGTCTGTGAACACGGTCATCTTTTCAAATGTGACTTTAACTGCCAAATGGAAGGACATTGTGATCTGAATATTGTCTTTAAAAACAGGTAAATTTGCTGCAATGGAATGACTTGAGCTACCATACAAAAATGAAAGGAAACTAAACACCGAGCAGTTTTTTATGTGAAGTATTTTGGATGGAACTGTTTGAATCAAGGACCTTTTTTGCTTAAGCGATGGATATATCATGTCTCAAATTTCTGCAGGTTATGTTTTCTGTAGCACTTCTTGCTTCATTTCTGAGACATTTTGAATGCTTGCATGAAAAAAAGAAAAGTTAGCTTTATTTTTGTGGCCAAAAATCAGCTTTTGATCTCTGCAGCAAGTTGAGCTTTTGTGTTTATTTCTCAGTGCAAGAAATCATGCTAATTTGAATTCTGAATTCATGGAATTGGTCTTAGAAAACAATTGGATTTTGGAGCTTCTAACATTAGAATCAACTGGGAGGACCCAATTTCATCCAATTTGTAGCTTGATTTCATCCAGCAAGACATACTTCAGCATAAAGACCTAAAAGTGGTAGGTGTTGTATTGAAATAGCATCGCACTTAGGATGCAATGAGGCGGAAAGTAATGCTGACTGCTTTACATTCACTAACTCGACATTATTCCAGCATGACACACAATCCAAAGGTTTCCCAATTACAGCTGTGACCCTAAATTAGATTTTAAAACATGTATATATGTATAGGCATTTAAAAAATTTCCCTTCATTTTATCTCCTAATAGTTTATTTTTTTAAGTATATTTTATTGATTATATTGTTACAATAGTGCCAATTTTTTCCCCTTTCCTCCCCTCCGCCCAGCACCCCCCTTCCCCGACAATCCCCTCCCTAAGTCCATGCCCATGGCTCACCCTTTCATATATTCTTCTTCTTTTTTTTTAAATAATTAATTAATTAGTTAAATATTTTAACAATAAAAAATAACAATCCCTCCCTCTCAGACTTAAGACCCTTTACAATCTTATAAAGGACAACGGACGAAGGTCTCGAGCTCCTCTAGCTGCTTCAAGCTGGACATGGTCGTCGTCCTACCTATCCTTGGGTCAAGAAATCCCTAATAAGAGTGGGGATGTGGAGGGGAGGGTGGCCTTCCTACAAGGGGAAGGATCGTGCAGACTCCAGGTTGGTTGGCTGTCTCTGGACAACGGCATGCTTGGTTTAACAGGCTGGCATCCTTGTTGTATTCTGGGGGCAACAGGGTTAAAGGACATCATTCAATCCGTAACCACTAGATGACAAAAGACAGGTATTAATTTTTCAATGTCCCACATTAGGGAAAAGAAGGGCTTCTTTGGAGGAAGGTATGCCAGGCACATCTCACCTGTCCAAAACTCTTTTGCCCATTATACTTAGTTTGGGCTGAGGGAAATATTTTAGGTTTCCCCCCTCTCAGGCCTCTGGGCTCTTTCTGTCCAAGCTATTAGGATAGAAAAGAGAAACCAGTTTTAAAGTGAAGCCCACAGACCACCCCGTTCTTCACCAACCCAGCCACTTAGTTCAGCCAAACCAGTGAGTCTCAGGAGGCAGCAATGCAGACAGGATTAAGTGAGGTCTATCGTCGTCGTCGTCGGCAGCCGTCCGTCTCGAGAGACGATGGTGTAGCTTCTTAAGTGTCTATCTGCACCACCGAGAATGGTTGTGCAGTCCGACTCGGGAGTGACACGGTATCTGTCTCCTCCCGTGTTCAATCGACATCTTGCGATGATGCTGGAGTGTCCTCTCCAGTGAAGCTGAAGCTACAGAGCCTGGGCAGGGTGATATGGAGGGTCTGCTGTTGCCCATGCAGCAGACCCCCCCTCTCTTCGCAGCTGAAGGGTCCAAGGGAAAGACGGAGTCAATACAGCTTGGCTTCAGGTGCGCCGCAGGAGTTGCCGGTGTTGACTACAACGTCAAACCGCCTTAGGGAATCCGGCTCAGGATTTTCTGTCGGGGTTTACTCCCTTAGCCTTTCCCCTGAAGAGGTATGCCGCAAGGCAGCGGAGGTTTTTTGGAATCAGAGTTTTCCTATATGTACAGACAATCACTCAGGTAATGAGATCGTAGGCTTATGCCCTTTGAAAACAGAAAACACTTGTTAATTTATGTAACATAACCCACATACAAGTTTATAGATCTGTAGGACTGTCTTATAGGAAAGACATCCAGTTGCAAGGCATTTGACATTCTTCTTGCCTGTAAATTAAACATCTTTGATAATGCCAGAGACATAGTTTAACTTTCAAATGAAAACAAATTTTAAATGAAAAGAAACTTTAAAGATGGTTAGCTGCACTACTTCATAGTTTACCACTGGGCATTGTGATCTTCCTTGAATCTTGATTTTTCTCCCTAAGATTACCCTCCTTGTCATTAAAGGGACTTCATTAAGTTCATTTTTAATTTTTCCTGTTCATTTGCATAAACACAACAAGAGCAGCAAATGATCGCTTATGATCTTTAGTTCTGCTTTGCTGGAACTTACGCAAGGAACATTTAGGGTGACCTTCAGTCTGCCCTTCAGGGCACAGAAGCAGATCCACATACCTGGCATTCAGCCTTGCCTGTAAACACCTGTCTTTTCCAGGTCCTCCTGGTTTTCCATTGTGCCTTAAGGTCCCTTCTAGCCATCTTTCAGGAAAACAACCTTCGCTCCTTCCCTGGAAAGATTGCTATGGACCGCTCATCCATCCAAGGTACCAGGCCTTTTATCTCGTGGACTTTTATTACCTTTGAAAGTCAGTCCCAGTTGCTCAGGGCTTTTTGGTAACAACCAAAGCCCAAGCATGTCTCCTTTAGGCATGACATTCCAGTCAGAGTCTTAGTAAAAAAAAACGTTATTAACAACTGGTCTTATTAGTTTTATGCAAAGAAACTTAGGTCATTACTTACTTCTTTAGAATGCCAAATTCTGGAGGGATCAGATAGGGAGAAAATATATACAGTGTGAAGGAAAAACCTTGTCCTTCTAATATTCACTGAACTTGCATTTCTATTCTTTATATTTTTATTTTTCCCCCCACTAAAAATTTTTCTGTTTGTTTGTTTTTCCATTACAGTTGTCTCACTTTTTTCCCCCTCTTGCTTCTCTGCACCCTGTCCCTCCCTTCTCCCACATTCAGTCCCCACCCAGTTGTCCATGTCCATGGGTCATTTATACATGCTCTTTGACTAGACCCTTCCCCTTCTTACCACTTCTCTCCCTCCCATCTCCCCCTTTGTTACTGTTAGTTTATTCCTCGTTTACATACCTCTGGTTCAATTTTGCTCATTTGTTTGTGTTGTTCATTAGTTTCCTGTAACAGGTGATAGCATAAGGTAATTTTCTTTTGTTGCCTGGCTTATTTCGCTAAGCATAATTCTCTCTAGTTCCAGTCATGTTGTTGCAAATGGTAGAAGTTCCTTCTTTCTTTCAGTACTTATTCATTGTCATTTTCCCCCTTTGTACTCGTGTTCCTCTCTGTCTCTCTCTATTTCTTCATCTTCTTAAAGCAGACCCTTTAGCATCTCTTGCAATACTGGTTTGGTGGAGATGTATTCTTTTAACCTTCTTTTGTCTTGGAAACTCCTTATTTCACCTTCCATTCTGAATGAGAGCCTTGCTGGGTAGAGTATTCTTGGTTGTAGGCCTTTGTTTTTCATTACTTGGAATATATTTTGCCATTCCCTTCTGGCTTGTAGTGTTTCTGCTGAGAAATCTGATGATAGCCTTATTGGAGCTCCCTTGTATGTTATTAGTTGTTTCTCTCTTGCTGCTTTTAGGATTCTCTCTTTGTCTTTGAATGTTGGCATTTTAATTATGATGTGTCTTGAAGTGGGCCTGTTGGGGTTCATCTTCATTGGGACCCTCTGTGCTTCCTGGACTTGCATGATTCTTTCTCTCTTCATGTTAGGGAAGTTTTCTGTCATTAGTTTTTCAAGGAGGTTTTCTATCCCTTGCTCTTCTTCTTCTCCTTCTGGAATTCCTATGATACGGATATTATTACGTTTCATGTTGTCCTGCAGCTGTCTTAGAGCCTCTTCAGTCTTGTTCAGCCTTTTTTCATTTTGTTGCACTGTCTGTGAGTTTTTGTCTACGTTGTCCTTCAGCTCGCTGATCCGATTTTCTGCTTCCTCTAGCCTGTTTTTAATTCCTTCTACTATGTTCTTCAATTCAGAGATCGTATTCTTCATTTCCTCCTGGCTCTTATTGATAGCTTCCATGTCCTTTTTGATGCTGGTATAATTCTCAGTAAGTTCCTTATAGTTCTTCTGGAGTTCTTTGTAGTTTCCGCTGAGCTTATTGAGCTTCTCCATAATCCGTGCTTTCAATTCCATATCTGATAGTTGGCTCCCTTCTATTTCATTTAGCACTCTTTCTGGGGACTCTGCCTTTCCTTTCGATGGGGGGTTGTTTCTCTGTCTCCCCATTTTTGTGACTCCTATTGTTTGTTGGTGCTTCTTAGAATGGTCTGCACTTCCTGGATCTGCCCCTGGTGGCGTCAGATCCTGTACCAGTTTGGCCCTAGGCAGCCTGTTGAAGACTTCCAGGGATCTACTGCCTTTGTCTGGCTTCTTAGTTGTTAATCTATTCAATCTGTGATTAGCTGTCAGGCTTAAGGACTATGGGTGTGGCAGCTTAATTCCTGTAGGCAGGGCCTTTGCTTCCCCTCAGGCTGACGCCACTTGGCCGGGAATGGTCTGCCTGCAGTACTGGGGATGAGTCAGCACTGGGACCCAGTCGGCTGCTCCCCCAGTTCTCCCCTCAAAGCCACCACACCAAACTCTCCCCAAGCATCTCCAGTCCTCTCTGTCTTTTCCTCCGCTTGAGCCCAGGGTAAGTGGGGGCCAAAATATTTTTGTATGTGATTCGCTTAAGAGCTCTTTTTCTCCAGCTGTTTCTCTCTGGCTAGCAAGAAACCCTGTGGCTTTTCGCTTTTCTCAGCTGGATACTATTTTACTTTCCACTCTGTTGCTGTAGGCTGGGAAGTTCAGCTGGGGGTTTAGACCCTGCCCTTCTCAGGGGGAATCCCTGGCTGCTGATCTGTTTCTCAGCCCCTTCAGCTGCCACCCGTGTGAGCCCAGCCAGCCCTTCCGCGTCTCCGCACTCCCTACCGGTCACGTTGTGATGTAGCGGCCTTTTTTGTCTCTCCGTGGTTATAAGACTTCTCTCCAGCTGGTGTTTGGTTGGTTATTCCAGATGATTTCTCCAAAATTATGTTGTAAATCCAGACTAGTTCTGGGAGGAAGTTAGTGTAGCTTCCACTTACTCCTCTGCCATCTTGTTTCTCCGCCCTAATAGTTTAAAAATGCAAATGTGAGGGGTTTCTTAAAATAATTCTGTTAACTCAGAATATCATCCTTCCCCTCATGTGACTTCCCTTTGGACAATGTCTGGTGTTTCTGGGGCTGGGCAGGGCTGAAACTTGGTTTTTAGGGAATGAAGTTAAGGGCTGAGGAGCTCTTGTTTCTGTTACAGTGAAGCTCCACTATTTACCTAAAATGCTTAAATCCCTTTCTCATTGAATTGTGTGTGTGTGTGTGTGTGTGTTTTCCACATAAATTAAAAGCAAGGCTAAAGTCAAGTTTTTAAAGCCACAGTGACAGTGCAGCTGAGCCGATAAAAAGTCCCCCTTCCTCTTTCATGTCAGGATTAAGTCACAGGGGCTCTTCACTGCCTCCAGGCTGTAAGTCTGAGCAACAGGAGCTCCCTGTGGCATCTTAACCTTTTCTCTTGGCTTGTGGAAGCATTTCTTTTCCCTCAGAAGGCACCTGACATCACTAGGGGTCCCAGAAAGGGAGCCTTTCCCAACTCTTACTTGCTGACTCCCACAATCCTGGGCCACAAATGGCTTGAACTGGCATGTGTATTGTTTAAATATGCCTGATGTGTGAGCATTTCATTTATGCTTTATGTCCCATAGCTTCCTGCCTCCCTTAGAAGATTATATAACCACTTATCTTTTCCATTTTTAAAGCAGATTAATTTGATTTAGTAGGAAGGAGACAAGGGAGAAAAGAAAGAAATAATAGGAGAAAGCCAGTATGATTTCTTTTAAAGCAGTTTGGTTTAGAGTTATTTTAACAGATCTGAAAAATTAGGATTAGAAAAAGAAAATCAATTGTGATGCCATGGCATACTTTAGAAGGGAACATAAACCCACACTGGCACCAACTTCCTAGTGCTAGATAATTAGAACTGCTTTTTTCTCATGTGGGGGAGGCAGGAGAATCATCGGTTTCTTAAATCTATTATTATTATTAACAATGTCATAAATACAAGCTGTTTGCAATATGCCTCCATTATGAGAGAAAAGGGTCAGCAGCATGTCTACCCCCCTTGTAGATGAGGCCTCTTCCTGGCAACGGGCATCTCACGAGCCTTCACCCATCCCTCTCCAACTTGTTGAACATCAGATTAACTCCCGTTATCTCCTTTCTCCATGAACCTTTCTGAAGATATATCCTCAAAAATTATTCTGAAATAGTAAAGTAAATGCAATCTATACTTCAGATGTTTATGCAATGTAAAGCCTTAGGAAACTTCTGGTTTTAAGGTTCTTTTTTTTTTTTCCTTTTGTCTATTTCACTGTGATAATTTCAGAACAAAAACTAGGTTCATGTGGCTGATAATATAGAAAACACATATATGAGGGTAGAGAAAATTTAAGTGGTTATAGTGGAACATGCTAAGAGAAAAAAAGAAAAACCAAAACTGAAGAATAGTACATTGACAAAATTATGTTCTATGAAGTTAGTTGATGTGATTTTGAAAAGAAAGTGAGTTTTATAAGTTCTTTATAAATTTTGGATATTAATCCTTTATCAGATGCATAGGCAAATATGTGTTGCCATTCTGTGGCTTGTCTTTTTATTCTGTTGATAGTTTCCTTTGTTAGCAAAAACTTTTTAATTTGATGTAGTCCCATTTATTTATTTTTTCTTTTGTTTTCTTTGCCTGAGTAGATATATCAGATAAAATATTGCTATGACCAATATCCAAGATTTTACTGCATATGTTTTCTTCTAAGATTTTTATGGTTTTGGGTCTATCATTTAAGTCTTCAATCCATTTTGAACTTAATCTTGTGTGTGGTGTAAGATGGTGGTCCAGTTTCATTTTTCTGTATGCATTTGTCCAAATTTACCAGTGCCATTTATTGGCAAACACAGGGGAACAATTTTTAATACAATTCCTGTTGAGTTTGATTTTTCAGCTGTTTTATAATTAAATAGGCATGTTGATTTCAAAACTGTAGTTGGTTTTATTCTACCACATCAAGTTTTTTATCTACAGCTTATCTTTTTTAAGTATATTTTATTATTTTGTTACATAGTTCCAATATTTTCCCCTTCGCTCCCCTCTGCCCAGTACCCCCATTTCCTCCAGAAATCCCACCCCTCCTTAGTCCATGTCCATGGGTCATGCATATAAGTTCTTTGGCTTCACCTTTTCCTATATTATTCTTAATATCCCCCTGTCTATTTTGTACCAACCGATTATGCTTATTAGTCCCTGCACCATTTCCCCATTTCTCCTGCTCCCCCCTCCCAGCTGATAACCCTCCAAATGATCCCCATACCTATGATTCTGTTCCTTTTCTGGTTTGCTTAGTTGGATTTTGTTTTCATCTTTTAGATTCAGTTGTTGATAGTTGTGAGTTTGTTGTGACCTTAGTGTTCATAGTTTTGATCTTGTTTTTCTTAAGTAAGTCCCTTTGACATTTCATATAATAATGGCTTGGTGATGATGAACTCTTTTAGCTTTACCTTGTCTGGGAAGCACTTCATCTACCCTTCCATTCCAAATGATAGCTTTGCTGGATAGAGTAATCCTGGTTTCAGGTTTCCTTTCATCACATTGAATACTGCTTGCCAGTCCCTTCCTTCCTGCAAAGTGTCCTCTTAGAAATCAGCTGATAGTCCTATAGGCACCCCACTGTATGCAACTCTCTGTCTCTCTCTTGCTGCCCGCAGGACTCTGTCTTTATCTTTAACCTTTGGCATTTCAGTCATGATGCGTCCTTGCGTGATCCCCTCTGGGTCCAGCTCGCCTGGGACCCTCCGTGTTTCCCGGACCTGTAAGTCCATCTCCTTCACATAATTTGGGAAGTTTTCCTCATTTTTTTCACTTCCTCATCCTGCACTGATTGACTGATTTTTTCTTCCTTATATTCCAAATCATTGATTTGAACCCCGGTTTCCTTCCCTTCACCATTGGTTTTGTGTGGAATTTCCTTCATTTCACTTAGCATAGCCTTCACTTCTTCTCTTATGTGTTTGCCATACTCAAGCATATCTGTCAAGCCTGTGAGCATCTTTATCACCAGTGTTTTGAATTCTGCATCTGTTAGGTTGTCTATCTCCTCATCTGTTAGGTTAGCTATCTCCTTATCACTTAGTTGTCCCACTGGAACCTTGAACGATACCCGCTTTTGGGCTATTCTTCTCTGTCTCCTCATTCTGACAGGCTCCTGTGTTTGTTTGCTTCACATCCCAGATAGAGCTGTCACTCCTGTTACATTGTAAGGGGCTGAGTCTTAGGGATTCATCAGTACAGAGTGACCTGTTTCACCACATTCTGGCGCTGTATGTAGGGGAGGGGTCCGAGAGGGAACAATGCTGTCTGCCTAGCACTTGCCCCTTTTCTAGGCACTTCTCTCATTTCCACACTGGACTGGTGCCCGTCTAGTTGCTGTCCTGGCCATAGTTCCCAGAGTGGGTGGGTCTGAGGACGTTCTAGGACCGTGGGGGCCCTTTAAACAAGTGGACTCTGCTGTGACCGGCAGTTTCTGTCTCCACTCCAGCCCCCACTGTTCTGCATAGTAAGAAGGAATGAGGCTTCATTTTCCCCAGTGCTGGGCCCAGGAGCTGTGAGGTCTGGTGAGGAGCTGGGGACACTCCCCAGGTGTCCCTCTTGACTTTTTAAAATGTGTGACTGTGCTTTCTGCTGGCCTGCTGCTGCCACCTCTGCTGCTGCCACCACACCACATCCTCTCTGCCCCAACTCCATCTCTCCAAACTGTCTGGATGAGTATTTCTTCTTTATATCTTTGTTTGCTGGACTTCCATGAAGTTTGATTTTCTGGAACTTCTGGTTCTTTCTAGTTTTGAGGTAGTTGTATTCCTTCTTAGTTGTGGAGTGAGACGCAGCATGTCTGTCTATGCCTCCATCTGGGTCAGAAGACTCTACAGCTTCTCTTAATGCGACCATCTAGACTGGACTGAGCCTAGATTGAGGGAAACACTAGTGCTCTCCTATTGGCTGAGAGCAAATCTCCCTTGAGTGGGGAGAGGTGGGGGACAACGTTGGAGACCAACAACAGGTTCATATTTGTCTAAGCTACTCAGTTACACATGAGATAGTGTAGTGAGAGTTTATGTGCCACTCTATATAGTGAATCATATTCCAAAGTGTAGTCCAAGTTCTTGTCTGTATACAAGGAGTTAGCAAAATTTTTTTTATTTATATACGTAATTATTTCCTTTCCTTCAGATTATGTGTGCCTCTGTTATATCTCATTGTAAGTGCCTAAACAACCTTGATTCATTTTGTTCTATCTGTGGCAGTTTCACCATTCCCAGTCAAAGGACAAACATCAGCTCATTTGTCAGGCAAACCTATTTTGCATATTTTAAAGTAAAACTTGGTGATCAAGATCAGTCTTGGGCCCCTCACAGGGTGTGCAAGCAGTGTGTCTAGAATTTACAGAGGTGGATGAAAGGGACATGTGATCAATTTCCATTTGGTATACCTATGGTTTGGCGGGAGCCCAGAGATCATTCAACTGACTGTTTACTTTTGTGTAGTGGAAACATCAGGATATAACAAGAAAAATCAATGTAAAATAGAGTATCCTAGTCTACCATCAGCTATATGCCCAGTGCCTCATTCAGCTGAAATCCCAGTGCCAGTTTTCACTGAACTACCCTCTTTTGAAAAACAGGAGAATGGTAAAGAACTAAGTGAGAGCTATGATGAAGATTTTGAAATTGAAGATGACTCATTTCATAAGGGATTTGATCAGCATGAGTTGAATAATTTATCATGAGATTTGGGACTATCCAAAGAGGCTTCAGAACTCCTAGCATCAAGACTGCACAAAAAAACTTGCTTGAAAAAGGAGCGAAGGCATCCTACTTTCCATCAAGAGAAAGTGCATTATTGCATTACTTTTGAAGTGATGGTGGCTTTTGCATTGCCATAACATACATGGTTTAATAGAGGAATTGGGAATTCCAATCTATAATGCAACTGAATGGCAACTGTTCATCGATAGCACAAAGCGGAGCTTGAAGTGTGTCCTCCTCCACAATGGAAATTTATTTGGCGCAGTCCCAATTGGCCATTCAGTTTATTTTTGTGAAGAATGTGAAGACATAAAGAGAGTCATTGATCTGCTGCAATATCACAAGCACAATTGGGTCATCTGTGTTTACCTTAAAATGGTCTGCTTCTCTATTGGTCAGCAATGTGGATACACCAACTATGCCTGTTTTCTGTGTGTGTGGGACAGCAGAGCTCATGAGAAGCATTGGGTGGAGTTGAATTGGCTTCCAAGATCTGACCTCAAACCTGGTGGTCCAAACATTCTACATCAGCCACTTATTGACAGAAAGAACATTATATTCCCACCTCTGCACATAAAATTGGGTCTCATGAAGCAATTTGTTAAAGCTTTGCCAACTGAAGGAGAGTGTTTCAATTATCTCATTTTGGCATTTCCTAGCCTGTCATTTGAAAAGATAAAATACCTTAATATGTATGTTTGGTAGCAGAACTTTACCACTTGTACACAATTTGACTTACAGTAACAATATATAGCCTTTATATGAGTAAAATAACTCTGAATATTCAGGTAATTTTTCTTTATTTTCCTTTGTATGTACATTCTGTATGATTTTTTGGACAAAGGGAGGGTATTCTGTACCTTGAAAAGTTGACATGTTAGAGAAAAACTGGAGTCAATTTTTGATTCAGATATCAAAAATTAGTCTAAAACAATTTTTATTGATCTAACTCAATAAAAATTGTATTCCCCAGTGTCATCTATCTTTAGCCCATTGTATGTGTTTGCTTCTTCTGTCAAATATTAATTGAATATAAAGGTGTAGGTTTATTTCTGGGCTCTCTATTCTGTTCCATTGACCCATGAGTCTGTTTCTATGCCAGTATCATGTTGTTTCTATTCCTATGGGCTTACAATGCAATTAAAAAATGGGCCCATGACCTAAATAAACACTTTTCCAAAGAGGACATACAGATGTCCAAAAGAGAGATATTTGAAAAGTGCTCAGTGTCACTATTCATCAGAGAAATGCAAATTAAAACCCCAATGAGATACTATCTCAACCAGTGAGAATGGCCATCGTTAATAATAAATTAACAAACGAGTCCTGGTAAGGATGTGGAGAAAGGGGCACTGTTTTGCACTGTTGGTGAAAATGCAGGCTGGTTCAACCATGGTGGAAAACAGTATGGATATGCCTCAAAAAAAACAAAAAGGAAATGGATTTACCTTTTGGTCCAGCGATCCTACTTATGGAACTATATACAAGGAAACCTGAAACACAACTTCATAAGAATATAAGCACCCCTATGTTCATTGCAGTGTTATTTCCAATCACCAAGATATGGAAGCAGTCCAACTGTTCATCAGTAGGTGAGTGAAACTATGGGACATTTACACAATGGAATACTACATGGCCATAAAGAAGAAGAAAAATTTACCCTTTGCAACAGTATGGATGGACCTGGAGAACATTATGCTATGTGAAATAAGAAAGTCAGAGAAAGACAAATGCCATATGTGGAATCTAATGAACAAACTGAACTAACAAGGGAAATGGGGAAAGACTCATAGATGGGGAGCAGGATGACAGCTATGTGAGGGAGTAAGTGGGTAAAGGGATCAAGCAAAAAGGAAAAAGGACTCATGAACATAGACTATGCTGTGGTGATGACAGAGGTGAGAATGGTATAAGGGGAAAAATGGTAATGGAAATATACAATAAAAACATTGTAGAGAAAAAAATTTTAACTTCTTTAAAAAATAAAATGAGAGAAAAATGCTGGGGTTATAGAAAGCTAGAATTGCCTTCTTCAAATGGACAGAAAGGAAATAGTGAGAAACACATCCATAATTTCTAGAAAGATATGTGTCAGTAATGCAAATATTAATACTTGGTTATGAGAATCAAGGAGAAAGAGAATGTGTAAAATGATATGGGGAACTGAAGATAAGGTTGGAGTGTGTCAAAGGAAAATTGCACTGTACAGAGTTAAATAGAAATAGCAGGGTTTATTTAAGACTATTGAAATAGGGGAGAGAAATTGGACTCAATTAAGCCTGAAGTAAAAATTAGGTGAGTTTTTAAACACTGAGCCAAGCTAGAAGAAAAGGTACTGGAGGATATGAGGAGGAAATTGTTCAATCTGATTAGATTATCTGTGTTTGATAATTCTTGCTTATGAAAGGTAGATTTCTCTTTTCTCACAGAGCCTGGGAGTTGGGATGCAACTTTCTTGGTGATTATCTTTCAAAAAGATGGCTCCCAGGTAGAGAAAGACTCTTGGGGCTATAAAACTGGCAAGAAGCAGAGAAGAGTTACATTTCAGGGAGACAGAGGAAGAATTCACAATTGCAAGTTTTCTAAGAAAAGAGAAGTCAAAGACCTATATTCAGGAAAATAAGGTTTGGATAAGGTGAAGGAAACTTCAAAGCTACAGTATTGGTCAAAAAACACCAAAATTGTAAATGTAGCATATTCTACAGACCTAACTTTTATTATATAAAATAGACATATATGAATCCACTCTATAAACTGTCGTTGTCGTCGGCAGCCGTCCGTCTCGAGAGACGATGGTGTAGCTTCTTAAGAGTCTATCTGCACCACCGAGAATGGCTGTGCAGTCCGACTCGGGAGTGACACGGTATCTGTCTCCTCCCGTGTTGAATCGACATCTTGTGATGACGCTGGAGTGCCCTCTCCAGTGAAGCTGAAGCTACAGAGCCTGGGCAGGGTGATATGGAGGGTCTGCTGTTGCCCATGCAGCAGACCCCCCTCTCTTCGCAGCTGAAGGGTCCAAGGGAAAGACGGAGTCAATACAGCTTGGCTTCAGGTGCGCCGCAGGAGTTGCCGGTGTTGACTACAACGTCAAACCGCCTTAGGGACTCCGGCTCCGGATTTTCTGTTGGGGTTTACTCCCTTAGCCTTTCCCCTGAAGAGGTATGCTGCAAGGCAGCGGAGGTTTTTTGGAGTCAGAGTTTTCCTTCTCTGATGTGTCCTGACTGGAAGATCGAACCAGCGACACTTAGCTCGCAGGCCGACGCACAATCCACTGAGCCAAACCAGCCAGGGGCATAAACTGTATGACTTAAATATATATATGTATATATATATATGTATATATACATATATACACACACATATATATATATGAATAAAGCACTGACTGGGATACAACAAGTGCTGAATAAATATTAGCTATAATTTTTATTTTTTATTTCTATGAATTACGTGGGAAGGGAAAATAAAGGTTACTAAAATATAAGGGTCCAGTTCAGTGATTGAAATGTATCACTTGTGAATAGTCTTGTTGTAAAAATAAAAGATCAATACAACCTTTATTAGAATGATTTAAGCCATTAATTAGGAGTTATTTTGCATTAAAGGCAGAGTAATTACACTGGGGTCAATGTCTACCCTCTACCTCCAATTTTTCATTAATGAATTCTGACTGTACACACAGATACAAAGGTATAAAAATGCAAGGGTCAGTTTCTGTTTTCAGGGAGGTGAAATAGGAATAACGAATAACGGACAGTTACAATACAACATTGCAAAGGCAGTGATAGAAATATGCCTATAGTATTCTTCTAATAGTCAATGGGAAATTAATTGGCCTGGAATTTCCCTGAGTGATGGGCACTATTCTACTTGGTAGTAGAGTTGTAGAATGAAAACATCATAGGTTTACTGAATAATCTGCTGAAATATGAAGATTGGATTCAGCCTTGGAACCCCTGGGTCCAACATGAAATGGTATTTTTTATGTCAACATTTGATTAATGGCCTCTTTCCATCCCCACAGGGAATATGGTCAAGTTTTACCAGGAGAGCTTTGAGGAGGACACAATTAGTAAGCCTTTTAGTTCAATGCAATGTTCCTCAATATTCCAATGAAATGGGGGGGGGCAAATTTGTGTTATTATATTGGAAGCAAGCCTATAAGCACTCACAACACAAACCCTCCTAGCATGAAAAAATGGTGGAAGGTCTAAGAGCATGAGAGAGGAGGAAAGGGAGTCAGAGTGGAGAGACATTCCCTGTTACAGTGGTAAAACTAAAAATTATTTCCTCTAACCAAGTCAATTTCCTAGAGCTGACACTGAAAACATTTCCCAGATAAGAGCCAAACCTTGTTTTTCTGGTTTCATGATCATAACAAGAGAAGCCATAGAGCCTTCAGCATTTTTGCTATATGTCTGAATGAATGCAGGTGCCACCATTCTCTGTCCTGAATCTAGGCTAGGCTCTTAAACTCTCTCATGATCTATAGAAGGAAGAATGGTGCTTCCTAGGGAAACAAATGCCTATGGCTGGTCATCCAACACAACTCAATGCTGAAAGGGACATATGAGCCTCCCAGACCCCAGCGTTCCTGAGCCATTGCAAGAAGGTACATGAATAAAATGTTCGTAAATACTACATTATCCAAAAGGAGCAAAAAGTGCTATATTGGTCAAAGATTATGCACAGGAAGCAAAAGGTGCCTGTCTTGTACTCCTGAGTCCACACTGAATCTTAAAGAAGATTGGCACCATCCAACACTCAGCCCAAGCTATCTAATCAATAATGGCTTTGCTAACTTGTTTTGCAAGTGTCACTGTCGATCCTAACTGTCTGTGACATTGGGTAATGAGCAATTTATCACTAACACTAATATGGCTCAAGGGGATGAATTAGCCATATTTGATTATTTGCAGAGAGTAATAATCTTTCTTTTTGCAGTCTTTTGGCCTAAATCTCCTTTAACTAAAGAACTTGGCCTTAGATCTCTGTTCTCTTCTGGAAATAATTTAGGCCCTTTCCCAGATCAGAAAACTCTTTAGATCAATTGTCAAAATGTTTTAATTTATCTAACCTTTGTATGATTTAGCTATGTACCTATCTAAACCATTCAAAGGAAAACAAAAACAAAGCAACTTGGAGAATGGATAGGCAAAGGATTTCAGATTAAAGATCTATTTTCCTAAAATCTACAAGTCTCTGAAGTCTATGCTTCGGCTTAACACTTGGCTAACAGTTATACCCTCTACATCCAAACTAACACTGCAAAATCATTAATTGCAAAATGTTGAGCAAACCTTCAGCCACAGAAGGAGGCTCTAAAGAATATCTTTGAAGAGAAAGTAAAGGGGAGGGTCTGCCTTACTCTTGCTAGAATATTCAACTTTTGCATTTTCCTTACATCAAAAGCCAAACCTGCAAGCTTACTTCGATGCATCAACATTTGATGCTGTGTGAAAGGAAACTTATGTGTGGAGAATTCCAATTTCAAGGACCTAGGAAACATTATTTCACAAGTTGAGAAGCCTGTGTGTTGCATGCATCAAGAGTAAAGTTATCTCCCCGACTTGTCCTTTCTTTAATGTATACTAGTGTATAGGGATATGTGTACACACACACACACACACACACACACACACACACACATACACACACACACACTGCAGGGCTAATGCAGCCAATTGGAATGCAGAAGACAAAAGTACTAGACATGGTTAAGTAAGGCCATACAACATTTTATCTCAGTTTTCTTCAAGATGTCATCTTGATTATTTTTGTGTTTCATTAGAGTTACTACAAAGCACCTGAAATCTATCTTAATATTTAAGTATGAAGCCCACATAAACAAGCAAAATAGGAGTCAGGTACAAAGCAGTTATTCTTCTTTGGGCCTCTGGAGTGTTATTCTTTGGTGCTTTGAGGGTA
Organism: Furipterus horrens; assembly: GCF_987537825.1. Classification (NCBI taxonomy): domain Eukaryota; kingdom Metazoa; phylum Chordata; class Mammalia; order Chiroptera; family Furipteridae; genus Furipterus; species Furipterus horrens. The sequence goes on along the minus strand of NW_028327175.1, from coordinate 58,422,862 downwards.
AACAAGCTGAATAATTATGTATGGTTTGAAAAGAGAAGTTTTGCTTTATTCAAATATCTTCTAGTTATCATTTTTTTCTTTCTTTGAACATAGGTTTTTGCATCTTATTCTTGTCAGTGTGCAGAATATTTCCAAGAAGCTATTATAAGTATCTTAAAATCAGTATATAATAAATAGAATGATATCATTTATCTTCCACATTTGGAAAAAAACTATATATTTATTTTTATAATTTTTTTAAGAAAAGTAGTATTGTGTTGATATATAAAAGCAAATTATACCAGAAATATTTGTTTAAAAGAGACAGTGGCTTTATGCAATGTGAGTATCAGTTTCGACTAGTTGCTATGGTATCTTTAATATCAGTTGGACACGATTCACTGAAATATAAATCCACTAGTTCATCTTAATATACAGTTTGTAATTCAAATAATTTTAGCTTTATCACGAATATAAACTGTTATTTTTATTTTCTTAAAAAGCAAGTAGAAAGAGAATGATTTTAGGCTGCTCTATTGATATAGTAAGAAGATAAAAATAAAAGAATAAACTTTTCACATGATAGGAGGTTGTATATAAGGATTCATCCCTGATATGCTAAATAGAAATTTCATGGGGCAGAGCCTGCTACACAAGCCAAAATTGAACATAACTCATATAATATTAGCCCCTCTGAAATAATAAAGAGAACTTTCTAGCTTTTAAACGTTAGAAATTTGGTTTATCTGTTTGCATGCTTAAGTTGTTTGTAATAACAATTTAAATGTCTCACATGAAAGGTTGAGCCACATTCTGCTTGATTGTACCATGAGTTATAACAACCTCAGCAACTCTGTCTAAAGTTATAAGATGTGGTAACAAGTGTTCACAAAATTAATAATGTTAAGTAAAAATAATAACAAGAAATATAGATATTAAGCCTCCCTTAAAAATGAAGCGACATTAAAATCTAATACACATTTATTTTAACAAGTTTACACACAAAAAATAAATCATTACTAGTCATAGGAAGGGCTAATATTGATAAAATTGCATTTATCATTGTCTTTCAACACTTTCAGTGGTGCAGGGTGCTTAAACAAGAACAATTCCAATTTAAAAAAGGTCACGATATGACCTCATGATATGTTGATGATGCAAATAATACAATTTAGACTAATTGCAAACCACTTAACTGCTACTTTTTGAGTTAGTCAATGTAACAAATGTGAGATTTGCTGTCACTGATACTCTCTACATTTCCATCTGCCTCGCAAACTGTGTCAAAATGATTTTCTCTCAAATACTTGAATTCTTCTCATATGAATAATCTGAGAAAACAAGACTTGAAACAAAACAAAAAACATGCTTATTAAAAGAGGGAAAAGAGGAGGCAACTCTTTCTATTGTATATTTTTAATTTTTGCTATATCATCTTAGTGATATTATGAGGGTGCATGAAATCATTGATCTAATTCATGGGATGATTATCTATGTATAAGGATAAATCATCAGCATTTAGGAAAGGTCTATTTAAAATATAAGTTATTTGTTTTGGATTAAATGGTATTTTATGACAAGGATGCATATTTAGAGTCATTCCAGTACATTGACATTTTTATTCTAAGTTTGATAAGAGACTATATAGAATATCTTTATCATCAAGCCATTAGTCAGATTACTAACTGACTAATTAATTTACTAATCCAAGTAAATAATCAAAGTTAATGAAATTTGCCAGATAATTGGTTAAAACTACCACATTTTGCCATTTTTGCACATTAGAATTAGCAATTTAATTACCATTTAATATTTGCCCTAATATTTTTTTAAATAAAAGTATTTGTTCTTATTCTTGTTATGTGGGAAGTTTGGGTGACAATTAGTAGCAACCATTAAATAACCAATTTTTTGTACCATTACCAACATATCTTTTTTTTTTAATTCCCCACCCAATGACATGTTTATTGACTTCAGAGAGAGGGAAAGAGAGGGAGAGAGAAAAACCAATGTGAAGGAAAAGCATCGATTGGTTGCTTCTCATATGTGCTCCAGTTGGGGACAGAGCCCACAAGCCAGGATTGTGCCCTGACTGGGAATCAAATCTGCAATATTTTGATTTACTGGACAATGCTCCAACAAACTGAGCCACACCAACCAGGGCCTAACATACGATCTTGATCTATAGACTTGAGAAATGAGTTTTGATCATCCAATTGTTTCCCTCTTAGGTCTTTATGCTCTATGTTGAGCTTGCTAAAAGGGAGAGACAAAAGTCATCCAACATCTCCAGAAATCCATTAGCTTTTGAAGGTGTTCAGCTTCTGAATGGTAAGTTTTTGCTTATTGAAACTCCCAAATGGAAGCATGTTGGAAAAGCTGTTGTGAGGTAAAAGATGGGCTGTTTTCCTATTTCATCCTGCAGGAAGTGTTGTCTATATATGTTTGGTTCCAGGAAACTACATTTCTTCTTTTTCCTATAACCTTTTTCAGACTTTCATCTGTCTCATATCTTAACTTTGAATACCTTACATCAAAGAATTTCTCCTGTGATAAAAAAGTAAACAAAGCTGATATAAGCAAACCACCTTTTCAATCAAAGAAGTCTATGCTGATTAAATGTAGACTGTGATCCCAAAGCCATCAGTCTTTACCTCCATTACTTACCACAACATAATAACCATACCAACATGTTCTGGTGGATTGAAAAATGGACAACTTCAAAAAAATGGCTGTAGAGACAAAATAGATTTTCAAACAAAGGCCGTAAAAAGAGACAAAGAAGGATACTTCATAATACTATGGGAATAATACATCAGGGAGATATAATCCTATAAACATATATGCACCCAACATAGAAGCACCCAAATATATAAGAAAAATCTTGGAGGACTTCAAGAAAGATATTGACAACAAGGCACTCATTTTAGGAGATTTTAACACCCCACTGTCGACAATGCATATATCTGCTAGGGAATCAACAAGGATGTTGTAGCACTGAACAACAGTCTAGATCAAATGGACTTAACTGATACATACAGAATAATTTCACCTCAAAGAAGCAAATTATACATTCTTTTCAAATACACATGGAACACTTTCAAAGGCAGACAACATGGTAGAACACAAAACAAACCTCAACAGATTCAAGAAAGTTTAAATCATATCAAGCATTTTCCTGGATCACAATATGTTGAAACTAGAAACCAACCTCAAGGAAAAAACTCAAAAACATTCAAATACATGGAGACTGAATAACGTGCTATTAAGTAATGAATGAATTAAAAGCGAGATCAAGAAAAAGTTAAAAAGTTTCTGGAAACAAATGAAAATGAACACACAACAGCCCAAAATATATGGGACACAGAGAAGGCAGTCTTCAGAGGAAAGTTCATAGCAAAAAAGGCCTACCTAAAAGGATAGAAGAATTTCTAATAAACAACGTAACCCTACATCTATAAGAACTAGAGAAACAACAACAAACAAAGCCCAGAGCGAGTATAAAGAAGGAAATAATCTAGATCAGAGCAGAATTAAATGACATAGAGACTAAAAGAACAATTTAAAGGATCAATGAATCCAGGAGTTGGTTCTCTGAAAAGACAAACAAAATTGTTGAGCTCTAACCAGATTCATCAAGAAAAAGAGAGGATCCAAATAAATAGAATAAGTAATGAAAAAGGAGAAATCACAATTGATAAAATATAAATACAAATGTTTATAAGAAATTGCTACAGATAACAATATGCCAAGAAATTGACAACCTGGGTTAAATGGGCAAATTTCTAGCAAGACATAATCTTCCAAAAGTGAATCAAGAAGGAGCAGAAAACCTGAACTGACCAGTAATAATGAGTGAAATTCAAGCTATAATCCAAAAATTCTTGGCACACAAAGCCCCAGACTGGACAATTTCACAGGCAAGCTTTACCAAACATTTAGGGAAGAACTAACTCTTATCCTCCTCAAACTATTCCAAAAAATTCAAGAAGGGGAAAAACTCCCAAACTCTTTATGAGGCCAGTAGTATCCTAATTCTTAAACCAGGTAAAGACACAACAAAGAAAGAAAACTACAGGCCAATATTGCTGTTGAACATAGATGCTAAAATCCTCAACCAGATATTGGCAACCAGGATCCAGCAATACATTAAAAACATCATACACCACGATCAAGTGGGAGTCATCCCAGGGATGCAAAGGGGATATAATATTTTCAAATCAATAAATGTAATACACCACATAAACAAAATGAAAGACAGAAATCAAAAGATCATATCAATAGATGCTAAAAAGAAAACATTTGATAAGGTACAGCACCCACTTATGATAAAAACACTCAGCAAAATAGGAATAGAGGGAGCATATCTCAGCATAATAAAGGCCATATACAAGAAATCTACAGCCAACGTCATACTCAATGGGCAAAAACTAAAACTTTTCTCTCCAAGATCAGGGGCAAGCAGGAGTATCCACTTTCACCATTTTTATTCCACATAGTATTGGAAATTCTAGCCACAGTGATCAGACTTGAACAAGAAATAAAAGGCATCTAAGTTGAAAAGGAGGAAGTAAAACTATCATTATTTACAGATGACATGATAGTGTACATAGAAAACCCTATAGGCTCCACAAAAAACTACTCAATCTAATAAGTGAATTTGCCAAAATAATGGGATATAAAGTCAATGATCCAAAATTGAAGGTTTTTTTTGTCTACCAACAATAAAATATCAGAAACAAAAACTAGGAAAAAATCCCATTTACTATAGCAACAGGAAAAATAAAGTACCTAGGAATAAAATTAACCAAGGAGGTAAAAGACCTATACTCAGAAAACCACAGAGCACTGAAGAAAGAAATTGAGGAAGATATAAATAAATAAAAGTATATACTCTATTCATGGATTGGAAGAACTAACATCATTAAAATGTCTATACTTCCCAAAGCAATCTATAGATTCAATGCAATCCCTATTAAAATAGCAATGACATATTTCACAGATCTAGAACAGATACTTCAAAAATCTATATGGAACCAAAAAGACCCAAAATAGGCACAGCAATCAATAGAAAGAAGAACAAAGTAAGAGGAATAACAACACCTGATAGCAAACTATATTACAAGGCCACTGTTATTAAAACAGTCTGGTATTGGCACAAGAACAGACACATAGAACTATGGAACAGAATATAGAGCCCAGAAATAAATCTAGATCTCTATGGTCAATTAATATTTGACAAAGGGGGTTGGAGCATAAAATGAAGTTAAAATAGGCTCTTCAATGGTGTTGGGAGATCCGGACAGGAACATGCAAAAAAAAAAAAAAAGAGACTAGGCACCAACTTATACCATACACCAGAATAAACTCAATATAGATAAAAGACTTAAATATAAACTGTGACACCATAAAAGTCCTAGAGAGAGAACATAAGCAGTAACATTTCAGATATCCCACATAGCGATATTTTCACTGATATATCTCCTAGGGCAAGGGAAATGAAGGAAAGAATAAACAAATGGGACCACATTAAATTAAAAAGCTTCTTCATGGCTAAATAAAAATTCATCAAAATGAAAATGGAACCAACTGTATGGGAAAACATATTTGCCAATGATACCTCAGACAAGAGCTTAATCTCCAAAATATATTAAGAACTCATATGACTCAACACCAGGAAGACCAACAATCCAATTAAAAAATGGGCAAAGGACCTGAACAAACACTTCTCAAAGGAGGACGTACAGAGGGCCCATAGGCATATGAAAAGATGCTCAGTACTGCTAACCATCAGAGATGCAAATTGAAACCACAATCAGATACCATTTCAGACTTGTCAGAATGGCCATCATTAATGAATCAACAAACAAATACCGACAAGGATGTGGAGAAAAGGGAACCCTAGTGCAATGTTGGTGGGAATGCCAAGTGGTGCAGCCACTGTGGAAAATAGTATTGAATTTCCTCAAAAATCTAAAAATGGAACTGCCTTTGGATCCAGTGGTTCCCCTGCTGGAATTGTACCTTAGGAATCCTGAAACACCAATTCAAAAGAACCTATGCACCCTTATGTTCATAGCAGCATTATTTATATTAACCAAGTGCTGGAAACAACCTAAGTGCCTATCAATAAATAAATGGATCAAAAAACTGTGGTACATTTACACGATGGAATACTATAGAGCAGAAGAAAGAAGAAAGTCCTACCTTTCATGACATCATGGATGGAAATAGAGAGTATTATATTAAGTGTAATAAACCAGGTGGAGAAAGACAAATACCAGATGATCTCACCTAAAAGAGGAACCTAAAGAACAAAACAAACAAATAAGCAAAATAGAATGAGAGGCATGGAAACAAGAGACAGACTGACAGTAACCAGAAGGGAGGGAGTAGGGGAAGAAGCAGGGGAAGAAGGGGAAGGATCTATTCACAGAACATGTTAAATAACTTATGGACATGAAAAACAGGATGGGAATTGACTGTAGCAAGGCAGGGGACAATGGAGAGCAACAGGGGAAAAAATTGGGACAACTGTAATAGCACAATAAAATAAAATAAACAATATCCTAAAAATAAATAAATAATATTTTCTCCATTAAAAAATAATTATAAAGCTAAAAATAAAATTGGCTGACAAAGAACATACATCATGACACAGACAACAGTGTGGTGACGGACAGTGGGAAGGATGGGTGGGGGTTGGATGGAGGTGGCCAAAGGGGGGAGAAATGGGGACATCTGCAATAGTGTCAAAAATAAAAATAATAATAAAAAAAAGAAAAGGGCTGTAGTAAACTATTAACTTATGAATGGCATTTTGTTGAATTGAATAAGTGAATAGTTCACAACAAAGTATTACTTCTGCAGCAGTTTCCTACTCCTTAAGCTTGAACTTTATAGGTACTTAACAAAAACTTTTTTTCATTTGTTTTGTGTAAATAAGCCTCATATATTAAAAAATATTTTTTAATTAATTTATTTGTTAGTTTGTTTGTTTATTTTATTTTTAGAGAGAGGGGAAAGGAGAAAAAGAGGGAGAGAAACATCACTGTGTGGTTGCCTCTCACTCACACCCTGAACTGGGGACCGGACATGCAACCTAGTCATGTGCCTTGACTGGGAATCGAACCAGCAACACTTGGCCGGCAGGCTGATGCTCAATCCACTGAGCTACAGCAACCAGGGCTAAACCTCATATATTTTAAGGTGAGGTGCTGCTATTTAGCAGAACAAAATCTAAGAGACAATAGAAAAGCCTGCCTGTTTTGAAACTCAGCTATACCACTTACTGGCTTAACAATACTTCAGTATTTCAGAATTTTCACAGGTGTATAATGCAAACAATAACAATATCTGCTTCAAAAATATAGAAGTATTAAGGGCATTGCTATATTAAAAGCACTTAGAACATTGCCTGGCACATGGAAGATGCTAATCTTATTAGCACTCATGTAGCCTGAAGCTGAACCCTACTCTTACATCTGTATCTCTCATTACTGCTCTCCACTGCATGACTTTTTGACTGCATATAAGGGAACTTTAGAGCTTTAACTAAAAGAGAGACAGATGAGCAAACATGAGTTTTATTTAAATAATCTAAGTACAAATTAATCTTACATACTGCCAAGATACACTTAATGATTAGTCTCCAGGCTGATCCATCATCAGTAGTTTGTAGCTAGTTTGTTCCTTACCCTAGAGTAAAGCTGAAGACACTTCTTTTGTTAACAAACTAGACATTAATTAAGGTAAGCAAGGGACTAGAATGTATAATTGCATTTGTAAAGTGTAAAGAACATTACAAAAAACAGTGAAGTTACTAATAAATAAAAAACAATTCTTCTTAAAGGATAAAATAGAACATCTCTTTTTAAATAAATGTTCTTAAGTTGTAGAAGAAAAGAATTAGTGAAACTCTGTTTAACCTTTTTAACTATTTGGTGCACAAAATAGGGAAAACTTTAGAGCAACTTTTGGTCAGATTCTTAGAAGTCAGATCCACCAAAACTGGTATCTTAATTTCTCTCCAAGTGTATAGCATTTTCATTGTATATTTTATGTCACTTCCTGAGTGTCCCATTAATACTGCCCTTTTGTTAATTTTTCTAATTTTCCAATATTAGTTCATTTGTCTATGCTCAAATTTTGAGAATTACTCTTGATTTATTCTTTAACCCTCATGTCCAATAAATCACTAGTCACCTTGCTTTGGTGCCATAATAAGTCTAAATGAGCTGTTTCTGTATATGTCTACATATTATGCTATTATAGTTAAAATCTTAACTTTTAGAATTAAGTGATCTGTATATAAACCTCTGTTTTGCCATGTGATCTTAGTCAGTTCTTCATTTGTAAAATGAGGATGAAAATATTTCATATCTCAGTGAGTTATTATAAACATTAATGCTATTTCACATAAAACACTTGTACAGCATGGGCTGTAGAAGAATTCAATGCATGGTGGCTATTATTACTCTTAACATTGTTGTTTCGATTTTCATCACTCTGGTCAGGTGCCTATGGCTCCTTTTATAGATCACAGCAATAGTCTTACCATCTTCGGTCTCTGTCATCAACAGTTATCTTGAACAATATTGTCATTACCCTTTGGATTCTATACTGCCTGCCCGAATGGCCCAACTGTTTGTCTTGGTACAACACATTCTCCATTCTGCCCCATGCTCCCTCGTCTGTTCTTACTCTACTCCCATTCACTGATATCCTAATTAGAGTATACACCACTTCCTGAATATGCTAGCTATCATCCTGCTTTTGAACTTTGTTTACACCATGCTTTTTGCTTGGTTTTCTTTTATTCATTGCAGTCAATAATATTTATTAATTATTTAAATGCTACATCAAACAGCATATCTTTCATTAAACCTTTGGATTCCAAGTCACAAGTGATCCTCTGAGGCTTTGATTGATCTTCTATAACACTGTATTCTTCCCTCAGATTGCTTATCTTTTCCATGATGTATCATACACTGTAGTTGGGGATATGCTGGTCATGTCTGCATGCCTTTACGGCAAACTTCAAACGGATAGATCTTATGTACTAAACATTTCTGATCACTCAGATCAGTAACATTTAGAATTTAGGGAGGTATACGTGGTGATACGAAAGATGGTTTTATGTGGTGATCAGTTAGGGTCTCAAATAGCCTTGAATCACATAGTAAGAAATATATTTTAAAAATCATTATGCTTACATCAGAAGAAAGTTCCTTGTTTGGTGCTGTCTCTATAATCTTTCTAATAACTATTATTTTAGTAAAATTATACAGACTTCAGGCTCAGAACCTTCAGAAATCACCCATCTCTAAGCAATATTTCAGTGGTTTTGTTTTCATTGTTTAATTTTTTCTAGTTAAAAAACAGTTTTGACTATATAGCAGTATAGATACTATGGGGATTTAGGAAAAGTAAGTGAAGGTGGTCTAGCAATGATCAAGGGCTGTCATCTAGCTGTAAGACAGCTCTCCTCATGGTAGATGTCGTGCAGGTGTTGGTTGATTCTCCCATTTCATATATGTCAAAAAAGAGTTGTTGTAAATGAGAGCCACTAATTCTTATATTTCATTACAAGCAGAAATAATCCAATATTCCCACCATTATTTTTTCATCAACTAAAGTTTCTAGACTGTTTTACAAACCACCATTTACAACCAGATTGCTTCCCTTTCACCTCTTTTACATAAAAACTCTGTCACTGCAGTGTTCTGGGAAATAACCATCAATTTCATGTTAAAATGCTCAGACTTTTCTTTCCATTGCTTGCACAAACCCTGAGAGACTAAATGGATTTTTTTGCAAGGAGTTGACTGTAATGAGATTATTTAACATTGAAAAGAAAATTGTTATTGTTATAGATTGAATTGTTTCCCCCCAAATTCAAATGTTGAAGCCCTAACCCTTAATATGATAGTGTGGAGATTGAGATTTTGGGAAGTAATTAGGTTCAGATGAGGTTATGAGGGTTGGCCCTCATAATAGGATTAGTTATAGAAGGAGACACAACTTTCCCCCCACTGAAACTTTTTTTTCCCTCTGCCACGTAAGGATACAGAGAGGAGATGACTATCTGCAAGCCAGAGAGAGCATCCTTACCATAACTCTGCCATGCTGGCACCTTAATCCTATACTTCCAGCTGCCAGAATTTTGATAAGTTAAATTTCTGTTTTTTAAGCCACTCAATTGATGGCATTGTGTTATGAGAGCCTGACCAGCCTAATACAGTTATATAACCTGGCACAATCCTATCACAATGGGACCAGATAACGTTCAAATAAGTGTCTAGGAGCAAAGAATATTTCTAAGCTGCTTTGGAAAACATACCACTATTATGGCTCTTCTAAAACAGTTGTGGCAACTGGATACCCAGCCAACATGGTGTTGGCTCCCTGTAAAAGCAGGCATAGAGGGACTTACCCAATGGCTGAGGGACAGCAGGCTAATAAAAATATTTTCTTGTCTGCTCCTCAAAAGAACGTGTAGCCTCTGAGAATTTGTGCAAGCATCTAGAAGTGCCTATGGTACTTAAAACATTTATACATATAAACACTGACAATGCTATAAAAAACCTGAGTACAAAGGGATGAGTGTGAATCCAATTTCTATTTCAAGACATAAATTGATACATCTAAGTGAGTAAGTAATACAGCCTATTAAAAGGTTATGTGAACTTGAGTTTTTGGTGATTTTTCTAAATATTATTTATTTGAAAGCCATCTTACATAATATGAAGGATTGTGTCACTGTTTGTCTTCATCTTTGCTGTCAACTAAATGAAGTCAGCCATTGTTCATTATAAAAATACCATAATTCAACCTTTATCACCACAGATCATGATCTCCAGGGACCGATGTTAATGGAATGGCTGTGTCCTTTGGCATGTTTTCTTCCTGGCAATTCCAGCATCTTCCATAGTGTTATTAAGCCTCCTACCACTCCATAACCTTTGCTTCTTTGTTAATTTTATTCTACAACCACCTGCTTCATTTAGAAAACATACAGAAATCCATCAAAAGAAAAATGACAGAAAATATTTTAACACTGCTGATGGCTTATGGATTAAAAATATTTAGCCAAACTATTTTGTTTCTTCATCAATGTCAAATCTTCAAAAATTCTACTTTAAATAAATATTTGAGTAAGTGGAAAGTAAACACAGAAGTTAATTTATATATGCTAAAAAAAAATCTCATTTTTCCCCACATTGATATTACCATAGAAAGAAACAGCCTTTAAAAAACATATACTGTATGTTTAATCAATAGACTACTACATTTTCAGCTAAAATGTAATTTTTGGATAATACTTTTAAGAAATACAAAGTAAATCCAAATTCATGTATTAGTCCTAGACATTATAAATATTGGTATATGTGTATTATAAGTATTGATTTGATAATATTTATGATTAAAAACACTAATTTACATACCAAGCAAAAAGTAAAAAAAGATAATGAAAGGAAGAATGACATTAGCAAAATGCCGAATAAGATCTTCTTTGCATATAACTCCCCTTAACAACAATAATTTGCCATCATGTATGAACAAAAGTGACTTCATGAGAGCTTTGCGATCCCAGGAGGAGATTGTGGCCTGATATCATATCAAAAAAGTAACCTTAAAGATTATATTTCAAAATTATTAGAACTAATAAATAAACTCGGTAAAGTTGCAGGATACAGCATCAGCATATATATACACAAACAACAAAATATCTGAAAGAAAATAAAGAAAACAATTCCATTTTCAATAGCATAAAAGCAATAAAACTTAGCAATATATTTAACTGAGTTGGTGAAAGATCTGTACACTGAAAACTATGATACAAATGGAAGAAATTGAACAAGATACAAATAAATGAAAAGATATTCCATGTTCATGGATTGGAAGAATTAATGTTGTTAAAAGTGTCATGCTACTCAAAGCCATCTATAGATTCAATTGTCAAAGAGTACAAGCTTCTAGTTATGAACAAATTCTGAGGATTTAATATTCATTATGGTAACTATAGTTACAATACTCTATTATATACTTGAAAGTTGCTAAGAAAGTAGATCTTAAATGTTCACACCACAAAAATAAACTGTAATTATGTGAAGTGATTGATGTGTTAACTACCTTTATTGTGGTAATTATTTCACAATATATACATGCATCAAATTATCATAGTGTACACCTAAAACTTACACAATGTTGTATGTCAATTATATCTTAATGAAGTTAATAAAATGGGAGTAATTTTTTAAGGTATAGATCAGATGCAGGGTCTGGAGATTTATTTATGGGGCCACCTTGAAATCCCCACTCTTTTTTACTTTGTCTCCCCACTAGAAATTTGTTGGAGACTTTTCTCCTAACATTTTGAGATCATATAATGTGACACAAAGAACTAAAATAAGAATATCAGATTGAGTTTTGTTTATTTTTTATTTATAGGGATTAAATAGAATGGGTATATACAAAAAACAGACCAAAACTAGTAAGCTCAGACTCCAAATGTCAATCAACAGAAAATGCCAATATTCAGTAAATTACAAATATTTATAACTCAAACATTATCTGATAGAAGTAACTTGATTGTATGAATGCATTACTAGACATCTGCCACTTAGAAGCTCATCTTTGGATTTACACAGACTTTTGGAAACATTTCTTTGATGAGAGATGTAATGATGTTAATCAAAGTGGAAATTGTTTAACAGCAACCATTTCTCTAAACTATCATAAACACAGCCTAAAATGACACATTAGCCAGTAGCAAAGGAATGTAGAATCTAAATTATTTATGACTTTTACCCACAAGCAACATTTAAGACCTAGAAATTGGTGTTATCGAGCCCTTTTTAGTTAGTTGTTTATCTTTTTCTGTATTGGTACTTTGAGACTACAGTTTTATTCAGAAAATTGATTTGACATAAGGTTCAGAAAAATCGCTGTATCCTCTACTTTTAGAATGCTTAAGGTGTCATACATAGCAACAAGAATGTTGCATGTATTTTTCCGTGCATTTATTCAACCAAAGCAGAAATGGCAGATGCATTTCACACAGAAAATTCTCCAAGAAGAGGCTAAATTATGGGGGATCTACAACTAAAATTACATTAGTGTTTTCAAACTACAGGAAACTTGCTAATAGTAACATTCATTAATTTAATCTACCTTGGTTCATTAATTTTATGCTGTTGACTGTGAAAATGATACTGTGCTCCCAGCCTGAGATTATGTCTTCCTTTGCAATTTTTTTTATTATCACAACCGGTCAAAATTAGATGAAACTACATTCATGGCATCTGAGCAAATATGAGTAAATAAAGTTTATCCTTTATGAATGAATCAAAAAATTACCAATTAAAAAGAGCAAGGTACTGAAAATTCTTTTATGGTGAATACTTTGCCCTCTTAATGAGGCCAAGACCAGGGGCAATAAGATTTATGTTTGATAACAATCACATTCAGAGCAAATGAGATTATTTGAATCTGAAAACATAATATGATCACAGTTTATGCACCAGGAGATAAGGTTAGGGAAAGTTAGATCATTACTCAACAGCATATTTTGCTAAAGATTAAGATCTTTGGGGCACACAACATTATTGTTTTCATGTCATTTTCAAGCCTGCACCTGTCTATAGAGGAAAAATGGATATCTCCCCCATAAGACAATGACAGAAATAGGCTGTGGATATGTGTCTATGCCCAATCAGCAGCAATATGCATAGTAATGTGTGGCACAGCTTGTGTAATGAAGTTCCCAGCATGCAGTCTGGAAAGGTATCCTCCAGTGTGTAGGGAGATTTATTTCCTCTGTCAAGAGGCAGGACAGCCAGAACTTGTCCTTCCCTATTCTACCTGCAAAAATACTCTGTCATCTTGGGAGGTGGTAATGGGTTCTGTGAGTGCTGAACAGGGGCATTGTTTTGAACCCTTCATTTAGCTGGGCTATTTCCCATCCTTTTTAATTCTGTGACTGGAACATTAATGGGGATTTCTTCAAAAACAAAGCAATCTCTAGTGAGAAGGACTACCGAATGTTACTATTGCTTTGAAAGCAGTATTTAGAATGATGAATAAAAACACTTCTGCTGTGGTAAAAGTACATAAAAAATGAGAAGGGATAACTTTGTATAGTTAACAACTTTGTAGTCAAGGTGAAAGAAAAATAAAGCACCTTTGCTCCTTAAAATTATCGAAGTCCATATATTTAGAGTAACCATTATTTCTTGTGCTAAAATATAGCTATTAATATAGTTTTTCTTTGCCATTTATATTAGATTTTGGTTGAGAATTTTCTTTTTCTTTTTTTTTTTATTTTTGGTTTTTCAATTACAGTTGTCCCCTTTTCCCCCAATTTCTCTCCCCCACCCAACCCACCCTCTCTCCCGCAATCATATCCCTCCCCATTGTCCATGTCCATGAGTCATTTATACGGGTTCTTTGACTAAACCCTTCCCTTACTTATCCCCCAATTTTTCTTTTAATGTTTTTTGAATGTATGGAAATTTGTTTAAACATAGCTATTTTCTCCCAAATCAGAATTTTACTTATTTTGAAATAAATAAAACTAAATAAGTAAAATTAAATTAAATTTTAATCCAATTATTCATGTTTAAATTATCTCTAATTGTAGTAATTATTATATAATAAAACGTTCAATTTTTTAAAGATTAGATCAAGAGAGTAAAATTGAACAGGAAATATGCTCATATTGGTATATTATATCTGTTACTAAAATTTTTGATATAAAATGTTTTTATAAATGCTTTACATTAGGTGTTTCCTCACAGAGTTTACTATTTAGAAAGTCATCATTATTTGTTGTTAGAAAATACATCTTACATTCTTTATCTCTAGCATTTCAAAAGGCTGTATTTTGAAGTGTTTGAAAGAATTCCATTTGGGGAATTTGCAAATGAAAGTCAGGTCTGATTTGTGTATAGGTGAAACAGTGCTGTCAGGCTAATCTGATAGAAACAGTTATTTTTCCAGAAAAGAAAATGAAGAGAATAGATAAATTACCTTAATGTTCAAATCAAATACTTCTGATAAAAATTTATTTGAGACTCCTTTTTAATAAGATTATCTTAGAAAAGCATGGCAGTTATTTGGCCAACTCTATTGAAGAAGCATAATGTCACAAGGAAGATCTTAGATGTCATGTATACAGGTTCAAACCTAGTTTGATCAAGAAAGCCTCAAGTTATTAGCTAAATGCCTATACACAAGTTACTTAGAAAAGCATAAGATTTCCTAGCTATAACAGAGGAACAATAATTTCTTGGTTGTTATAGTCCATGAGGTTTTACAAGGTTAAATACAGCAACTGGTGCCTACTGAGTATGTATGACATGACATTCATACTACATTCTATAAGCATGTCTATGCCATTTTAAATTCTGCTACACAATGATTTCATATTTTGCCACTTTAGCTACTAAAACATTTTGCTTTCTGTGAGTCAGATTCTAGGCCCTAATTTCTACAGCGCTACTGTGGGGATCATTTAGATACTTCTTTAATGTGTCTTTCAAGCATTTCAGACAAGTATTTTATCTTCAATAATAACATTACTCTCCATGTACGGCTTGATAAAAAACTGTCTCAAAGATTAAATCATCTCTGTCTATTTGGACAGCTCTAGCCATTACCTTTGAATTACAGAGAATGTTTTCCTCAGTGCTCTCCTCTTATGTCTAGGCTTGTTAAAATGTTGTAAGTTTAAATGTAAAGGAAGGATGAAGAGCTGGGAAGAGCAGTGAGCCAGACTTACTGGAAGTCCTATTGATGAGAGCAATTGTTAATCTAAAATGAAAAACCTAAAACATAAAATCAAGAGTGGTTTACTTTACTCTTACTTACTCTTTACACATCACTTCATTTAACAACAACCATGTGGGTTTATGTTACTAATCATGTTTTAAGGAAAACTGTGTCTTTGAGAGCTTAGGTAACTTTAAGAGATTAGGGAAGAACCAGAACTCAAACCCAGTCTTGCCTTGTCTGTGCCTATGCTCTTTACTATGTTATAGAAACCCCTTCCCTCTCTTCTCTTATCTTCTCTCCCAATTTCTCTCTCTCTCTCTCTCTCTCTCTCTCTCTCTCTCTCTCTCTCTCTCTCTCTCTCTCTCTCTCTCTCTCTCTCTCTCTCTCTTTTTCTCTCCCTCTCTCTCTGTCTTTATCTTCCATCTTGTCCTTCAGGTAGTTATGATATTGAATAGAAAATATTTCTATTTCTCTATGTATTTATTTTTAATATTGAGATTTTTTTAAATCTAGAAGATCAAAATCAGGTTGTGTGGTACAAAATGACATCCAAGCTGCTCTGTCAAAATCAGGGACCTGGGCAGAGTTAGGCTGCTACCAAATCAAGAAAATGAGGGGTTACAATCAAGAAGACAAGGAAAAATAGTATCAGTTAGAATCTCACTGGAGGCTACAACAGGGGAAAGAATGTACTTGGAAAAGTTGTATAACTTTTCTGACCCTTACCTTTTTCATGTTTATGAATATAACCCCTTTCCATGAGTTGTGAGAATTAGATATACTGAATGAAATGCACATAACTGTTCCTGACATGTGGCTATAACTCAATAGATGGCCACTACAAGGGAAGAAAACCATAGAATTTGAATATTTGGTTATGAATTTGACTCATAGTTTAAGATTTTTTATAAAACAGTGTACCTCAAACACCAAAGTATTCTGCTTAACATAGGCTAACATGATCATTCTTGTGCCATTGCTCACTATGACCCCACCTGGGGCCAGAAACAGAAGTCAATGTTTGTTTACATGAATGAATCAAAAGTTCTTAAAAAATGGGGTACACATACACACCCAATACATACATATAATGAATATATGCATTGTCTTCTTTATTTTTTAAGTTATATCTCTAAAATTGTGAATTTGTGAGAAGAAAAGAAATTTTTTCTTACATTACAATTTCAAGTATATAAGTTTTTAGGTAGCTCTAAAATGGTGAGTATGTCTTAACATCATACATGTTGAACATAACTATTTTTCTTGAGATTTTGGGGATATATGTGAGTTGTGGTTAGATGTAAAGCAAATAAAATTATATAAAAGTGTATTGGCTAAACATCTAAAAATATCTACACTCATACTCCAACTGGACACTGAAAATATAAGTTAAAAAATAAACTGTGTATAAATTTCTTCAAAATTATTTTCCTTTTCCTCCAAATAACCACACACCTAGACTGAGTGTTATTAATATTGTATACTTTTACTCTTCTCTCATCAGGTGATGGTGATGAGAGTATTAGAGGGAAGGGAGATATAAAGGGTAGGAGTCCTGCTTGTCAGAAGTCATCTTTCTAAAATACATATAGTCCTTTTATTCCAGTGCTGAAATTCCTTCAATATTTCCCCATTAGCTATATATATAAAAGCCAAATTCCTTGACTGGTAGCTATGTCTTTCATGACCTCTTCCAACCTGTTTACTCTTACTCTTACACATGAAGTTACAATACAAACTTACTCAAAGAACTTCTGAGTTTGCCATGCTCTGCTTTGCATGTCAAATTGTTCATGCTGAAATGGCCTTCCCCATCTGATGTTGCCCAATGAACTTCTCATACTTGAGGGTATAGTTCAAGTGTAAATTCTTTTGTGAAGATTTCTTTAATTGTCCATTACATAATTTACCATTTCTTTATACCTTTCACCTTCATCACATTTATCTAGTAGTTTGACTTCTTTTGTAGCACTTCACAGAACAATATTACTTTTATTTATGTTTTGATGCTCTCATTAGCTAGTAACTCACTTGAAAACTAGAATTATATTTTTGTCTCCCCAAATCCTAGCTTACCCTCTGGCTTAATCCATAATGGAACTCAAGAGGTTTATGTTGAATAGATGAATTAGAGAGTACTCCTGTGAGAGAATTCTGTGGTTCATCCAGTATTACTTTCTGCCTAGAATGTGACCCTGGGGCTGATAGAGCATTGGTAGCCTCTATCATCTCTTAGGGAACTCTAAGTTCCTTCAACTTAAGATCTCAGACATTTTCAGGAATGATAGCATAATACAAATACGAGGACACATTTTTAATAGTGAAAATGATATTTATTTCCATTTAAAGTTTTAAACTGATAACTGTACTTAAATATTTTCTTCCTCTGAAATGAAGTGGTCTAAACAAATCTTAGATTATATCAACTAAGTAATGAGTGGTATCAAGGCACAGTCATTTAGTTTGTTAATCAACCAAAATCCCCAGGAGCTATGATGGTTGACTATTGTACAATTTAAATTTTTATTCCTAGTCATTGATTATTTCTTCTTCTTCTTCTTTTTTACCTATAATGTACTGCTGATAAAAGACAGAAACATAACAAACATGATGAAACAGATGAGCAAGGAGAATATAAACGTTTAAAATTGTCTAAAGATAATTCTTCAGTTGCTTTTATATGATCAGAATACTAAGTTGCTTTCATTTTGATCAGAATCACAATGTCTCTAATGCTGCAAAAGCCAAGGTTAAAAGAAAAAAACATAGTGATAAATGTCTAATTTGTATTTTTATCTACCAAGATGCAGGTTCTATCCATTATGTCATTTGCAGATAAGTACTTGCAAACAGCTGAAACTCTTCTCAGATCATAACTCAGAGGTTAAAGGACACAAAAATTACAATTTAAAGAGATTTATTGAAAAATATAAAAATTTAAAACATTAGTTTAGCTATGAATTTTTGTCAATTTTGATTTTTAAAATGTTATAATTCAATCTACATACTGACATCCAGTCTCCTAATTCAAATGTGATGTCATTTAAAAAATTTATTTAAAATCAAGACTTTTTATAACATAACTGAGTAAATTAAATTAAATATTATGAATGACTTAAGTGGGAAAGGTTGAATTTTGTCTTTACATTCTATAAAAGTTACCAGAATCTGAAAATCAATTTTATAACATAATCTTTTCTCTCATGCTAATACAAATTTTAGAAAATCTTAAAATAATATTCTTGTCACATTCCATATATTTTGTACATAAAATTATAAAGGGATTTTTAACAATAATAAGAGGGAACCTCAAAATTATATGCCTCTATGAAAGGAATTCATCAGCCAAAATCTTGAAAAACACCTTGTAGGTGAATATAGAATTTGGGGGTACCTTTGGAGTGTATAAAAAAGTATTTCATTGACTTCCACTCCAAAAGCCACATGTTTTTGTGGCCTTCTAACTATAGAGGCTTTTTAATTATATTATAAAAAAGAAGTCATAATTTCATGCTCTCATAACCTCTATTAAAATTTTGAGTAATGCCCAATGAAGCCATATTGCATAACAGATGTAATAAAATTTGTTGATGATTCACTCAGGAGAGACTCCTTTAGGAAAATTAACACCTCAATGGAATCTGAATATCTATCTATCCATCTATTATTAATCTATCTACCTATCTATCATCTTTCATCTATCAATGTGTCTATCCACGCTCATATCTATATGCCCCAATAAGCTACTGAAACTGGGCATTTGCAGTTTTGCTCACCACATCTGAGCTACCTAAAGATAGGGATGTAATAAGGATAGAGCTAATTGATATGAAATATTTATGCCAACTCACTGGAAGGTTACTATTTTGTGACTTTCAATGCTATTTTAATTATGATTTCTGAGTATTTAAAAATAAGAAGCAATTTTAGAAAATGCCTAAACATGTCTCTTTCCATTACATTTCCTGTGTATTCTTTAAGTCAGGCCTAGTGCCCCACTGTGTCATACTTCTCCAAAAAACACGTCCTTGGGGACTTGTGCCTTGTTAGCTTTAATCCCTGTTAAATCCAATAGCCTTTCTTTATCCTTGTTGCCTTGACCAGTTATCAGAAAAGGACTGCATTTTCATTTATACCTTAAGGAAACCATACTTGCTATCTCTCAAAGGCAGTTTGCTTACTCTGTTACAAAACCAGGAAACAGCAGAAGTAAAACTTCAGTCAAAAAGAGGGTCTCTGGGGTAGTTATATAAGGTGACACTATATCATTCAATCAGTTGAATATAAAAAATAAAACAATAAATAAATACTGGCTACTTATTTTCAAAAATATTTTGGCCTATTTTTTCTTCTTCTGTTTTTACTAGACGGTGAAGTATTTTGGTAAACTTCAAAATATTTTCAATCTAGGACCCAAGTGGCTATATTACATTTATATATTTACTTATTTAATCCCTTAACGAATGAGTGCAGCCCTTACAGAAGCTCAACCAAACCAAAGCACACTGCATTAAGCTTACTTGATATTTTAGAAGAGTCATAAAATTTAGGTGGCTGTTTAGCAGACACAAAATGAAACAAACAAAAACACGATCTCAATATGGATTATGATTGATTCAAATCATTGTTTAATGGCTCTTTCATCTCAAAGTTAGGTCTTTGTGCCTAAATGACAGACCAACCATTTCAATGACTGCAGGAGTTTCCATGTGAAGTTTTGTATGTTCCTACAGACTGAATTCAATGCAGGCTGATCACCAAAGCAAGGTAGTATCAGCCCAGCGTGCATGTGATTTAAATACACAAGACTTGCATTTAAAGAACTTTTAATATTCTCTTAGTTGTCCTTCAGTAAAAAGAGTCCCTGAATTCACTCTTCTGAGCTTCTGCAGAGATAGAATAATGGAAAATTAAAATGCCCCCGATGAATATGGACTTCAAATCTGGAGGGCAAATGAGGATACTATACATCGACCCCTTTCTCTTTTTTCACGCCTGCACAAGGAGAGTCCAAAAGCAAAATCTGTGGAAAATAGCTAAGCATTCATCCATTAGCATTTACCACTCAGGTACTACTAATACAAATTCAAAAAATGCTAATAAAGTCTGAAATTTCCCAGTAGGGGAGTAATGGAACACTTCTTAAAAAGGCACTTTCAGTTAATGACTAAGGCATTTTTTGCTAACAGCAATTTTGGCTTCTTATCCCAGGTGGAAAAAAATGCATTAAACAGGAGATTAAAATGTCCTTTCAACTGCTTGGTAATGCCAGCTGCTGCTGCAGGCTAAAGCATCCATGAAGTGGCATTTAGTTGATGGTGGTCCTGTTCTACAGTTGGAGCAAGAATGAAATCCCACTGGATGGGGGTCTCTTTAAATATGCCGTATATGCACAAATAGCAAGTGTAGGAGCTGGGCTAGGATGGTAAACTGTACAATCTGTTCATTGCATTTTGGTTGCTAATTAAGAGGTGACATACAATATGAATGCACAGAACCTGTTGAAATTCTGTCAAGCTCTGTCTTTGCTTTCACATGTTTGAATGCTATTTAATAAGGTGTCTTAATTGAAAGCAGAGAAATATATAAAGAGAAGAGGACAAATATGTTGGATTAGGATTCTGTGACAACGTGTGTGTATATTCATGATTTGTAACCCCTTGATTCTTCTGTCTGAGACAGCTACTCTACTTCATAAGCACAATATGCAAATTCCGTGATTTTCTTCTTGCTGTGGGGGAGAGAACTGGAGTGGAAAGTTGGAAACAGAACTTGCAAACACAAATGTGAACTTAACAGTGACGCTGACATAAAGGAAAAATGGTTTGCCTTGCCAAGAAACACCATTTTTATGAGGAGTGTTTAAGTGAAGAAGATGGGGAAAAAAAGGGAGGACATTGTTGCTTTTAACAATGTATTGTGTGTGTATATTTGTATAGTTAAATGCATACTCTCTCTCAGCCTTTGCTCAATGTAAAGGGAGGTTAATACCAAACTTTATTTTCTGCAGATTGGCTTCCTAGAGTAAACATAATGAAAAAAGAAAAAACAGACCAAGGGCCAAAGCCATTGGTCTTTGTGAAGCTGGAAATTCTAGAAGTAGAAACACACTGAAGTTTAGCATAAGGATAAAAGACCCTAGGATTGAGAATTGTAGCTTAATGCTTTAGTTTCCCCATTTGTATAAAGGGGTTAATAAGTTAAAAGATATGAAGTACTCTAAGTTTGTCTAGCACATAACAAGTACTCAAACTTATTTGCTTTGTCTCTTGAGTTTGTTATTATTTAGTTCTTGAAAGTACATTAGACTTAGAAAATCTGATGATGGTAAATTTGCTCCTTAAGATTCTCATTGACTACACTTTTGCCTTGAGATATTTGAATCTGTTTTACTTATGTTACCTAAAAACTATTCTTCTACCTCTCCAAATGACAGTTAAATGTTAGCATTGTGTTGTCGGCAGCCGTCCGTCTCGAGAGACGATGGTGTAGCTTCTTAAGAGTCTATCTGCACCGCCGAGAATGGCTGTGCAGTCCGACTCGGGAGTGACACGGTATCTGTCTCCTCCCGTGTTGAATCGACATCTTGTGATGACGCTGGAGTGTCCTCTCCAGTGAAGCTGAAGCTACAGAGCCTGGGCAGGGTGATATGGAGGGTCTGCTGTTGCCCAAGCAGCAGACCCCCCCCCTCTTCGCACCTGAAGGGTCCAAGGGAAAGACGGAGTCAATACAGCTTGGCTTCAGGTGCGCCGCAGGAGTTGCCGGTGTTGACTACAACGTCAAACCGCCTTAGGGACTCCGGCTCCAGATTTTCTGTCGGGGTTTACTCCCTTAGCCTTTCCCCTGAAGAGGTAAGCATTGTGTAAACAAGTATATATGCACCCACTTTAACAATCATTTAGTGATAGCTTAAAAAGGCCTGTTTTGAGTTCAAAGGTTCCTTTTCAATTCCATTTGTATTGTTCTCATCTTCCCTGTCTCGTGGTTCAATCTACTCATAGAGTTGGGGAGGGCTTTCTCATTTGGTGTCCAGATCTGTTGACATTCCCCCTCAAATTTTAGCCATATTGAAGACAAAAAGACATATAAACTACTATGCCTGAGAAGAGAGTTAATTTGGAATATTTGTCTTCATTTGACATAAGCCATCTGTATTGTGGACCTATAGTAGCATGAATTTATAGTCCACTGAAACTCTGAGTTAATAATAGGGCATTAGAAACACCTATTCACTTATTACATAAGTAACCGAGAGGTAACTTGAGTAAATAACTTCAGCAAATATATATTCAAATTCTTTTAAAATTATCCTATCCATAGCAATAAATCCTAATTTGTTTCTTTGTAAGCATAAGAAGTTCAGAACTTAGAGACTAGGAAAACTGAATAGTAATATGTTCCCTGACCAGGTAGGTCAGTTGGTTGGAGAATCGTCCCAATGCACCAAGGTCACAGGTTCACTCCATGATCAAGGCACACACAAAAATCAGTCAGTGACTGCATGAATGGGTGGAACACGAATCAATGTTTCTCTCTCTCCCTATATCTCTAAAAATTAATAAATACAATTTAAAAAAATAGTAATTTCTAACTATTTAGGTGAGTTTAGAGACACGGAAGGAGTGGACAGAAGAAGAGTGGTGTTCTCTTCTGAGATTTGATCCATTCTCTGGATCCAGATACCTTTATATAAAGGTTAAATATGCTTGAAAAAAAAAAAAGAAAAACAGGATGGGGCAAAAGTAAGTTTACAGTTGTGAGTATACAACAACAGAGTTTATTCTTGTATTATTATTTATTAATTATTTTCCATACAAACAACTGTAATCCTACTTTTGCCCCACCCTGTGTATACACCAAAACTTCAAATTTCAGTAATTATGTTGTGATGAATCTTCATAGGTTTTTCACTGACTTTTGTCAATGCTGGGCATAGAATTCTCAAGAAATATTTCTAAGGCATTGAAATATATGGAGTAATGTCTTTGGGGCTAAAGTTTAGGATGGAATGAGATGAGCCCCCCCCCCCCCCACACCTACAGTTTTGAAATGCCTTAGCTTCCTAACAATGAAGCAGAGTAGTTGTAACAAAAATCTTTATACTGATATGCTATGAAATTTGTTCACATATTAGTAAGAATGTAAATCTTGTTAGACATTCCAGACTCCTAATCACTAAGAAAATAAAAGTCCTACTAATATACTCAATTACAAGTCACTTAACAATATTACTTACAGTAAGAATTTAGTTTTCCTTGGTAGATGCCAGTTAAAAACATAGCAATTACATGTTCTTACAGATTACTTGGCAACTCTATTTCTAAAGTTTGTATGACTTGCCCTCTGATTTTGTAACCAAAATAATCTCTTTACCCTATAATTACTAGCTATGTAAATACCTGTCAATAGATGATTGACTCTGGCCATATCCATTTAATTAAAAGGTCAATGCCAACACATAAATACTTTTTTATTTAATGATAATATTTGTGTCTATAACCACACAGGTAGCTTAGTATCCAAGACAAATTTATTTTTTCTGGGCACACTGAGATACACAATATGAATTTGATCAAATTCCCCACATGGCAATTATAAATGGTAGGCCATTTGTAGATGATACATAATAAATATGCATAGAAATATTGTGTAAAATTATTAATCACGTATGAATTTATTGAATTATTGCATAATTAGGTAATAATATGGAGAAAGACAAAATCATTCCAGAGATTTTCTATTCACTTACCAAAATATACCTAACTATGTGTTCTCATAATTCTCCTTCGAGCACAGTAAAGAAAATAGGAAACAGAGATGAATTAGACTTATAAAATGTATTCCTCTGTTTCTAGGAGAATCAATGGGGATAAAAGGGTGAAATGCAACAGAAAGACAGAGGAGGTCAGATGGATTAGTTATGTGACAGGAGTAAGGAGCAAGCTAATTGAATTTGCAAATGATATGAAATTGGGAGTTGTCAGGAGCAGAGGGGAAGAAGCCACAGTCTGTGAGTGTGAGTAGATGGCTTATTTAAGTTTCAGCAAGTTGACATTCTGAAACTTTGAACGCTTACATTTTGCATACTTTGGCTCTACTTTATTCTTTGCCATAGGATTTATTAGTTGTTGTCTTTGAAAAGAGCCAATGATGATTCCATCGTCCATTCAACAAATATGTGCCCAAAATGTTCCAGCTCTTTTTCACCCCAAGGGAGGACACGGAAATTAAAATAAATATAATCATTATTTGTATAGCTTTCCTGGCTTAACGACATGCTTGCCCTGGAATGTTTTAGTTAAGTACAGGACACATGGCAATATGAGTTATTTGGCTGTTACCTGGCTCTTAATTTAAAATTTTTACCAAAATCAAGTTAGAATCTAATCTGAAGGAGAATACCATGGACAGTTTTGCAGAGCAAACACACTCTTTTAAATAGGCTTATAAAAGAGATGGATAATAGCGTCATTTTTGGTGAGTTGGTAGCTGGAAACTGCGTCATCCCTGTTATCATTACTTAGGATGGAGAAATAGCATTTTACACCTCAAAGGGTCTGGCCTCCTTTTCCTTATATGAAATATCTCATTTTTACTTTAATTGAATGTGGCTTCATTTTTGAGTGATGCAAGATGCCTGACTGTCAGTCCTGGAAGGAGAAGCCCCTTCCCTGAAATGGGTCATGAATGAAAGGTGGCAGGCGCAGAAGCCTCACTTTCACCCTCATTAACCTTCTCCTGCTTCACCTCCTACCCACACAGCTCTAGTAGCTCTCAAAAAAAAAAAAAAAAAAAAAAAAAAGCTCTGGGAATGAATATAGACCTCATAATATAATATGAAGAAATGTAGGTCATGAAAATTTCAAGCCTGATAGAAATAGTTAATGCTCATTTATGCAATGACCTATGTTGTTTAATTTATTTATAACTTCTAAATGTTATAACATTCTTTTAAAAGTTATCTCCTGTCAGTTTTCTTACAGTGCCCCAGGGAAAATTTTAAACTTGAAAGTTCCAACATTTCATATTTATCAAAGTGAAAGTATTTCTCAGATTCTCTTTTCACTGGGTTTCATGGATTTTTACATTGGAGAGTTAATATAACTGAAAAAAAAATTTTGTTAAAAAAAATATCACCTCTAGGCTGAGACCATATTTGGAGAGCTTCTGCTCCAAAGCAATTATGAAGCTATTTACACAAGAAGAGGAAACTGGAATTTATAACTAAAATTATTTAAATGACAAAATTTGCTAAACTTCATGTTATGATAATGGCTGATGAATATACAAATTTTCTAAAGAAAATCAGATAAAATCTCATTTAGTTAAAACTATCTAGTTTATAGTGAAAAAAGACTTGTTTTAAGGTGTCACTTTTAAAGTGTTCTGCAGATGTGCACTGTCAACCATTTTTTAAAATATATATTTATTCTTAATAATGGTAACTGATCAAAATGATTAGAGGAGCAAACCATTTCCTAGCCAATTTGCCACTATTATAGCACTCAGAACTAAAATAGACAATACTGTGGAGAGATCATCCCTCAGTACTCAGATAAAAGTACTTTTATACATGCTGAATTACTTATATATTTATAAGTTTAATGTGCCCCTTTAATAACTCTATACATGCCATAGAGCTATAAATCCTTTCAAGTTCTACAGCAGGCCTAAGTAAGCGCCTCGAAACATGGAAATTTAACCAGCGCCTTAAATATGATTAACACTCAGAGTTTAGTAAATCATGCTGTCATACTTTCTCATACACCCATATATGTGGGTGTTCTAAATTACCATTCACTGATTACTATTTAATTAAACAAGAAAAGTGCAAGTAAATTGTTCCTGTCACTATATAGGCTGTGGACATGTTCAGTGACTGTCACTCAGCTAAACCAGTCCCAGAGTGATTAGGTAGCTGCAGGCTATACAGAATACATCATTTCTTTCAAAACAAACCAAGACTTTTGGTGGGGAATGGGGGTGATTATATTTGTCGTGCATCTTTCTGTGTGTAATTGTGTGATTTGGTTATTTTGAGACAACAATTTGGTGTGAAAATTACACTATATAGCTATTTTAATCCACCTACATTGAATGTCATTTGCTATTACTTTTTTGCATGGTTATATTCATATTTGTGACATTTCAAAACATAAACAAGTAGTTTAAGACATTTGAAAACATAAACCTGAAGTGAAGGCTACCTTGCTAATGAGGAAGAATGTTGTTTTTTTTTCACTAAAAGGCTGGTCCATACTGTTTTCTCATTCCCTGCTACCCCCTGTCTTCTCTGTGCTTCTGTCTCACTTACAGGCTTTGCTTTCAGAGCTCATCCTTCTCTTGAACTTGGTCCAACATGGCTTCTGCTCTGGGTCCCAGTCTGTGGAGACCCTCACTGTGACCCTCTTTCCACTGATCCTCCCAAGGTAGACAGAGTCCATTGAGCTGATTCAGGGGACAAACTCAGCTGGAGACCTGCCTCAGGTATTCGGGACCCCAGAATTTCCTGCCCAAATATGCTGAGATCACTCTCCTGGACTGTGTTGAAGGCTTCTCCAGGTCCCTTCTTCCAAGAGCACCAGTGTGCTTTTCCAGAGAGGGAGAAGAAGGTAGAGGTTGTGTCAAATGAGCATGAAGATGATGAAAAGAGAAATGGTGAGTGGTTGTCCATGAGCCTTAACAGAACTCATATCTGACCCATAAAAGGGGTGGACTTGGTGTCATTTACCCAGGAAAGGTTTTCCTGACTTCCCTGATAAGATCAAATTCCTCTATTATTTTTATAGGTCATCACATCATTATGTGACAACCCTTCAACATTTATAATTTTACATTTCTTGATGTGATTATGTTCACTTTGCTACAAGTCTATGGTCTCTATTAAGCCAGAAAATGGGTTTGATTGTGTTGAATATTGTATCTTTTTGTGAAATCCATTGGCAATCTCATAATGAATATCTAATCAGTATTTGTAGTAAATAAATGAGAATTTTCTCACTTTATAACATTCTTCTGAAAACAAAAGACCAATGAAATTTGCAAGAAGGCTTGATATGTGTTTGGTAGATACCTAGGAAAAGAATTTTAGCTAAGGTTTATCTCATCAAATTGATAATCAGTTTGAGTAAACATTACCTGATTGGCATAGGTCTGCTATTAATATTTGCTAGTCATAACTATTTTGGTTTGCAAAAACTATTAATCTTTGCCTTATTGATATATTAGTACATTTCACTGAAAAGTCCAGAGCCATTAATTGCCTTTAGGCACATATGGATGTAGGAACTCAAATGATGACATAAATAATAGGTCTCTTTCCATCTCTGAATACTGTTGTTGGTTTGGGATTCTGGCAACATCTTTCCCCAACAATTGTCCAAAAAGTTTCATGTCTGAATCTCGCAGATCAATTCTGGGTCACATGTGCTACCCTGAACTGCAGATGTCAGATCATCAGAACATAAGAACTGAAAAATGACAGTGAAGCATTCTCCCCAAAATAAAATTAATGTGTTATAACTGTGATAAAGATACTGAGCAGACTTCTGGCCAAGATGGAGGCTTAGACTGACATGCTCGGTCTCCCTCTACAACTAGAAAGGAATACAACTACCTCAAAACAAAAGATAACTAAAAATTCCAGAAAATAAAACTACATGGAAGCCCAACGTATGAAGTTATAAATCAGCGGTGCTCGTTGGGCAGGTAAGAGGAGCGAAGGTGGGCAGTGCTGCTTGCGGTAGCACCAGGGACAGAGGCAGGGAGAATAGTCCTGGCTGCAGTCAAGCCTCAGCAGTTTCCAACCCCAACGTTGGGAAAAGCAGCCGCTGCATTGCCTCAGATGGTGAGGCCCAGAGGGCGGGAGGACGGACCCAAGTCTCCCAGCGGAGAATAATGGCAGGAATTGATCTTGGACGCCCGCCCCCACACAAAGCGCCACAACGCTGCAAAATAGGTTGCGGATCGCCACCGGTCACTGGAAAGCGACAACAAAGCGCCACAGCGCAGCGAAAAAGGTTGCTGGACCACCGCCAGTTGCTGGGTAGTGACCACAAAGCACCACAGCACCACTAAATAGGTTGCGGATCGCCACCTGTTGCTGGGTAGTGACGAGAAAGGGCCACAGCGCGGCAAAAAAGGTTGGGGATTGTTGCCAGTTGCTGGGTTGTGACGAGTACACAGGCACTGCCCCCTATAGCCGGCCCAAGAAAGCAAAACACATCTGTCAAAATGAGGCAGACAACTATAGAAATCCCAGTGGCACAGCTCACCAGGCAGCAGCAGATGAAGACCCTGACAGATGAACAAATAAGAAACCTGTCAGAGGCTCAGTTCAGGGCCATTTTTATCAGGTGGCTTACAGACTTAAAAGATTTGGAAAGAGAAGAGAAAGGATTGAAAAACACTCATACTGAAAAGAACAAAACCACATATGAGACAGATGGTGAGAAAATAAAATCCAGAGTTCAAATCAACAAACCGGAACATAGAGAAGGAACAAACAGTCAACCAGTGCGGAGAGAGGAAACAGGACACAAGGAAAATGAGGAGAGGATCAGAAACCTCTGGGACAGCTATAAGAGACCGAACATAAGAATAATAGGATTGCCAGAGGGTGAAGAAGAAGACCTAGAAATTGAAAAATTAAGTGAAAATACAATAAAGCAGAACTTCCCAAACTTGGGGAAGGAAATAGACTTACAGGTCCAGGAAGCACAGAGAGTTCCAGAAAAACTGGACCCAGAGAGAACCACTCTAAGACACATTATAATCAAAATGTTAATAGTTAAAGATAAAGAGAGAATCTTAAAAGTAGCAAGAGAGAAGAAAAGAATCATGTACAAAGGGGTCCCAATTAGACTATCAGCTGACTTCTCAGGGGAGACCCTGCAGGCAAGAAGGGACTGGCAAGAAATATTCAAAGTAATGAAAATCCAAAACCTATAACCAGGAATACTCTATCCAGCGTTGTCATTCAGAATAGAAGGGCAGAGAAAGTGCTTCCAGGACAAAATAAAACTGAAAGAGTTCATTAGATCCAAACCACTGTTATATGAGATGTTAAAGGGACTGGTTTAGAAAAAGGAGGATCAAAACAATGAACACTAAAATGAAAACTGCATCACAAGAAACAACAGAAGCTAGGGAACTGAAACAAAGGCAAACTAAATAGGCAACAAGAGTGCAAAAAGAACTATAGGTATGGGAGCATATTGGGGGGAGGTCAGCAGGGAGGGGTAAGGAGTTAAGGGAGGGAGATGGTACAGGAATTTAGAAGCATAGCAGGAGGGAATGGAGTAGACAGGAAGAGGCTGAGAAGAACTATATGCACAACTAATGGACATGGACTAAAAGGGGGTGACAACTGGAGGGAGGGGGGTCACCAGGTGGAGGGGAGCCGAGGGAAGGGAAATTGGGACAACTATAACAGTATAATCAATAAAACATATTTAAAAAAATAAAAAATAAAATAAATTAAAAAAATAAGATACTGAGCAGGTAACACCACAGATATCCATCCATCATAACGATCAACAGTCTCTATAGAACAGTGATTCTCAATCTAACGTGACTTGACTTAGTGACTTACAGTCAATTGCTGCTGGCTTATCAATTTATCACATATAGAAAGAGAGCAGGCAATATACAGCTTTGCCTTCTAAGTCTGCTTCCTGAGGGACTCTCTGCTTCAGTATCCCCAGGTTCTGCTCTCAGAGTGGCTCTTCATTACTTCCTCTGGGAAGAATAGGAGGAAGGGGAACTGCTGGCCCTAAGTTACAGCCCAGTCCCACTGGCAGGACTTCTGTTGGATGTTGGCCAAAAAACTGAGTTAAGAAAAGGAGTAGAGTCAAGCTGAGAAGAAGACAAGGAGAAAACAGAGAATGATGAGAAGATGTGTTATAGTAGAGTCCATAGATTATAATGCTTTTGAGACCAATAAACCACTTCTGCAGACAATTCTTAAAGATGAAATGTGCTTAATGTTACGGGAAAACACAGATTCACTCTAATAAGCATTATCTCCCTAGAGCACTACTCTGAAAAGTCAAACTAATTTTTGGTGTGTTTGTGTAAAATAAGGAAGTGATTAAGAGTTTCCCTGGTTCTTTGAGTCTGGTTTTCTTAGTTTGAACTGAGGTTCCGCTGTGCACTAGCTGTGTGACCGAGGTCAAGTTTCTTAATCTGTCTGTCCTTTACAGTCTATATCTGTTATGTGAGAATATTAATAGAATCTACATAATAGAGTTGTGATGATAAGTAAATGAGTTGATATAAGTAAAGATTTAAACTAAAGACTGACACAAAGTAATCATTTAGAAGTTGGCATAACTATTAGAATGCATTTGTAAATAAAATAGTTTACATATGTTACTAGATTATTTAAATGAGTCTCAATATTTTTAGGCATGTGTCATAAACAACCCATAAAACTTTTTAAGTGACTAATAAAAGCAAGGAAGAAAATAAAATAAGTTGTACTTACTGCATTCAGTGTTGTGGGATCTTGTAAGCTAAATGTAGAAAACACTCTGCACTGAGAAGCCAGATTTGTGCCTTTAGGACACAGGTCAGCACTCTGTGTAAAGGTACAACCATCATTCACTCCAAGCTTTGAACTCTTGGCCACTGTGAAATAGCAAGTGGTGAGGGATCAAAGGATGGCAGTTCAGTGCCAACATGGATCATTTCACAGACTTTAAAGGCTGGCATTACTTGCGTAACAATTAGTGTGCAGGAGACAGCCACAAGTACTGACAAGATGGCAGCTAAAGAAACCAGAGTGGCTTTCTAATTGGAAATCAGCATACAGACCAAGAATATCCACTCATTCTGCTGTTTATTAGTTTCACTATTTACACATTCATTCATTTTTTGCTCATTCAACACATAGTCATTGAGTACTTAATATATCAGTGCTAGAAAAAAATATATATCTTCTAATTATTAAGGATCAAAAAAGCCTTTACAGAAACTATCACTAGGAAGAAAGGGCCATTTCAATGGGCTAGCAGAATGAAGAAGGCAATAACACACCTTTGAGCATTTTGGGTGAGCAAGATCCTGAGAATGATTGAAACCTAGGATGAGAAGCATAATAAGATTGGCTAAGTGGAGAAACAGAAGGAATGCACTGATGTTGTGAATCCAATAGGAATATTGTAATAAAAAAGGAAATATGGCCACATACAGTATCCCTGGGTCAAGCTTCTGAAATATTCACCTACTGATGCTAGGTCTTCTCCCAAATGGTCTCTTCCAAGGTGTTGTCTGCAAACACCTCCCCTAGTTTCCTCTGTGTTTTTCTAATAAGTTATATGATCCAAAAAAAGATAATCCTCTAATATTTTTTATTAGAAATGTAGAGATATTACTAAAGAATTTATAAACATGCTGTATTACTGAATAATATTAAATATACAAGAAACTTTAAGTTATACAAACCTTAAAGAGTTTCACATTTTAGCTGTTTCTATGCAATCTGGGCACTAGTCAAGAAAATTACTTTTATTATGCCAATAACTCCAATGTCAGTGCATGTCACCATGCTCCAGTTAAAATTAGCCTGTCCCTACATATCTGTGGAAAATCCAGTGTGCTTCCAAGAAAATTAGGGAATTCCTAGAGGATTCATTGTACAATGTTTGACTCCAAGTTTCTGCTGTAACAGTTCAGTTTATAGACTGTTCCTATCCTCCGGTGCTGATATCATCCATGTCTTGTTATTTCCACACTCACAAATACCACCTAGCATCTTCTGTGTGTTGCAGCCTTTGCTCAAGTTTTTGAGAGATGTTAGAAGTTTTACAGGTTTTGTTTTAGTCATGGCAAGAATTATACTTTTCCTGATAAAAAGTACACAGATGAAATAAATAATTTTGTCCCTGAGTTCAACTTTGGGAAAACCTTGAAAACTGATAAACTCTTCAAAATAGTGTTTAGTGACTTATATTGGAAAGTAATTCAGAGATACTAAGAGTAAGAAGATAAATATAATTCGTTTCTCTTTATATTTTGGTTTCTATATGGTGGATCATATCATAGTATCTCTACAAAATACTAATTATAATCCATTTTTCCATATTCAATTTTTTCTTTCAAGAGTGGTTTGTGAGTAGTATGACCAGATTTCATAATCTAAAAAGTTATTTTGTTTCAGAATCATATAATTTTAACATTGTTCTCTAAATATCAGATTTTTACTTGGCTTAAGTAGCCCCCCAACACACACACACACACACACACACACACACAGAAAAAATAAACCTGGTGATGGGAGAGAGAACTCCTGTAAGTAATTAGAATTAAACAAAATTGTTTTTTCATCCACAAACATTAATAAACTTCTAGAAATAAAAAAAAAAGATATATTGGTCCTTAATTTTGGAAGGACAGGAGAAAATAAGTAGCATAATTGCCTATTGCCTCAAATGTGTAATGAATCAATTATAGATTCTGGTTATCTGTGAATAAGGACAGAGATGGTTCTTCTGTATATTCATTACTCAAATGATTTTCTGATCTATAAACTGATTTTAAGTTGCAGTCTTATGAACTTCTATCAGTCATCATCTATGGTTATTAATGCAAGAAATGTGGCATGTTTGTGTTAAACTGGCACAGCATGAAGCGTGAATTTTATGATATATTTTAAACTCCGTGTTCATGAATTGTTTTCTTCTGAGTGGGTGTATCACAGCTATATAAAGACACGTTATGTTTCAAGGTCTGTCTCAATTTGAAATAT
Organism: Furipterus horrens; assembly: GCF_987537825.1. Classification (NCBI taxonomy): domain Eukaryota; kingdom Metazoa; phylum Chordata; class Mammalia; order Chiroptera; family Furipteridae; genus Furipterus; species Furipterus horrens. Next base: position 58,389,357 of record NW_028327175.1, on the reverse strand, counting down.
ATATATATTTATTTATGGAGTACAAATAAGAAACAAAGTGAGAAAAATTAAATTTGAAGAACTCAGTATTTCAAAAGCTTTGGGCATTATTTAAAAAATTAGCTTTGAGAAGACTCTAATTAGTGGAACAGAGATTAAAGAAAACTATCAGCTCAATTCTAATGAAAAGTAAGTGTAAGGGAAAACTGTAACCAAATGAGGAAGAGAAACAACAACAAAGCTCTGTCAGGTGGAGCTTTGTGTTCTGAGGGACATCAGTGCTTAAATTTTATGCTGCATAATAAGTGTGGTTTTAAAGTAGATTAGTTGATGATCACTTATTAACCAAGTGAACAATTTGCTATTTGAGTGGATTAATCTAATGCTTTATCAAATTTGGTCAAACAAATCCAGAAATATAACATGCTGTATGTTAATATTACATTCTTACTTCTGCTTGTATAAGATATCATACAACCAAAAATTGGGACTAATGTATATACTTTATAGGTTCAGAAAAACATATTTGATATACACATATGGCAAGTTTTTAATCACCCTCCATAATGACTCATGCCCCTTTGTAATAAATGTTTCTGATCACTGTAATCCTTAGCAACCACTGATATCTCATATGTATCTTCCAATTTTGCCTTTTCTGAAGTAAAAATAAATGGCACCATATAGTATACATACTTTTGGGTCATTTAGCATAACCATTTGATATCCATCAATGTCATTGCTTAAATCAAGTATTTATTTATTTTTATTGGTGAGTGGAAGTTCCTCTTATGAATGTAGTACAGTTTGTTTAACCTTTCACCAGTTGGAGGACATTCAAGTTCTTTCCAATTTTTGACATTTATGAATAAAGCTACTATAAACTTTCACCTGTGAGTTTTGTGTGAACATTCATTTAGGTCTGTGATTACCTTATAAGTAATTCTGTTTAGGGTACAAAGTATAACTTGAAGTTAACTATTTTGGTTATGAATATACAATAGTTACAGCATCACTTGTTGGAAAGACCATCTGTTCTCCATAGCCTTTACAACTTTGTCAAAAATCAATTCACCATATATGTGTGGGTCTATTTCTGTACTCTCTGTTCTTCACAATTGATTTATGTTTCTATTCTTTCTCCAGTGTAACACCAGTTTGATTACTCTTGTTTAAAAGTAACTCTTGTAGTCAGATGATACAAGTTGTCCAAATTTATACTTCTTTTTCATACTTAATTGTCTTTCAATATTAAGTATGATGATGGCAGTAAATTTTATTTTTCTAGATGCCCTTGAGGAAGTTCTTTTTCTATTTCTAGTTTGCTAAGAGCTTTTTTATTAATAGATATTGTATTTTGTTAAATGATTCATCTGCATTAATTCAGATGAGCATATTCTTTTTTTCTGTGTTGATATGATGGAATTGCTTTGATTTCTCATGATAGATTAACATTTTTATATATTGTTGGATTCTGCTTTTTGAAAATTTTTGCATCTGTGTTTATGAGGGATATTGAATTCTGGGATATTGAATTCAGTGTTCAATTTTGATTTCAAGGTAATGCCAGACTTGTAAAATAAGTTTGGAAACATTCTCTTCAATTTTATGGAAACTTTTTTCTTGAATTGGTATTTGTTAGAAGATTTTTAACTACAATTTCAATCAGTTAAGTAGATATAAGATTATTTAGGTTACCTGTTCTTCCTGAGTGAGCTCAGGTGGTTTGTATCTTTCAAGGAATTCGCCCATTTCATCTGTTACCAAAATTTATGAGCAGAAAAGTTGTCTATAGGATTTCCTTATTGTTTTTGTATTCTTTAGTGATCTCACTTATTGTTTACCTGATATTGTTAATTATATCTTTTCTCTTTATTCTTGCTAAGTCTGATTTATCCTTTTTGCTTTTCTTCTCCAAAGAACCAGCTTTGGTTTTAATAGTTTTATTTGTTGCTTTCTATTTTCAAAAGCATTGTTTCATGCCTTTATCATTTCCTTCTTTGGGCTTACATGTGTTTTTATTTTTTCCTTCTAATTACATTGTTTATTGTCCCTATATTTATTTATTTTACTTTATTTTTATCTTTTATTTAAACTTTATTGTATTTTTTCATTACCATTTAGTACCCTTTTATCAACCTCCCCTCAGCAACCACCACACTGTTGCCCATGTCCATGAGTCCTGTTTTCTTTTTTGCTCAGTCCCTCCACCCCCTCACTGTCCCACCAGCTGTCAGCCTGCTCTCTATCTATGAGTCTGCCCCCATTTTCCTTGTTAGTTCAGTTTATTCATTAGATTCTATATATGGGTGAAATCACATGATATTTGTCGTTCGCTGACTGGCTCATTTCACTTAGCATAATGTTCTCCAGATCCATCCATACTGTTGCAAAGGGTAAAATTTTCTTTTTTATGGCCGAGTAGAATTCCACTGTGTAAATATCCTACAGTTGTTTTATCCACTCATCTGTTGAACACCTGGGCCTTTTCCATATCGTGGTGATTGTAAATAATGCTGCAATGAGCATAAGGGTGCTTATATTTTTTTGAATTAATGTTTTGGGTTCCTTTGGATATATTCCCAAAAATGGGATTACTGAGTCAAAAGGAAGATCCATTTTTATTTTTGAGGTATCTCCACGCTGCCTTTCACAGTGGCTGCACCGGCCTGCATTCCCACCAACAATGTAAAAGGGTTCCCTTTTCTTCACATCCTCACCAGCACTTGTTGTTTGTTGATTATTGATGATGGTCATTCTGACATGTATGAGATGATGTCTCATTGTGGTTTTAATGTCCATTTCTCTGGTGATTAGTGAGTTGAGCATCTTTTCATATGTCTATTGGCCCTCTGTATGTCCTCCTTGAAGAAGTTTTTAATCAGGTTCTTTGTTCATTTTTTAATTGGGTTGTTTGTTTTTTTGATGTTGAGTTTTGTAAGTACTTTATACATTTTGTATATCAATACCTTATCAGATGTATCAGCGAATATGTTCTCTCATTCTGTGGGTTGTCTTTTTATTTTATTCAAGATTTGTAATCCCATTTGTTTATTTTTCTTTTGCTTGGAGAGATATAGCCAATAAAATATTGCTATGAGAAACATCTAAGATATTGCTGCCTATATTTTCTTCTAGGATTTTTATAGTTTTGGGTCTAACATTTAAGTTTTTGCATTCTGAGTTTATTCTTGTGTGTGGTGTAAGACAGTGGCCTAGTTTCATTTTTCTACATGTACCTGTCCAATTTTCCCAGCACCATTTATTGAACAAACTATCTTTAGCCCACTATATGTGCTTATTTCCTCTGTCAAATATTAATTGACTATAAATGTGTGGGTTTATTTCGGAGCTCTCTATTCTGGTCCATTCATCTATGTGTCTGTTTTTTTTGCCAGTACCATGCTGTTTTTATTACTTATAGTATAGTTTGATATTAGATAGCATGATTCTTCCAACTTTGTTCTCCTTTCTCAGGATCATTGTTGCTATGAGAGGCCTTTTGTGGTTTCACATAAATTTTTGAAATATTTTTTTCTAGTTCTGTGAAATACATCATTGGAATCTTGATAAAAATTGGATTAAATCTATAGATTGCTTTGGGTAGAATGGGCATTTTAATGTTAATTCTTCCTATCCATGAACACAGTCTGTGTTTCCACTTATTTGTATCTTTTTAAATTTCTTTCTTCATTGTCTTATAATTTTCTGAGTAAAGGGCTATTCCTAGTTATTTTATTCTTTTTGTAGCAATTGTGAATGAGATTGTTTTCTTAATTTCCCTTCCTGTTATTTCTTTAGTTAGTTCATTTTTATTTATTCCTCTTTTTTCTAGTGCATTAGCATGGGCAATTTAATTTCAGACTTTTTTTAAGTTAGCATTTGATGCTATAGATTTTTCTCCAAAGACTGAGGTAGCTACATCCCAATAATTTTGAGATGTCGTGTTTTTATTTCCATTTGATATAAAATACTTAAAAACTTCCTTGAGACTTCTTCCTTAGCCCACACATTTTATAGAAGTATGTTGCTTACTTTTCAAATTTTTGGTTTTACTTTTGTTATTAATTCCTAGTTAAATTTCATTATGATCAGAGAATATACTTTGTATGAGTTGTAACTAACACTTATGTCTAGAAATAAGCATAGTTTCATTCTCCTTGGCTGTTAGTTGAGAGTCTGAGTCAATCTGGTCAAAAGGTTAGATGGTTTTACCTTTCGTCATTGCTTTGATTACCTCCCATGTCCCACTGACTTCAGATTTCTCTAGCATGACCTTGCTCTTAAAGTGAAACTGGTTTGCCAGAGGGGTTTCTCAATGCTTCTCCATTAGTATTAGGCTTTCTCTCTGTGCCTTCACCTCAGAGAATGTCTTTCTCCATGCTCTTGCCCTTTCCCTTCAGCTGTACTACTACTGTTATTCTGTGCTTATTAGCTTACTGGTGAAACACAGGAGCATTCTTTGTTGTCCTTATACAGTCTCCTTGTCCCTGGCAAGAGATTTTCCCTGGTATTCTACCCATCCTTCAGTGGTAGGAGACTTCTGAAGATCTGGCCCTGCTATAGCTTCTTGACTCTCCCTCAGAATGAAGGGATTCTTCCTTTCTCCTTCCCCTGGTCACATTAGTTCTACACCTGTACCCTGGAGTGACAAGGGTTGTCTTCCTCACGACTAGGCTCTTGATCCATAGGGGAAAAGGATTTGTACAGGCTTTCTGCCTTCTCTTACAGTGACAGCCTTCTCTTCCTTATCTGTATTGCAAAAGAGGGTTTATCTAGTTGCCCTCTCTTTTTCCAGTCTCTCTATGAAACCTAGTGAAGACTCCTGGAAAAGAGTCTTTGAATTGATGTAGAATAGCCTGTGACTGAGTGTAGACCCCTTTCTGTTTCTAGAGTCACATGTCAGCCCATACTTTAGCAATGAGTTTAAAATTTTAGCTGAATTCTCATTACCTGCCTCATCTCCTTCCCTGTTCTGCTCCCAGGGGGTCAGTGTTTGAGACCCGTATCTTCATGGAAGCTCCTGTATTTCTTTATATTTTAGGCTACTTGGTTGCCATACAATTTTACCAACCTAATGGGTACAAGAAAAGTTACTATTTTGTCTTTTTCTTACTGGTAGAAGGGAAACAATACTCCTTTCTGCTTTCTGTATCTTAAGAAAAAGCCAGTCACTAACAAATACATTTTGAAATATTTTATACATATTGACACAAACCTTATCATATATTAAAGATCCATAAATGAGAAAGCCATGGAAAGTGGCTTGTATTTCTAATAGTGGGTGCTAAGACTACTACTATTGTCTATACTTTGAGCTTCGGGGGTTATCCAGCTCCCTCAAAGTCACACTAGCTAGTAGTCATGGCAAAGCTGGACTTGTAACTGGGTCTGACACCAAAGCTTATGTTGTTGACCTCTATAGTTTAGAGTCTTACATACAAAATTGCTCATTCACACCATGCACACCCACAGAGACTATTCATTAGAGTAGAAAACATAGATTTTAAAAAATGAATTATCAAAGCATCCACCTCCTCCATGGCAGGGATTGTTCTTAATCCCTTTATCACCAGCATTCAGCAGAGTTCTTATTTAATGTTTTCTGAATGAATTAATAAAGTTACTCAACAGGTAAATGAATAAATTGCTTTCAGGCATTTAAATTAAAAATTCACTAATACTTAAGTATTTCACTTGGTATGTTTGCACACAGGATCCCAATATTTCCATAGTAAAATATGGTATTCCCTGAGAGCATTTATTTTTATAAAACTTTTTTTTTTTTTTAATGTCCTGTGAACTTTATTTTCAGGAAAAAGTGACACAATCTCAGTTCATTAGAAAGGAGACTAAGAAATTCATAGGAATGATGAGATTATGATAACAAAAACTTTTCAATACAACTAATTACATATAATAAACTCTTGACTTGGGGTGGTGAACACATAGTACAGTGTTCAGAACATGCATTCTTGAATTGTGCTCCTGAAACCTATATAATTTTGTTAAACAGTGTCACCCCAATGAGTTCAATAAAAAGGAAAAAAAAAACTTCTGAGTCTCCAGGTTCATTTACAATAGTTGAAAGATCATGTCTAAGCAATAACTAAAGACAGGGAAGAATATAATCCCATAGAGAGAGTCATTACAGAGGAATAGAGAGAGAAAAAACAAACAAAATTAATGGATAATATCTGAGCTTTGGAAAGCATTCCAAGGCAGCAGGGGGTTTTGTACCTGCTCTGAAATGGGTTCAATAAGATTATTTTATTGAAGAACTGGAAATGTAAATTTTCTCACACAAATCAGATATAATCTTTTTTATGTGCAATAGCCCAAGGTGGTTTACTATGTGTGGGTGGTTTCTGACTTAAAACTGTAGTCTTTAAGGCTAGACAGCTATTGACAGTTGATGCGCACATTTATATGAACATCCGTGGAGCGTTATACAAACATTTGAAATCACTGTGATCATAAAAAACAAACAAACAAACAAAAAAACACTTAGTGAATCTACAATGTTTTTAAGCGGTTCTCAGAATAAAAACAAATTATTTTAGAAATTATTCTCTCAATTCTTTTTTTTTATTCTCACCCAACCACATTTTGTTTTATTGCTTTTAGAGAGAGAGGAAGGGGGAGAGGAACATTGACTGGTTGCCTCCCATATGTGCCCTCACCAGGGATCAAACTCAAAACCTGGTTATGTGACCTGACCAGGAATCGAACTAGCAGCCTTTTGGTTAAGAGATGATGCTCCAAACTAACTGAGTCACATTGGCCAGGGCTCTTTTCTCCTTCTTTTAAAAAAAAATTATTGAATTTATTGGGGTTACATGATTAATAAAATTATATAGTTTAAAGCCTGATGCTCTACCAACTGAGCTACCCAGGCTCCGACTAAAATTATATTTTACAAGGAAGATTCTTTGTCAAATTCACCCTGAATTTGTGATGTTAGAGGTTCTCCACAGCTGCTTTCCCAATTCTTGCTTTGCCCATGCTGGGGAAAGGCACTAATTACTATATTACATATTTTTGCAGCTTTTTCTTTCCAGGTTACTTAATGTTCAGTTGAAATGAATTTATCCTCAGAAGTAGTTTTTCTGTTATAGAAATTGTAGAAGCAAGTCCTCTAATTGAGCTATAACAACATTATGGATACAACCAAATGAGACGATTCCTGAAAAAAGCTTCCAGAAATTCTACAATTCTCCCTTTTGTTTTGGTTTTGTTTAATAATAGTCTCTCACTCATACAAAATTTAAGACTGGAAAATACAAGTATCAGGAAACAAATTAGATGGATTGATCTTCTAATAAAGTAATACAATAATACTGAGTAAATAATTATATCAGAAAATATGCTTTTGAGTTGTTTGCAGAGCCAGGCCTCACATCACATACAACAGATTTCACTTAAGCCCTGTGATGTGGGCCAATGTAAAATATTCAAGCACATAACCAAGTAAGATATTCAGGGACTTGAGGAATCAGGAGTTATTAGCCAGATTTTATATTACCATAGGAAAGTCACTGCACATATTTTATTCTCTAGCACTCCTCTTGCAGTTGACTGGCATATAACAAAAGAATAATTAACAAAATACTTTTAAATGAAACATTACCATTTTAAAATATTCATATGCCAAGTTAGCAACATTTTGAATAGTTAAATTTTCAATTTGGGTCTACCAAAAAAGATTTCTAAATGCTTAGTTTTTCTTTATGTACTTTAAACAATTAGCAGTTGTTTGAAGATATTAGAAAGCTAAAGCAGGAGATAATGTCCCAGGCAGGTGAAAGAAATTGTAGTAGAAGTCAGTACCTCATTGTATACTTTCTGCAAAATGTGGGTCAATCTGCCTCATCAATGACTATATCTTCTTTTTACATGTCCCCTCATGGAAAAGTTGTACTCCAAATCAGTCTAGATGTTATTAAATTTAGTACCTACTGAGTATTCACTAAGTCCCACTCTCATTGGCTAATATTTTTATCTTTTTAACAAGCTTAGGAGGAAGTTCATAGTATCCATGTATCAAAGATGAGGAAGGCCATATGTTTATAAGTAAAAGAAGTAAGTTTTGTAATGAATATGAACTTTATACAGTAGTAGATTCATTGTATAGAGAGATATATTTAATAAATTTAAATGACATATTTCAAGTTTATTTTATTTTTCCTGATAATTGTTTTCAGAGTTATATAAGTTTAGATACCACTAATGGCCACTCATATTAGGTCCATATACAGTTATTGGTTAAATATTCATGTTACTGAAATATTATTTGTGAATAAATTTTTAACTGACCAAGTAAAAATTAAATGTTTTATACTATGCTACTCCATAGAGGAAGGCCTTCAAATATATTTACCATAAAGAAAATTTTTTATTCACTTATAACTTGTCAACTAGCATGATTATAAATCTGTGAGATCCTGACAGTGGCAAAATGTTTCTGGAGTTACATTCTTTCATAACTCCAACTGATATTTATACCTAATCTCACCATGAAGCCAGAAAATATGCTCAAGTCTTTGTGGTTGGTTTGATTTGCTGATTACTTGGCCCTCTGCAAGTTTTATAACCAGTAGCAAATCCCATAGCTCCTTTCTAAGGCCAAACCTCATTCTGGCATAGTACCATCGTTGAGTCATTTCTATGAGAAAATATATTCTACTGTTCAACCAACTAATTTTAAAACAAAACTTCAGTTATGTCAGATAAGTTCTGGAGATCCACTACACAGCATAGTGCCTCTTACTAACAATACTGTATTGTATACTTAAAATTTGCTAAGTGGATATATCTTGTGCTTAGTGTTCTTACCACAAAAAATAGAGTAATAATTAAAGGGACAGTAGAAAAACACTTTGGGATGTGATGGATATGTTTATGACCTTGATAATGGTGATAGTGACTTTTTGTCTTTAAGATATATACATTGCCAGGGAAAGTTTGTCAGTGTTTAAAGCCACTTAAAACAATGTATCTCTGTCCAGTTGTGTCATCAATACAATTTTCAATTTAACTTATTTGTTTCATTTTCATTTTAATTTTTATGTATTTGATGTGTTTATTTCAAGTTGATTTTTATATTAATTATGTTCAAAGGTGTGTATAAATTCAAAGACCAATATTTAAACTAGGTTTATTTTTGATATGTCTATATTCTATTTTTGTCCCTTTCACTCTGTTTTTGCTCTCCCCATATGGTAAAAACAAGTTTATTAAGTTTGTTCTTCCATTTTTTAAGACAAAGATATAACATGTATGTTTGTATATATATGTGTATATAACTGGAGAAAGAGATAGAGAGAGAGAGTTTGTATTCTCCATCTCTTTTTTAGATAAAAGGTAGAAGGATAGAAGTTTTACTGTACAAATACAGTATTCTTGAATATTTCTTTTTTTCTTTTTCACTTCAGTGAATTGGTGCCTATCAAGTGGCAACTCATATTCTAAATAAGAAGTCAAATAAATGAGTTTTAGAAACCATGTTCTTGTTTAATTTAGATCTTATTTTTAGTTTTAAATGCTAAAATATTCTGTTCAAGAAAAGAAAAACTCTGAGGTCAAGATGAATTCATTATTAGACAAACTAAAGCAATTCACATAGAAAATCAGTAGTTTTTTTCAGACTGGCAACAGGTAAAGATTACCGCATGGTTTGCTGCAGTGCCTACTGTTTCCACAGGTACTCCTGTTAAAAGCTTTAAAAACAATTTGTTATAAAATTCTGAATCCTGGTATACAAAATAATAAAGTAGATTAGGAGGTGTTTTAGGCTACTACTGTATATAGGATATTATATAAGGCACTTCGTAGGCGAAACACAGGGAATGAAATATTAGTCCTTGCCTGCAAAGAACAGACAGTCCAGTTGAGGAGATAAAATATTCAAACAGCATAAGGCCACTTATAATCACATAAGTGCATGTGAAAATTGTGCCCATAAGCCAAATACAAAAAGCTTCCAACTTTCTTTATTTTTCTCTAAAGGTTATATTTTTATGTTGATTGCTTTAATGGAAAGACTTTTCAAAGAAAGGTTATTATAAATAGTAGTTTTCACGCAAATGAAAAAAATAGAAGAAACTTTACTATAGTAACATTGAAAGTATATAATCAGAAAAAAGCAAAACTTTTATATTACAATTACCCTTATTAAACGTTTGAGGCAAAGGACATACATATATCTAGAAAGAATAATAGTGAAGAAATTGCTGGCCAGTGATGCTAAGGGACCAGCATGTAGAGTATGAAGGGTAAGAATTAGTTTGTCGTGAGTTGAGTGGCACATATATGGTCAGCTGGAAAGGTAGACCAGAGAGAGAGACCGGGAATTTTGATAGGAACTTGTCCCCAAACAACCTCTTCATCCTTGGCCCAACTACATAGAAAAGAAAATTATTTTTTATTTTTGAATTGGATGAAATGAATTGGAAATAGAAGTGTTAAAAGTTCATGGTCTTACTATGAAAGTTGTGAAAACTAAACCACAGTTTTGTTTTTATTTACTGAATAAATGTCATTTTTTTTTTTCATTAAGATAGACTATGGAAACAAACAAAAAAAAACTATAGGACTTTGTTATAATTCAACTAATAATGACATTTCATTAACATTGGTAAATCAGACAATTCTGCACCCCAAAGATAACTACTGTCAATGTGGGATAGATTTTCTTTCAAAATATTATATGATTGTTTATGTGTGTACTTCTCTGTTTCACTGGAATTATATAGTATATAGTTTATATTCTACTTGTTGCTTTTTTTTATGGTTAAAACAATGATTTTCAGTGTTATGCATTCTTTTCATTTGTTTTTATTTTTCACCATTGTATATAATGCTAGCAGTGATTAATTTGTATGTAAACTCTTAGGTTGATCTTTTATAATTTACTTAAGAAAATTCATAAGAGTGCAATTATTAGGTCAAATTTATGAGTAAATTCTTCCCTCCTTTCCTTTTTTCTTCCTTCATTTCCTTCTTCTTTCTTCTTTTTTTAAGAAAGAAAGATATTTGTTGGAAGAATATTGTATAGCTCACAGAATAAAAGTAAATTAAATTGTAATCTTCAGGTTTCAACAGCAAGGGAAATCCCTGGGAAATCAACAGCAGAAATAGAGTATTTCTTAAAGGTTGGCCATTGAAGGACTCAGTACCAACTGTTTTCTATTTCTGTGTCCCTCCATTTAAGGTTCATATTCCTAGAAGAGAGACTAATATTTGGCCTAATTTCCATGATGTTTCTTTCAGAAGATTCCAAAATTTCAGAACTTTATACCATAGAGTGAGAGACATTTCTCCCAGATAAATGATGATGGTCAGACAAAAAAGCAAAGCAAAAATAATAATAATTAATTAATTAATTAATTAAAAGAAAACTACTTTCAATTATATTTAACAACCAATATATGTGTAATCTAATACTTAGCTGCCCAAAATTCTCTTCTCCAACATACAATTAATATAACATAATCGACTATCCCACACTTTAATCCCTTCTCTAATGGGAAATAATCCAAAATCATATTCTATACTATATCCACCTGTCATGGGTATAACTTCTCTAGTTTCATCACCCCTGACATTCATTTCTCTTTTAGTTTTTTTAAAATGGAGAACAAGACCCTACAAAAGGCAAGTAAGAACAAATTATGGCAAAGCACTAAGAGAAGAAAATAGAGAGGAATGCCTTTTTGCAAGTTTCCTCCTTTTACATGTGACTTTAAAAGCTCCTACTCGAAAATGGCAACTAGCCTTTCAGAAAAGTCAACCTAATTTACAATTCCACCAGGAATAGGTAAGAGTACCTGTTTCAGTCAGAGAAGGAAAACTCTGATTCCAAAAAAACCTCCGCTGCCTTGCGGCATACCTCTTCAGGGGAAAGGCTAAGGGAGTAAACCCCGACAGAAAATCCGGAGCCGGAGTCCCTAAGGCGGTTTGACGTTGTAGTCAACACCGGCAACTCCTGCGGCGCACCTGAAGCCAAGCTGTATTGACTCCGTCTTTCCCTTGGATCCTTCAGCTGCGAAGAGAGGGGGGGTCTGCTGCATGGGCAACAGCAGACCCTCCATATTACCCTGCCCAGGCTCTGTAGCTTCAGCTTCACTGGAGAGGACACTCCAGCGTCATCGCAAGATGTCGATTCAACACGGGAGGAGACATATATCGTGTCACTCCCGAGTCGGACTGCACAGCCATTCTCGGCGGTGCAGATAGACTCTTAAGAAGCTACACCATCGTCTCTCGAGAGGGACGGCTGCCGACGACGACGACCTGTTTCAGTGTACCCTTGTCAATAATGAATATTAAAAATTACCTGTCAGGCAAAAATACTGTTGCTTTGATCTAAAATATTTGAATACTGATATAATTAGACAGTTTCATGTGTTCAGGGCACAGTTATAAGCTACTTTTGTGAATGAACATAATGTCATTTGCCCTATCTTTCTATTGGCACATTCTAAAGACATCTTCAATACACAGCAAGTATTAGCTTAGAGTACTACTCTAACTGCCACTTAGAGAATGAAACACACATACACATTTGCAGATTGTTAGTAGCTTTTGAAATTTACATATCTTATTTACATTTCATCTCTCATAAACAGTAGTAGTTAGCTGTTACATGAGATTTTTACATAATATTATAATTATCAGATTGAGAAAAGGAACAGAAAAATATTTTAATAAAAGATAAAGACTACATAACATATTTGTAAATTCAGAGACACATAACATAAAATCAGAATTCTTAGTCCTGAACTACACCTTAGGAGTAGATGAAGCACATCAGGAAGCTGAATCATCATATTATGTACTATTTTATAAGTCCTGCTTGTGAGTGACCTAAATACAGCAGTTCCCAAGTGACCTGAGAGAGGCAGCTTCCAAAGGTAGGTAAAGTTACAGCCAGAGAGCAGCTTGAGCTGTGGAATTACATCAATAGGTCTTAAAAGCCTTGCCTTGGGCAAGGGTTGGGTAGGGTGGGGTAAAGGAGCAAAAATTGTAAATGTGGCCTGTTTCTCATTGTATCTGGAAGTACATCCTGAATCAACCCAATACTCTTCTGAAGCTGATGTTCCTCACAGTGTGCCTCCAGATTATCAGTCTTTAAAAACCTGAAGTCATTGGATGGCATTTAACTTTGAACTCTTCTTTGTGTTTAGAGAAGTGAGTGCTAATGAGATATGAAGCTAGGATAGTTCCCAACAGAGGGTAGTGAAGTTACCAAAGAGCAAGATTTCACATTTGATCAAAATCTAACTAAAGAATTCTTTTTGGCTTTTAAAAGTAACCAAAAAGTAAAGAAAAATTAAGGGTTTAAATAGCAAAGCAAATTCGAAGGATTTAATAGCTGCTAAAAATAGACAAAACATTATATAAAACATATATTTTTCTTTGCTGAACTTTGAGAACATGGTGCTTGCACTAGTATTGTGGTATTTTCCATATACTGCCATAGGTTATATTATGATCACTTTGCTACTGGGTTTAAGTTTTGTGAAAATAAAGTCCAGGGTCCATGAGTCCTTGACCTTTAAAGTTACTGTTGCATTTCAACTATGTCCTGGACAGGGTGGAATACATGAGTACCACCTTTAGTAATGGCTATAACATTAACAAAAACAAACAACAGACAAGGTTGCTTCGTTTGTTTGTTTGTTTAAATCAATTTAACTGCTTAAATGTACTTGAGTAAAGTACTTCATAAAATTTAAAAAGCTATAAATATTTTGGAAATTATTGTTCTCCTTACTTTTATCCTTGAAGGTTAATTTGTTAAATTATCATAATATAATAGTTTAAGAATAATAGTATAGCATAAGATCATTATAATATAAGAATCTGAATTGAAGAACATGGGTTGATCATGTCTTCTGTTTAAAAAAAAAGTGAGACTGCAACCAGACATTTACTTTTGCCTCTGAAATGTTTTACAATAAAAATTAAATCTAAAAAGGGATCTGTACATGCCATTTAAGCCAATATTTGATTTTAACAAATACAAAAGATTTAGCTGCAATATTTATACTGTTTTGAGTAAAAATGAAAGACAACATTTAGAACATGAGATTTTAAATTTGGTAGTAAGATCTTAATGATATTAATTATAAAGTGAGTTGTTATATGATTTTAATTTCAAAGCATGTATTACTTGTTCTTTTAATGTGTAGGGCATAGTAGTACTTTGAGGAGGGTAGATAAAGAAAATGTAGAAAAATGTAGTTTTGTTTTACCAAAGTGTATCAATACTCATTTTAAAAAATTATCACTGTTAAAATTACATGTGCAATTCACAGGAAATTCAAAGCCTAGTTAACATATTTACATATATATTCAGTCTTTATTAATTTCTAGATATATTATTTCTTCAATACACATTATAAAATGCAAAATTAATTCAGCACCTTTGTATTATGCACTATTTACTTATCTGAGTCTATCAGCCAAATGGTAGTATTTAATACTTCTTGGCCATTTTGTTAAACAAAACTTTACTATCTTAAATTATCTAACACAAACTATTTTTTTCCTAATTCAAGTAGAATATCTGAATTTCTTGCCTGTGACCTGCATCTTTTTGTGTCGGTGTTCAAAGTTAAAGGTCTGTAACACTTTACTTATGTCTAAATGATCTTATGTAAGGAAAATAGGACTTTATAACTTCAAAACACAGTAGAAGAGAAGAGTAATAAACAGGGTAACAGAAAATCAGAGGGAAACAGATTGTTTTCCCTGAGGGAAAAAATTTGCAAAAGAACTGGTCTCTCTTTTTTTTTTTTAAATCTCTGAGATGAAAATTGTAACCATAGAAATAACAATAAAACTTAGGCTTCCTTGTCAAAGACTTTCTCTTGGTTAATCACAATCCTTGATTCTATTTTTAGATCTTTGGCCTTATCACCCTTTCCAATATTTTACTCCTGTGCCATTCATTGGGTAGCAAGTTGGCCTGAAAACTGAAACACAGCTAAAAATTTGAGCTTCTCACAGAGACAGAATATAATATACAAAGCTCAGCAGACAAAATAGAACACACAAACCACAACTATAGGGAATGAGAGAGAAAAAGAGTTACAACACGTTCTTTACACATATTTTACCAATTATGTTCTTTCATTTTATAAAACATAAAAACTCTCCACCTAATTTAAGAGAAAACTTAGTGGAATAACAGAAAAATAGCTCATAAAATTTGAGAAATAACTAAGTAAAAAAGAAAACTACAATAGCAGAAGTTTGTAGGGTTTTCTTTCTAGAATGCTATTCTAATTGAGAATGTACTCAATAAGTCTTGCTTAGTCTAGGGGTTGTTTCTTACCAAACATCCTGGAAGAGAGAAGAGAGTCTGATTGAATCAGGTTAAATCAGGTGACTATTCTTAGATCAGTCATCTCTTACAAACCCTTGAAAGGAGCTCCCCTGCTCTGCTTGGGAGACAGTGCCCAGAGAAATGGTAAGCATTTTGGCAAGGCTGTCATATTAAAAGGCACTACCATGAAATCCACCAGATTAAGGTCAGTATTCAGAACTCCCATGCTCAGGCCATAAACACACTTAAGTATAGCAAAACCAGTGTCCCCACTGCTAAAAGTATTTATTCATTTATATTTGCATGTTAACTGAGTATCTATCATGAAACAAACACTATGCTATAAAATTAGGATATAATGAGGAGTAAGATACAACCTTAGGTTTTAAGACTTCATGGTTTAACAGAAGGAATAAAACTTGCATGCATTGAAAACAGTTAATCATAAAACTTCAATGATGAGAACAATTAAAGATGCTAAGAAGTGAACTTAAGTTTAAAGGGAACAGAATGTGCTTTATATATTCATATTCTCTTATTCAGTGCGACCAGGACCCTCCCAGGATCCATATTTAAAGCAAGTATAGCAGATCCGGTCTCTGGCGTCTGTGTCTGTTTTCAAATGCTATGGGTTTCCTGCCTCTCTGTTTTACTCATGTCATTTTTATTTTAGAATAAAAGGTGCTGGTTTTCAGCTTAGATTTCAATGTCCTTTCAAAGCCCCAATTGATTTCCATATCATGTCCACTAACAATTAACTGATACCCAAAATTATCCCATTGTAAAATCCTACTTGCTGTCTCCAAGAAGAGAATAGAACAATATAATGATGACAAAGACAATCTTCACATTTTTCAGTCTTTCTCAGGGCTTTATATGGTAAGAAAAACTAGAATGCAAAGAATTTTTTTTCCTCTTATGTCCAGGACTATGCCTAGCTAAAGCTCATGCAGGGGTTAATAGAGGTAAGAGCTGAGTGAATTCTTTCATAAATATGTTTTGATTTAAAAAAAAAATTATGAGGCCAGTTTCCAGCTTCTGCAATTAGAAGTATGAATATAATATAGCAGATTTGCATTTATGTGTAATCATTTATTCTATTTAAAGAGAAGTGTTCTATATATTTGAAGCCATGCAGCGAAGTACTTCCATATTTAAACATGTGCATATATCCTTATTCAGAAATAATTTTATGTCTATAAGACAATGTTTCTGTATAATAAGAAACATACTTTACTTAAAAATTTAGGGTTACATAAAGTTATCTGATGTCAAAATGCTTACCTACCCTATTTGAAAAAACTAAATAGCTCTGGACAAACTATATGTAAATGATAAATAAAGGTAGGGTTTTAATTAAAAGAATAAAGCATGACAGTTTTAACCCTCATAGTAAATTTGAGGTGCGGCTCAAATGAGGATTGGGAGCAGTCCACATCTAATATGGCAGTCTCCATCAATCAGATAAATCAGTTACTTAAATAGTTCTCAGATCATCTTTATTTCTTTCACTTCTCTTATTACTTGATTGGGCTATAATTGACATATAACATTATATTAGTTTCAGGTATAAAACATAATTATTCAATATCTGTACCTATTGTGAATTGATCACCACAATAAATCCAGTTAACGTCCATCATTACACAGTGATAAGTATTTTTCTTGTGTTGAGAACTTTTAAGATCTATTCTTTCAACAGCTTTCAAATATACAATATAGTGCTATTAACTACAGTCAACATGCCACATGTTACATCCCCATAACTTATTTTATAAGTGGAATTTTGTATCTTTTGATCATCTTTACCTATTTTTGGGTAAAGGTATTCAATATATAATTTGCTAAATTATTGATATTTCAATGGACTAAGTAAAGGAAAATCAGAGCCTGAATGAAAGTAGTCCTATTATTAAAGCTGAAAAAATAGGTTTTAAGGAGTACAACTATCAGAACATATGACTGATTAGATAATGGTGAAGAAACTAGAGATTTTTAATAAATATTCAGTGTCTATATGGAATATTATGTCAGTTCCTGTAAAGGTAATTTATGAGGAGAATAGTTTGCTTATAGGAGGGAGATGGTCCAGTTATACAGAAGTTTAGTGTTTAGCTTGATTGTCTTGAGGGACATACAGGTGGGATGCCTACAGATATCCAGGAAATACTTAGAGAAATGGCCCTGAAGTTCAGGAGTATGAGCATACACTGAAATGAATGTATTTGAGAATATTCAACATATTATTATGGTTATATTTAATTAATTTGTAAATATATTTAAATACAGCATCTGAATATACACCCAGTATCTCCAACCAGGTGTTAGTAATTGCTCAATATCTCTTGCTCCACTTATTCTACTTATGTCTTCTACTTATGCCTTTTAGATATATAGACATAAAGATATATAGATAAATATATACTCTGTCTTTTAACAGTATATTGTGCGAGTACATATTCTGGCACAATATGCTATTAGGAGACAGTGCCATGTTTAAGAGAATGGATATACCCTGGCTGCTGTGGCTCAGTGGATTGAGTGTTGGCCTGCAAGCCAAGTGTCGCTGGTTCGATTCCCAGTCAGGACACATTACTAGGTTGCATGTCAGGTCCCCAGTTGAGGGTGCGAGTGAGAGGCAACCACACAGTGATGTTCTCTCCCTCTCTTTCTCCTTTCCCCTCTCTCTAAAAATAAAACAAACAAACAAACAAGCAAACAAACAAATAAATAAAAAAGAGAATGGATATGAGGATCAGGAAGAAATGAGCTCAAATCTACTCAGATGTGTCTTGAAAGAAAAATTATTGAATCTCTCTGAATGCCCAATCTCATAGGTTATTGTATCGTTGTGTTTAGTACAGCTTGGACACAGCTTATTGGTTAATTAATTAGCTCTAAATATAACTTTAATTATTGCCATACAAAGTGTAAAAACTGAATTGCATCCAATAGTAAATCAAAGATGACAAAAATAAAATGATTTTAAAAAATTGGTTATGTTTTCTGAACTTGTTCTGGTACAGATCTTACATGTTCATAAAAATATTTTGCATTTCTTAAGCATTTGGGTAAAATGTTATTTTAATAAAAATAAACTTTAGTTAAAATATTTTTATTTTTTGGACATAAGTATGGAATTATACAGCCAGAGTGAGTACTTATGTTTTGGCTCTGATAGGTTCCAAGAGATTACTTGCATGGGCCATAGTAGCTGCTTAACCCAGTAAACAGTAGAAAAGCAGGTCTCAAAGCCAGGGTCAGTTAAATACTAGTCTACTCTCTTCCCCTACCCTTACTACCTCTTCATCCATCTCCTACCCAGAGGCATTGCATAGGTGGTCACTAGGAATGAACTGCAATAGAGATAGTATGTACAAACAAAGTTAGCATTAATTACAGATGTTAACAAGTAATCAGTAAACTTATAAAATGCAGGAACATCTGGAATTCCATAAGATTAAACCTATGCTGCTATATTGCAAAATGCCTCCCAGAATGTCTCTCTTGCATTCTGTACAGAAGCTATTTCTAAGTATCACTAGCTGACTAAAGCCTGTACCCCATCATCAGCCCGACTTCAAAGAGCAGGCAGAAGCCATAAGCTCCCCCATCCCTCACACACATACTACCAGCTTATCTGTACCTACATACACCTCCTCCCTTCTCAAACACCTCACAAAAAATGTTGCCTCTTCCATCCAGTTGCAAATAACATCCCTTGTGACCTGGTTCCCATTGACTTACGCCTACTCAAGAGACCCCATTCCTGTAATTATTCTCTCTTAAGTCTATCCAATATTAGAGCAAATAAATGAGTAAACAAATAATCATGGACAAAACTAAAATGCTTCTCTGTACATCTTTTATGTCTTACAAGCTTCTGAATTTCTTTCAGGCTCTAGACAGGTCTATAAAAAGGAATCTGTCTGTCTTTCACTTCCTAACCTGTCTATTTTCCAGGCCACTGACTGCACTATTCTGTTTCAGTGTGGTTGACCAATAACCACCTAATTGCCAAGTCTGATAGATTTTTATTTTCAATAATTATTCCCCTGTCCTCATTTTACCCAATTTAGTGTCCCTTTTGACAGTGACTCTAATCCCCTTAAAATGTATTCCTTCCTTTTACTGTTTTCCTACATGTGCTCTTTTCTTACAGTTTTGATCATCCTTATTTAGGTGGCTTCTCTTTTCCTGGTTATTTTTATTTCTTGGTGCCCTTCAGGGTTTCAGCTTCATCTCTCTTTCATAATCTAATTTTGTCTTATGACTTCACTTTCATCTCTATGCTGATGACTCCCAACTCCCTTCTGTCATCCTACATCGCTCTACTCAGCATCACATGCATATATCTTTCTTTCTACTGGCACTTCCACTTCTGGGTAACATTGGCATCTTAAGTCCAACATACTCTAAATTAATTTTATGATTCTTCTCCAACAACCATCTCATGTAAATCTCCCCTTGTACTATATTTTCTATCTTATTGCCTGGCACCTCCATCCATCCAGTCTTCTAAGTCATACATTGGAGATTACCCTGAGCTCTATCAACACTTTCATTCTATCCCTAAATTTATGTCTCTTCATTCTGTCCATCCTACTTTTTAAATATCTCTTAAATACATTTCAGTCTTTCCAGTTCCAAAGTCACTGCCTTATTTTAGATCTGCATTATTTCCTCAGTGGATTATTTCTGTAGTTCTTCTAACTTCTAACTCATTCTCCAAACTGTAGTTAATATTATTTCTGTAACTTACCTCTTTTATGTTATGTTCCCCAAAATAAGCTCTTAGTGATTTTCATTCCCTTTAAATTACAGTCCTTGTTTGTTTTTATTTTATTTTTTTGACTGAGTTCATACATACTTCTCTAGCCATTGGTTTGTTGCTCCTTTATTTATTTGGTCAGTTCCTGTACATCCTTAAAATCTTAACTGAGACATCACTTATTTTGGATACATTTCCTGGTTCCCTCTTATAAGTTAGAGACCTCTTCTCTGTGCTTCCACACC
Organism: Furipterus horrens; assembly: GCF_987537825.1. Classification (NCBI taxonomy): domain Eukaryota; kingdom Metazoa; phylum Chordata; class Mammalia; order Chiroptera; family Furipteridae; genus Furipterus; species Furipterus horrens. Next base: position 58,369,028 of record NW_028327175.1, on the reverse strand, counting down.
TTTCCATGTTTATAACTATCAGGTATTTAACATGTACTGCAATCATCTCTTTAAGGAGACTGTTAGCCTTTTTATTTTTTAAATCTTATTTTTTGCTTGGATACCCCAAAATCTGCCATGGCATTTGGAATGCATTATGCACATGATAAAATTTCATAAAATGCCCAAATACAGTATATATTTGGTAGGGGCATGCTGCATGACAGCACTGCTCTAGGCACTGAGAATACAACTATGAAAAACACAACCAAAGTCCCTTCCTTCAGAGAGCTTACATTTCAATGGGAGTAATAAATAAATAAACTTGTGCTGTAAATTATTAACAAAGTATGGCCATTTAAAAATATTTCCTCAATCAATTTTTTTGTAACAATCATAAAGACAATCTTTCTTCAAATTGCAGATTTTATTTGTATAGTACCAAAATTTCTGGATAAAGTGTAAAAACTATACTAAACTAGATGTTTTTGTAAGTAAATCTCATATCAAACTTCTGAATGTTTCAATGTGTATGATTTAGTTTAAGTATGATAATCATCTGATAAAAGTCATAGAAAATACTGTAAACAATTCCAATTACATTGACTTAAAGCATTTTAAATCCAACTTTGCATATAAGATTTATTTTAGAAATCTCAAACCATAAAGTATGCAAAGAAAATGGGCTATGAATGGATGAGAGTCTAAAAAAGTGTCTAATTTCTAATTCCAGCTGCAAGGAAAAGAATGTCAACTATGTTAGACGGCGGCTGTGCCGGCACCCACAAACTGATTTTAAAAACGATTGAATTGATTTAAATGGCCAGTTATTTTGACAAAACCAACAACCAAAAGAGGCCAAATCAAGTCAATACTCGGTTGTTTGCATTCAACCCTCTTGCTCCTCAAATTGGTGCTATGTGTAGATAGTCTGTGTATCAAGAATTCAGGGTGGGCCACTAATATCATTTTGTAAAAACAAGTTACCAAATAAGAGTGTTCTCTGACCATTTGCTCTTGGCCACCCACGTGTCTGAGAATGCAGTAGGCCAGGCTCAGTACTTTAGGGCCTTACATTTTTTTTTCTCATCTTCCGAAGGTGTGGGGAAAACATAATTTGATTGGAAAACAATCAACCTGATGTTTGTGAATGTAGCTACCATAGAGACTGGTTATAAATACAAGAATCAACACACAGGGGCTGCTACCTAAGAACCCAGAAATTTGGATTTTCTTTAAATTAACCTGACTAGGTTATTGGATAAGAAATGTTTACTCAAAAGCATAGACTGGCATTATTTTTTGTTAAGTGAAGTGACTTTGCTTTTGAATTGCATTTGTTTCTGTAACAATTCCCCAGCTTTAGTTTCTATCAAATAAAAGACCAACTAGTATTTTTCTAAATACAAACACCAATAAATATGCTTACTGCAATTACTATAGCTGCCTTTTTACTATTGTTAGGAGATATTGAAAGGCTTAATTGCTTGTATTTCTTGCAATGCCGATTGAAAATAAGAAAATGCACACACACAATTTAATGAGGACTGTGTGTGGCTGAAAATATAGACTGATGTTCCTGCTAATCCTTATCCAGGGTTATTGCTATATTAGTGTATAAAAGCACAAAACTTATGTTATTGAGGATACTACATATTACCATTTTATTTTTAACAATGCCCATTCTTTACACTGAATCCATATATCTTATTGCTCAATGTGTCCAAAAGTAAAAATTTATGCTTGATGCCTAATGCATATTCAATCCTATCCCACTAGGTAGGCCAAAACTCTTTTTGAAAAACACGTATGAAATCGACATGTTATTGTTATTGACTTAAGTTGTCCTGACTAATCGTTCCCTGTAGTTTAGAGATAAGAATAATAGAGCTGGCAAAACTAGAAAAGGAGGTGCTAATTCACTTGCTTATACCCAGACATTTACACTGGGAAAAAATGACTGGGAAAACATTGATTACTCTCTACAACACCTTAGTCAGCAAAATCACCTGCACATGGTAGAGAGAGGGTTCTCTCATAGTGCAGATTCTGTATTTGATTTTGAGGAGAATTCAAAAGCCAGAATACAGTAGCTGTAGATGGCATTTATATTTAGTAAGAGTGCAATATACGCCTTTGAAGTTAGGAGATGAGTATTTATTGAAACAGCTGGCAAATCAGCAGGAAAATGCTGATTTTGAAGAAACTATTCTTCTTCTGTGGAATCAGACCTACTGTATTTAGCAACACTATTATAATTGAACACAAAAACTGCATTAAAATATCATTAAAAAGGAGACAGAAATTCAGAAAAATAAGAGAATTTTAAGTTAAAAGCTGTCACAGCATTCCTAGGTCAGCTCTTTTAAGCATAAATGCACAGATGATCTTTCAAGTATGACACGAGATGAACCCACTGAACTTTATTTCCCTACTACTCATGGCCACTGTCAAATGCAACCAGGATATTTTTCCAGGCTGACCTACCTCAGCTCATCTACCCGTATCCCCAGGAGCACCAATTCCACCCTCTAATGGAATTAAAACACCAAGATGTTGGATGAAATTTTAATTTCAGCATGACACAAACCCAGCCTAACCTTTCCCTGAAAATAATCTATGTATTAATAAAGGATGTTCTGTAATTCCCACTGACCCTTATGCCTGCCACTTAGAAAACAGAGCTGTGCTTTTATACAGACATAAGGAACCCAAAGGATCACCAGGTGGGTTTTTTTTTTTTTTTTTTTTTTTTTCCCAAATGAGAATACTGGGAACTGCTTCATTTATGTGACTTACTAAAGGTTACAAAACTGGTTTGTGGCTAAAACCAAATCTTAGGGGTTTCAATCCAGCGTCTTTTCCACCGTACTCCTTGTCCTTCCTAGTTTGTCAGTGATGGTTGTTGCTGTGCATAAAATAAAGATAGATTCTATTCCAAGCCCTCATCTTTAAAGGCTGCTGGGAGAGCAGAAGTGGGTATAAACAGTAGGGCATTTTGTGAAGCACTTAACTGTTACTATTTTCTCCTCCTGCATTTAATAATGACAGCAGTCAAGTAGAGTTCGTCCACCTCCCCACACAGGCCATGAAAATCCTGTGGCAGGCCACTGTGCATAGTTTCCAGGGTAACGGGCCATTTCTGTAGCTACTGCAGCTCTGAAAAAAACCGGGAATACAGGCCATGCAGAAGGCAAGGTGCAGATGCCAGAGAGCTCTCCTGGTGTAGATCAGCTCTGGACCCAGGTTCATCTTAAAAGGCAGAAGTCCATCTGATGATTTTCGAGAAATGTACTAATGGTGTTTCTCATTAAAAAATGTCAGAAACTCTCTGGAGATCAACTTGACTTTTACTTTCATTCATATAATCTAAGATCAATCCAACATTGGCTTCAATTGAATTAAGCAGAAATATTGTACAAAGTGTGCCTAAAACTAGCTTTTAAAAACCCTCTGTGGAATCTCAACTGTTTAGGGGAGAGTTAGCTTCCCAGGATGTCCCACTGGAAAACCACATGGCTTGAAAATGCATCTGAACTTAGATCTGAATATTTGTCACAACTCAGGAAAAAGTACAGGTGGTGCCAGTGGGTTTGTAGAAACTACATTTGTGCTCAGCTTTGTTCCTCAGAACTATAATCCTGCCCTCTCTCATACCCTCAAGATTAGAGGTAGACTTATCTAGAACACAGCTTTTGAGCCCTCACAAAATCTAATTATTTTTTACCTTTAAAGAAGTTTGAGTTTGTTGGTTAAGATTCATGTCATGACCATGGGAAACGTAGAGGCAAAACATTTGAGAACTTAATTCCTCTAAGTTCAGAGCCCAATTGATATTCTTGTGGTTGAACTTTTAAACCTAACAAATTTTTCAATTTTTAAGTTCATGCCTTTTCAGCAAAGCATGATCTCCCCTTTTTCATGATGAAAAAGTTCTAAAAACTTCAAAACTTACTTTCTAAATCATTTTAATTACAAATGAATTAGAAAAATAAGAATGAAGTATCTGAAATTGCACTTAATTGCTAATAGAAAAAGAAAAATGATTAAAACAATTTTTTGGACTTCATCAAACCAAAAATATTCAAAATATGAGGGGGACCCCCAAAATGGAATTATTTTCTGGAGGGCAGGCCCCTTTCAGTATAGGCTTCCCCTGCTAGGAGAGTGTTTAGGAACCCCTCTGTACCAGTGTACCAGCTGGCATTGTTTTGAGAGGCTGCATTCAGCTTCAGTGCATATTTTTTTGAAAACTCTTTCCATGTGTTCTCACATTTCATGATGGCGGATTTATGAGAGCACCTGCCCACACAGTGCTGAGTGTTTAACAGTTTTTGACCAAAAACGGCATGACCCCCATGCCCCACTCTCCCTATTCATCTGATCTCACCCTGAGTGACGTTTTTTTAATTCCTCAGATGAAAAAAAGTCCTCAAAAAGAAACGTTTTGACGATGTGAAAGAAGTGAAAAAAAAAAAAATGGCAGAAGCACTAAAAGGCATCAAAACTGATGAGTTCAAAAACTGTTATTAGCAGTGGAAAAAAAATCTCTATAGCTGTATTGTATCAAATGGAGAGTATTTTGAAGGTGACTGACATTTAAGAATAAAAACACAATTTTTTATAAATAAATTCCAAGTTTTTGGGGGTCCCCCTTCATATTCTTTTGGGAAATTGATGGGGGAGGGAGCATAAATTCTATAGAATGCCTTATTTTATAAATATAAAATAGAATTGAGGGAAAATTTTCTTAAATATTTGTGCTGACAAGCTAAAATCTGACTTTTTTCCAGGCAGGAGTTTTGCTATTCTTTTCTATTCTGCATATTTTTATGTTAGCATATGTATTACCAAGAAAACCATTAATAAGTCCTTGTAGAAAACACAGGTTTGGCCTTCCAGAGTTCTGCAAATGAGTCTGTGGTTTTTAACACAGGTTGCCTATAACCTTTGTTGGATCAAATTTGGTTACAAGTCTAAGCAATCCTGAACCATCACTGTGTTACTTTAAATAATTCCATATCAATGATAATGAACATTTCCTAACTTTGATTTTAGGCAGATTGATTTTCGTAACAGGCTCTGTTTTTATCTTCCAGTCTATCTTCTAGTAATTTGTTTTCTATCTTTATATAATTACATTTATTTTGGTACTTTGTTGTACTCCTAGAAGTTTCTTTACATAGTATATTTTTAAGGAACACTTTTAGCACACTCTTGACATTGGATATAATGTTGCTTTTATTAATTTTCTTAAGGACAGTCAACATTTGGTGAATGCTTACTCTACAGACAAATATGTAAAAGTCTTAATATCTGTTGAGCACTTGAATGTGCAGTTTTTCATACAAAATTATAAATTCAGTAATAAATTCTGTCTGAAGTCAAATATCCCACACCTTCCATTTCCCTCTGTCATTTCCCTAACCCCTGCCATGCTCAACAAAATACTGTGCAAATCTTTTGATTAACTACATATTGCAGTTAAATATAACATGGGAGTCCAAGGAGAGATGCTTCTATGTGAAGCAGAGCTATACTTTACCTGCTTATAAGTTCAAAAGTCATTATAGGTAAGGACACCCAGGACATCATTACTGAGCCTGCTCTGCTCCCCTTGTGTATGAGAGGATCATGGGACCAATTCTTTTAACTGTCCTTCAAGGTCAATATTTGAAAGATACAAAACTTGAAGGTTAAAGAAAGAACTACATATGCTGCATATACTTGCTTGCAGTGATTTGCTAAACGACCTTGGGTCAGGAGTGTGAGAAAGCCTGCTTTCTCTGATTCTTCAGGCTACAACAAATATGAGAAAAGTAGGTTGAGCATGGAAGTGTTCATGGGAAAACCTCACTGTGCCACACTGATATGCTTCAGTCTTCACTGGCCCACAGCAAGTATGGACTTCCCCAACAGCCAAACAAAACACTTGAGTAGGGCAATAAGAAAATAAATAGATAAAGAAACAAACAACTAAATGAATGCATTGTGTGTGTTAAAAATTGCTATTAAAAAAAAGAAGCAGTCACCTTGTGCTGGGAACTACTCATGCTCCTTTTTACATGTAAGCTGCTGGATTTCCTCATTTTTCTCTGGGTGGGGAGGCAGCCAGTCCTAAGCCTTAACTTCCAGTGCAAGTTGTGTCAGGTTAGGTCTTTTAAGAAACACTGGATGGCAAGCTGGAATAAATCTGTGATGTTTGAGGAGGGTATGGAGAAGAAGAGGGCAAGACTGTATTCTGGCACAATACACACCTGACATTTGTGAAAGGAGAGTGGGAAGAAAGGAGAATTGGACAGGGAATACTTCAGATTCATTGCAGTTCTGAGAAATTCTCAGCCAGGCCCATGAGAGAGCCAGCAAAGACTGCTCACTAGGTCACTTCATGACCATGCTCAAATACCCACAAAGGCTTAGTCATCAGTTGGGGTAGCGTGGACTCTGCACAAATGACACAGTGGGTCTAGAGATGCTACAGCTGGATGCTGTCTGCTAATAACTGCAGCAGGGGACATCTTAGTGGCATTCTGTCATGCTGATATATTATTGAATATCAGTCAAGTGTAATTCTTTTGTTGGGACCTGAAGTTTGCCAAAGTTTTTTAACCTGAATCTCCTTTTAGAACACATATTGCTTTGGTCTCATTCACCTCACACAGTTACTCCCATGCTTACCTTGCTTGTAATCTTTCTTCTGCCTCTTAAAACTTTCTTTTGTATTAATCTTGAATTCTTCTCCAAGTCTCTTTTAAGAAAATTAAACAAACAACAATTATAAAATATGTTTCACTGTAATATTTTCAAAACAATAATATTAATAAGGACCAAGGATTTCATGTTTTCATGCTACATGTCCTTTTGAGAAGTGCTGTCTCTAAAGCTACATCTCCCATTGTTTTTTCTCATAGGTTGGCCTGCTCATTAAGTGCTATATAACTTTTATTTGGGGAGCAGATACCCCTGGAAAAACCGGAGTTTATTCCAAATGTAAGAATAACTCTGGGAAAGAATTTTTCACTCTTTTTTTGCTCCCTGTATATTATTAGTTAAGGTAATTAATGCTAGATTCCACAACAAACTCCAAAATTTTCAGTAGCTTAACATATAAAAGTTATCCAACATATTTTAGCAGATAATTTTTTCTTCCATTTGGTAATTCAGGATACAGGTTTCTCCCATTTTGTCACATGCCCTTACCACCATTTTATGTCCAAATTTGTTGTAAGAGGGGAAGAGAATAGGAGGCAGACTGGCTCATAAATGTTCTGAACAAGAAGTGGCATATCATTTATAATCACATTTTTTAAGTATATTTTATTGATTATGTTGTTACAGTAGTTCCAATTTCTTTTCCCCTTTACTCTCCTCTGCCCAGTACCCCCCTTCCCTGTAGCAATCCCATCCCCTTTAGTTCATGTCCATGGGTCATGCATATAAGTTCTTTGACTTTACTCTTTCCTATATTAGTCTTAACTTCCCCCTGTCTATTTTCTACCAACTGAATATGTTTCTTAATCCCTGCATCATTTCCCCATTTCTCCCCCTCTCTCCTTCCAGCTGATAACCCTCCAAATGATCGCCATACCTATGATTCTCTTCCTTTTCTGGTTTGCTTAGTTGCACTTTGTTTTTATTTTTTGATTCAGTTGTTGATAGTTGTAAGTTTGTTGTCATTTTAGTGTTCATAGTTTTGATCTTCTTTTTCTTAAGTAAGTCCTTTTGACATTTCATATAATAATGGCTTGACAATGATGAACTCTTTTAGCTTTACCTTGTCTGGGAAGCACTTCATCTGCCCTTCCATTCTAAATGATAGCTTTGCTGGATAGAGTAATCTTGGTTGTAGGTCCTTGCTTTTTGTCACATTGAATACTTCTTGCCAGTCTTTTCTTGCCTGCAAAGTGTCTTTTGAGAAATCAGCTGATAGCCTGATAGGCACCCCTTTGTAGGCAACTCTCTGCTTCTCTCTTGCTGCTTTTAGGATTCTCTCTTTATCTTTCACCTTTAGCATTTTAATCATGATGTGTCTTGGTGTGGTCCCCTCTGGGTCAAGCTTGCCCAGGACTCTCCGTGCCTCCTGGACTTGTCCATCTATTTCCTTTGCAAAATTTTATTTTTCACATGTTTATTTTTTCCTCCATTATTTTTTCATATAAGTTTTCAATTTCTTGCTTTTCCTTTTCTCCTTCTGGCACCCCCATGATTTGGATGTTGGCACATTTAAAGTTGTCCCAGAAGTTCCCAAGCCTCTCCTCATTTTTTTTCAACTCTTGTTTCCTCATTCTGTACTGGTTGACTGTTTTTTTCTTCCTTATGTTCCCAATCATTGTTTTGAACTCTAGTTTTAGTCCCCTCACTATTAGTTTTGTGTGGATTTTCCTTCATTTCACTTAGCATAGCCTTCACTTCTTCTCTTATTCATTTGCCGTACCCAAGCATATCTGTCAAGCCTGTGAGCATCTCTATCACAAGTGTTTTGAATTCTGGGTCTGTTAGGTTGGCTATCTCCTCATCACTTAGTTCTCCCACTAGAACCTTGATCTGTTCCCTCTTTTGGGCCATACTTCTCTTTCTCCTCTTCTGGCTCCTGCGTTTGTTTGCCTCTGTGTCTTAGGTAGAGCTGTTGCACCTGTTATGTTGTAAGGGGCAGTTATTCATCAGTACAGGGAAACCTGTTTCTCCACGTTGTTGCGCTGTATGTGAGGGAGTGGTCTGAGAGAAAACAATGGCCAGTTGCCCAGCACTTGCTTGTTTTCCATGCACTTCTCCCATTTCTGTATGGGATTGGCACCCCTCTGTTTCCCGGGCCATCGTTCCCAGAGTGGGTGGGTCTGTGGGTGTTCTAGGACCATGGGGGCCCTTTCTTTAAACAAGCAGGCTCTGCTGAGAGACCAGCAGTTTCTTCTTCTGCCCCAACCCCCAATGGTCTACACAGTCAGAAGCAATGAAGATTCATTTTCCCCAGTGCTGGAACTGTGAGCTGTGTGGTCTGGTGAGGAGCTGGGAATGCTCCTCAAGTGTTCCTCCTGACTTTCGAAAATGTGTAACTGTGCTTTCTGCCGGCCTGCTCCACCCCTCCTACCTGTCTGGATGAGTATTTCTTCTTTATATCTTTGTTTGTTGGACTTCCACGCAGTTTGATTTTCTGGAACTTCTGGTTGTTTCTAGTTTTGAGGTAATTTTATTCCTTCTTCATTGTGGAGGGAGACACCATGTGTCTGTCTATGCCTCCATGTTGGCCAGAAGTCCCTCTAATCATATTCTTATTTTCCAGAAACCACTTTTATATCCCTCGCCCAACTGCCAAAGAGGCTGACAAATATGAATAACCACAAAGACCCTTTCTGAGCACTATCTGTTTTTGGACACAATACCAATTTTGCTCTATCCCCACTCTAGGCTGGGGTATCTAATCTTCTGTTCTTCTTTGTCTTTCTTTTTCTGTTTCATGGCCCCTGAAACAACTCCATATGCATATATTCTCTTTCTTGCCAGGAAAAAGAGAGAGAGAGAGAGAGAGAGAGAGAGAGAGAGAGAGAGAGAGAGAGAGAGAGAGAGAGAGAGAGAGAGAGAAATGGGGGTTGCGGAGATGAGATATTTCTAGAGATACCTTTAAAATATTCATCTTTCACATGTTTCTTGATGGCAGTATCATTGTTTATGTTTTGAAAGTTTTTGATATTCTTTTTTTCAAATGTCTTATTTGAAGGATATTATTTGAAGACTTGAAGCAAAAGGAAGAGTATAATAAGGATGGAAAATGTAGTTATTTTAAAAACATACTACATGTCACATAAAGACATGCAAATAAGTAAGTGAATTATCTAAAATAAATTATTGTATTTTGTCTATTGTAAAAGTGGAACACAATGTGATTATTCTGGTCTTGTCATTAGAACAAGTTTTTTAATTGGTTTATTTCATAGCAGTTGAAAAATCTATTTTACTGAGTATATTAGTTTCTTATTGTTACTTTAACAAATCACTACAGACTTAGTGGCTTAAAACAACACAAATTTATTCTCTTATAATTCTGCAGGTAAAAAGTCCAAAATGAGACTGATGAGGCAAGATGTTATCAGAGCTGGTTGCTTCTGGAGGCTTAAGGGGAAAATTCATTTCTTAACTTTTCCAATTTCTGGAGGCTTCCAACATTTTTTGGCTCATGATCTCATCATACCAATGTGTACTTCAGCTTTTGCATAGCTTTCTCCATCTTTGACCCTCCTGCCTCTCTCCTAGAAGGATCCTTGTGATATTGAGCCCACCCAGATAATCTAGGATAGTCTTTCTGATCTCAATATTCTTAATTTAACGTCTGCAAAGCCTCTTTATCATGGAAAGTAGCATAATCACAGGTTCCAGGAATGAGGCTGTGAACATCTTTAGGGGGCCACTATTCAGCCTATGTACTGAGCCTTTTACAGTCTTTTTTACACAACTTTACCTTCTTATCAATAGCCCATATTTATCAGTGGGCTGGATGAAGATAAGGATATGATCTATGGTCATGATAATTTCATGTTTATGAAAGTAAATGACTGATACAGTTACAAAATACTGAGAAAATTTGTATAAAGATCAAGACACCTTTTGGGAACAAAAATATCAAGACATCTACCGCTCTATATTGGAGCTGAAACTTTAATTTCCTTTGCTAGATTGTGGCAGCTAGACAACAGAGCTCCACAGGCAGGATAGATTCCCCAGGGATACTTATCCTAGGTAGAAACAGATCCAAGACAATGAAAATAACTTACCTCATAGAGGAGGGATTAAATTTGTAATTTAAATTGCAAACACCTCCAGTCATGTTGGCAGATTGGCTAATCTACTGGCAAAGAAATTTTCATAAAATTAAATGAATTCAGTAAGGTAAAACTTTAATAGACATGATTCTTTGTTGGCACGCAAACTGATCTTTCCAAACCTAGACCTTTTTCCTTTTAAGTGTCAAACATTTTGATATCTTCTATGACCTAATTGTTACCACTGTAGTGGTGTTGCTGTAGAACTACTCTGAAATCTTTTAACCAATATAATGGAATTATAATGCCATTATAATGAACTCCCCATATATATATAATATATTAATATATATAATATATATATATTTACTATTGTAATGCTGTCATAATGGCATTGTAAGGGGTTCTCCATAAACATACACTGAAATCATTTTGCCACCATCATGACAAGGAAATGAGTCCCCATAGAGTTTATTTGAAATTGTTTTGCTCTTATAATGGCATTATTAATGCAGTCTTCATAGACTCACAGGGAAATTGTTTGACCATCATAATGTGGTCCTCACAGACTTATAATAAAATCGCTTACCAGTATAATGTGGTTTCCATTAACTTGCACTAAAATCATTTTCCTACCATAATAGCATTATAATAGGGCATCCATGAACTTGGATTACAAAGTTTGGTTCTCTTGGTGGCAACATAGCAGCATTGCTATAAAGATAGTTAAAGTAATGTTGACGCTTTGTTGTGTCATAAGCAAGAACTGTAAGTAATGCACATCTACTTTTCACACTTAAGTATCATGTGGTTTTTCCTTTAAAAGTAATGTCCTGACCACAATATACTTTATAAACCAATAGCAGTCACTTCTCCAATAACTAGATGAAAGAACGTTAGATTCTTAGATCAAAAGATCCCATTTCATGTATCCTCTATATAAATTCTAATGGTTTTTATTAATTTGAGTATTTCTCCCTCCCCTATTTTTTAAAAAAGTGTAACACATTCTTTCCTCCTGGTTCTTAAAAAAAACCCACATAAACAGAAAAACAGGAACATTGTTTCTATAAGTTATTTTTTATGCTATATCTGTGAATTTTTGGAGATTGATATTGACAATTATTTCTTTTTAGTACTTAGTAAAACATACTAAAAAACTTAATATTTGTATTTATATCAAGACTTTCATAACCTTGATCTCTTTTATTTAAAAGAGACAACACAAATGTAGAGAACTCATTGGCAATGAATGGATATAGTATAAAGATAGAATAATATTATGTAATGAATAGAATAGATTAAATATCTATTAGACCTTGACCAGTGTGACTCAGTTGGTTCAGCATTTTCTAGCAAAGCAAAAGGTTGCTGGTTCTGTTTCCAATCAGGGCACATGCCTGAATTGCAGGTTTGATCTTGGGTCAGGGCACATACGAGAGGCAACTGATCATGTTTCTCTCTCATACTGATGTTTTTCTTCTTCTCTCTGTCCCTCCCTTCCTCTCTCTCTAAAAATAAATAAGTAAAATCTTTAAATGCCTACCAGATGTACAGACCTAGTGTTGGGTACATTATTAGGCTAAGCAAGTATAGTCAAAGATGTGATGTTGAGCAAATTTTATGTTTGTCCAGAGCACAACTAACAGCTTTTATGGACCTATCTACTACAGTTTATCAACCTGAAGTTTTTTAAATAATCCTTCTCTAAATTACCAATAGCATGGTGAAAATATATATGATCTCAGGAACACAATGTGTTATGTTTGTACAATATTACTATGAATTTTACTTCTGTTGTTATTAAAATCCTATTGGGTTCCCACTATTTCCTTTGGGCACATTCATGTGTTCTCATATCAGAAAGCAAGTCAATGTAATTATGTATGAAATACTTGGGGACCATGGCACACGGTTTAGTTAGAACTTTAATTATTTAAAAATAATATAAAGCAAATGGCTGTTTTCTAAAAAGCCAACAACCATGTCTTTATCTTGGTGTAAAGAGAAAGTTGCCTTGGTCTTCCAAAAGGACCAAGGAGTTCCTTCTTTGGATTTAGAATGCCTTTCTAAGGTCCACTCTACATTAGAAATATGTATTGTGGTTCTGGGAAAAGAGTATAGCATGATGTCCTTTTTGGTAAATGCTGGAGAAGGTCATCAAGTGGGAGTGACCGCTTATTTACTCTCCAGGTGAACCCAGGTGATTGGAGGTCCATCCCCTACTCTGTCCTGGGAATGCACATTCTGCCTACTCTTCCCACACCAGTGGCTATTTTAAGGACAAAGCCTTGTAAGAGTAAGGTGTTGCTGAGACTATCTGGAGAGTATACTAGATTTAACCCAATTGAGGCCTCCATAAAAACTTTAAAAATTTTTTTTGAATTTATTGGAGTGACAGTGGTTAATAAAATTATATAGGTTTCAAGTGTACAACTTTATATTTCATCATCTGTACAGTGTATTGTGTGTTTGCCATTCCAAATAAGGTCCCCTCCCATCACCATTTATCCCCCTTTACCCTCTCATACGTCTCCCCATACTCCTTTCCCTCTGGTAATCACCATACTGTTGTCCCTGTCTTTGAGGGGTTTTTTTTCTTTGCTTAATTCCTTTACCTTTTTCATCCAGCCCCCAACTGCCCTCTCTTGTGACATTAAATTCTGGTGGACAGGCATGGCAATCTATTCATCTTGCAATCACCAAGACAAGCTTCTTGAATAACTTTCGTTTTTTATTAAACGCTCTATGTACCAATATGGAGTGGTCTGCCTCTTTCTTTGATCTCTCCTTGACCTCTGTGTAAGATAGCCAGTTTCAGATTTCACCAGGTTAACACTCAAGCTTTTGCACCAACAAATACAAATTGCCCCTCTTAATACCTACTTAAGGTAAAGTATTGATTATTGAGGAGACAATGGGAAAGTTTGTACAGGAGCCAATACATCTTTGAGACTAAAGACATCCAGACCTCCACCATTATCCTTTTGAGGTTCAATCCTAGCTAGCATATCACTTTGATGGATTGAGGTGGTTAGACAAAAGAGGTTCAAAGGTGGAAGAGATTCCCAGGGGAACCTCTAAAGGTTTATACCACATGAGATACCTTGAGTGGTGACTAAATTCAGTTCATGGGTTGGGTGACAAAGGCACTGGGAGATTTGTCTCAAACTAGTAGCCTCTCCCAATGCTGTGTGCTTTCAGACAATAGCTATTTATTATCTAATGGTAATAAAATAATAATATTATTGTATCAGGGATTTTCTATGTGTCTTACATAGGTCATCTCAAAATAACTTTATGATACACATCTTACCCATGGGAAAACTGGGAGAATGAATGACTTGACCAAGGTCACACAAGTATTAAGTGGGTGAATAAGGGATTACCTCAGGCAGTTTTACTCCAGTGTCTACCTTTTTTTGTACCATAACATTTGGGGATCCCAAGTTTGTCCCCAGTACAGTGACACAGTAGGATCTTACTATCAGGGCTGAAGTCCAAGTTGGTAGAAATAATTCCAGAACTGGAACTTACACTTGCAGTGGCATAAGGAATTATTTGGAAAACAAAATTCTTGCACTTTCAATGCTCAAAAAGTTCCTCCAAGATAGTAGTGACATCAGAAAAGCAGATGACTATAGCATCTCAGTGTCTGTGTCCATGTATATTTGGCAATGGCAAATGTGGCTGAGGACACAGTGATTGCAGCAGAAACTGGGGAACTTTCTGCAATTGAATTGATCAGATTTTCCAGACTTTCTGTCAAAGTGTGAAGAACTGATCCTCTTGGAATAAGAAAGTCTCCACAGTTTTTGAAATTTTCAGAGAGTTGGAGAAGTCCCAAGAGAGATACTTGAGTTCCTGCTAATCGGCATGTGAAGACTCTAGAGATTAATTTGAATACTAAAAATAGAAATGACCTTATTTATATCACAAGCTCATGAAACAGGTCACTTTACACATTTTGCAAAGACCTCTGGATTAATGTATATGAGCCAGATTTCATAAAATTAAATGCAACCAATGATTATCTCTGAATTACTTAATGAATGCCACTGGCTTTTACTATCAGGATTGGGTTAAAGACTAATGAATAAAATAGAAGAAAACAAATCATAATTTTCAGAGAATAGCAAAATAACAGCAGGATAAAGTTAAGGGAATAATATGGCTAACACTTAATTGACCTATAAAATGGCAGAAACTAATATTTATAATTATTAGCACTTTATTATTTCACTTCTGTTACAAGATTAACATCAACAGTAACAATATTATCATTTCTCAACATTAACAAGAGGAGGACAAATGGGGAAAATTTGGACAACTGTAATAGCATAATCCATAATAAAAAAGGAAAAAAATAACATTAACAAGATATTTTGTAGGTAAGTGGAAAGAACATTTGGACTGGCTATTAGTAGAACACAATAAAATCTATCTAATAGGTTTATTGTTAGGATTAAATGAAATAATTCATATATAACATTTAACATAGTGCTTGACACACGGTGAGCATCCAACAGATGCTGGTTCTTATTCCGTTTTTATTGTTGTTATTTGCCAATAAACCATGTGGCTTCAGACAAGTTATAATTTCTCTGGTTCATAAATGGCCTATATTCAAGAGAAGATGACCAAATTAGATGCTTTCTAAGCTCTTCTTAATATTCAAGTTGTTTGCTCATATGAATGTATGCTCCTGGAATTTTGATGGCAGTATTTTATGAATACTTCATTAAAATATCTCAAAATTATTTAGGCACAGATTGTAGAACTGTTGTGAAAATTTGATGAAAAATAACTGAGTTATTTAGACCAGTTGCAAGAAAGGCATTTACAGTGACCTTCTAGACAGCAATCAAAGATGAAGACACTAGGTGTAAAGATTATTATGGACCAAAAGAAAAAAAAGCTGATGGTTATGTAGGAAGAAATACCACCAAAAACTGGCTGATCATAAAACAGTTTACTCAGTAACCTTTTTAGGAGCCTGAAATAGCAAAATTGATAGTGACATCTGTTTAAGATCACGGGGGAGAAGTAGGAGGGGCCACAGGAGGAGTTTGCTGAGGCAATGGAAAGTAGTCTAGGATGGGATTGTCTGAGAAGCTGAATGCCTCCAGAGCCAATGGAAATAAAAAAGGAGGTTTGGGTCTTTGGCTCAGGAGCTTTTCTGACCCCTGAACTGGCTCTGTCTCAGGCTCTAGCTCTGGCTCAGGCTCTCAGGCTCTCCTTCCACAAGAATACCTAGATGATGGTGCTGTGACTGCCTCCATTTGCCAATGGATGGTAGGATGGTTTTTTTATATGGGAAGGAACTCCAGGCACCACCTAGGATCGGGCTGGTCTGGCAGATGGTGGCAGGTTTATTCTTTGAATGTTTTAGAGGGAACAGGATCTGAGGCAGAAACCTGACATTCTTCCAGAATTGTGTAGCTTTTGTGTAATATGTTGTTTTAGTTTGTAAACTAACCCTATAAAAACTAACAGGGGGAAAGCTAGGAGAACCCAGGTGTTAGAGTTTAGCCTTAATTAATAGACTTAATTAATTAAAGCTATGACCTTATAGGCTTAAGTAACTGCTTTTGAATAAAGACTCCTTTCTTTTCATCGAAACTTTGACTGAATTTTGCTGAGAGAGTGGCAGGTGGGCAGTGGGATGACTTGCTGTTCAGTAACAATACTACCAGAAGAAGTTTCTTTAAGTAAAATATATTTATGGTTAGCAATGCCAGTTATATGATAAGTTGTGGAACATCAGATCTCTTTAAAATGAAGTATTTTGAGATATTTTGGTATGAAAAAGAAATACTTTGCCAGTCAGTCAACATGCTTTGCTGAGGTATTTGACCAAAGAGCTGTCAAAATGCTATAGAAAAGCAAACCTTAAGCCAAGATCAAAAATCCAGGCAAACACTAAATAAGTGAGTACAATGAAAACTGAAAATTAGGGCTAATTTTATAGCTATAAATGACAGAATGTGAGATGCAATAAGGTATAAGCACAGCTCTTGACCTTGACAACTGTCAGAGCTTTCTGGCTTACATTTATTATTTTCCTATTTTGGTGTAAACTCATTATTCTGATGGGTAGAGCAAGTTTTTGACAAGAGTAGGATGTGAAAAATTGGTGTTAAAAAAAAAACAAAAAAACCTTAGACTTTGTTCATGAACTCTAAAAAGTGGCCCTAGACCTGTGGACATGTTCTTCTTTGTGTACCAGTAGATGCCTAAGAATAAGAGGCAGCAGCGGAGGAGGGCAGCACTAGTCACAAAACATCTCCATCTCAGTCCCTAAAATCCCTAGACTTGCTCTGTGTCCTACAGTTTTTCTTTCCTTTTATTCTTTGAGCCACATCAGTATACTTTCTTCATGCCTAAGCTGCCACTCACAAAAAATGTATCTTGACTAACAATACATCACCTGCCTTTTCTCTCCATTCTTTGAGCTAATCAGATCCTATTTAAGCAGCTCTACTTATTCATTTCAACTATTATTACACATCTCAAGATTTATGTTTTATGAATATATGAAGCAATGATGGAAGATTATAGAAATTTTAAGGGATGACTTTGGAGAACTTTATGAGTGACTATAACTCAGTTTCAGAGTATGGGCATTTTTTCCTTCTGCAGTAAATAAATATGCATCTACTTAAAATGTCATTAAATAGCCCTAATTGTTCAAACACTATGCTTTGATCGAAAAGGTACTGTACCCTTATGATTATAGAGAATATGAACATTCATATTTTAAATTCCTTAGAAACAGATTTCTGGTTGTGGTATAAATATATACAATGAGGGGGGAAATGTGTGTAAACCTGAAGTATATAGATCAATTGATACCTGTAATGTATATATGGTTTATATCTGGCAAGTGTTTAAAGGGACACATTTACTTACACACACATCATAAATGGAGAGAAGAGAGAGAGAGAGAGAGAGAGAGAGAGAGAGAGAGAGAGAGAGAGAGAGAGAGAGAAGAGCAAGAATAGAGAAGAGAGAAGAGAGGAGAGAGAGAGAACGGGTGAGAAGATCCACTTAACTACTATCCAGACCAAGATATAAAATATTTCTATTACCCTGGAATGTTCCCTTATGTTCCTTCAGTCAACACCAATTTCTACCCACCTTTCACTCCTCCCTACCACCAAGATGTAATCACTATTTTGACTTCTGCTATTATTGCTTAGTTTTGCCTGCTTTTGAACATCACATAAATGGAATCACATAGTAGTTGTCTGCTGTGTCTGGCTTCATTCTCTCATTTTTATATCTGTGAGAGTCATTCAAATTATTGTATGAAGTAGCAATTTAGTTTTCTCATGGCTACATAGTATTCTACTATATGAATATAACACAATTTATTGATTCAATGTAGTGTTAATGGACGTTTGGGCTTTTTCAAATTTGGGGAATTATATAAAACTGGAATAAACAAGTATGTTCCAATTTTGAATTCTCTTGGGTTTATGTCTTGCAATGTATGTAATCTCTGAAATAATATATGTATATATATATACACTCCAGATATTATACATATGTATATATATATATATATATATATATATATATATTCATGTGTGTGTATAGCTTTAGGAGAAATTGACAAATAATCTTACAAAGTGGTTGAAACAATTTATATTCCCACCAGCATATAAAAATTGCAGTTGCTGCAAATCCTTCCCAGTACTAGATATTGTATTTCTAATCTTATCCATTCTAGTATATGAGAAGTGTTGGATATTATTTTTTGCATTAAATGTGAACTTGCATAAATAATAATCTTAAATTTAAAAATTTAAAACTGAAATTTTGTGTGTTTATAGATAAGTTACTAATTTCCTTGGGAAATATGGTATAGTTATTTATAAAATACCACCAAAATTTTACCATATTGAATTGGTTGCGGATTAAAAACTGAATTTTAATTCTATCTCAACCAACAACTAATAGAATTATCTTGGACAATTTATTTTTCTTATCTAGCTCCTGAGTTCCTCACCTATAAATTATGGGGTTGATTGTGTTGTTGTAAGGTTCTTTCTATTTCTAACATATGTGGTTTAATATATATTTTATTCTCTATTTTAGTATGAGTCTCTTGCTGGGGAAGGTCACTAACTCTATACTCAGTGGGGAGAAAGACACACATACACAAAATAAGCATTTTATTCTAGGTCATTTTTCACTGTTTTCCAATTTCTTTGGATTTATTTAGAAGTTTAATTCCTTCCTTAGGAGAAGCTGAAAGAATCTAAAGATCTGAGTTACCACTTATCCTTTGCAGGATTTTTTTTCCTGTCAGATTTCCCCCCAAAATTCATTCTTGGTCCTCTTGGCAGAGGGACCTTGCTCCAGGGCCACCAGATTTATCTCATTTGTGCTGATACAGCTCTCCTATCAGATCTAAATCTTACAAAGTGTATGCCCTCACTGAAGTAAATGGCTTCCCATCTGCTTCAGGGACATTCCATAGCTCAGGAGTCTTGGAATACATTTTGTGGTAACAATAACAAAAATTTCTTGTTTTACGTGTATTTAGGGCAGTTGTGATCCAAATTAGTGTAAGGGTCTTCATTCTTGTCTGTATTGGGACTAAACCTACAAAAACAAACAAGCAAACAAACAAAAAAACACACTATTTTTCCCCCTTAGGTATAAACTCAAACCATGGTAATTGATGGCAAAAGTCTTACATTTTGTTTTCCTGTTAAGATATCCTTAATTCTATATAGATAAATTATTCCATTGAGACTGCACTTGACATTGTCAGAAGTTGTACCATTTGGAAAGTCAGCCTCTTGTAAGAGCTGCATTAACCCTTCAAAGCCATTAGATTTCAAATTACTGTAGCTGTTATTTACATTAAAATGAACCTAGTGCATCATTGATATATGAATTTTGCAAACATTAAACCTCATTAGGCAATGTCATATTCCTAAGAATACAGTAATAAAGAAAAGTCATCTTTCTCCGCCTTCATGTGCTTATAATCTTGAGTATCATCACTGCAAAGTTCTTAAATTTTAAGTTTTATATATCCTGAACTAAGTGGCTTAATGGAGAACTCAAAATTTCAAAAATTACTGAACATTCAAAAGGATTCTTGACATATATGTAGAAGAATTAGTTTCAAGCATCTCTTTCTTTTACCATCTTTTACGTCATTTGACTTAACTGGCATTATTCTAAGCCCTGAGTAATCAGGAGTGAATGAGACAGATGTTGCTCTTGTGCTCTACGGTTTCTAACTCATTGTTATTTTAGATTTTCATTAGAGAATTTCATGCTTAAAGGCTAAAAACTTGGGTCCCTAATAAATTATTAAGAAAACAATTTTAATCTTTATAGAAATTCTCATATTCACGTGTCCTCCTCCCAGGGAGCCCAGGACCTAGTTCTTTCTCATTTAAACATAGCCTATGTATGTGCGTGTGTGTGCGTGTGTGTGTGTACTTAAGAATACTTGGTTTGTCAAGAGTGTATACAACTAGGATGAAATGAGAGAATAGTTTATATATCTTTGAATATGCCCTATCAAGTTTCCATATTATAAAGTTTTTCTCTATATCCTATGCAGACAAGTATAAAGTATTTTAGACTGCTAGGTTTAGGGGAAGAAAACTTGAGTTTGGTTTCCCACTATGCCATCATTACCTTGGTCAACTTATATCTTGCTCTGAACTTAAATGATCTCATTGGACTGTGTAGGAGACTTAAGACAATTGGTTCTCCCTGTCATGGCTATTGACAATCTGGAGGAGTAAGAAAGAAAAATTGCTGCTGGCACACAATCCCTTATACACCATAACCTTCCTTGTTTTTTTTTTTTTTTTTTCCGGTCATTAATATACCATTTGTCAGACATCAAATCATGCTTCAAGTGTAAGTATCATATCTGAATGGCTGAGCATATATGCATTCAGAAATACACCTTCTTTCATTGAAAGAGGGCTTTCACAAAGTTTCCTCAACCATGCCTCACTCTGCCATGGAATATTTTTTTTCCCTATGGGTCAGTTATTCCATTTTACTAATGAAGCATGTAAAAGCTAAATGATATCATTCAGGCACAAATGACAATTAGGCAGCAGAGCTGGAATTAGAACCCATTTGATGGCTTTACTTCCAGGTCTGTTCTCATGTTATTGAACAAGGCTTTATCTTAGATTTCTTATATATAGTTGATCTTTTATCTGATATTTGTTAACATTTTGATCTCTTAAAAGCAGGTTTAAGTGATTGTAATACTCTTGCCTCAGTGCACTTTTATTTTTGCTTAACCAATGCATCAAAACCTTTTATAGTTAGCAGAAAAAGGCAGAGACCAAAAACTCTCATGACAGCTCCAAACACTGGATTATCCATCAGAAATGGTAGTATTTTATCAACACAAAATAGACACAACCAGAATTATCATGATTTAATAACTGAGATGCTCTAGATCTGAACACAAAAAGAATATGTTCATGCTACTAAGGAAATTATGGAATGTGGTTTCATAGTTCTGTATTTTTCCCATAAGAAATTTATTCCCCATATGCACTTAGTCTGTCTATATTTGCTTATATAAATTAGGACAAATCAATCTGCATGCAGTGGAAAATCCCAAAACAGTGCTGATTAAACACACATCTGAATTTACTTTTCAAATAAAATAAATTTAGAAGTAGGTAGTCCAGATGTGATGATTTGCACTGTAGAGTCAGTAGATAACCTTCCTTTATTTCCTTTTCTTTTCCATTGTCCTCAGTGTGTACAACTTCAATTCTCAATGTCACCTCATGGCCCAAGGTGGCTGCTAGAGCTCTAGTCATTATTCCAGGCAGCAAGAATGAGTGAGAATGGAAGGGCAGAAGAGTATACACCAGATGCCTGTCTTTCTTGTAAGTGAGTTCTTCTGAAAGTCTGACACACTAACTTCTTCTTATATCACTTTGGCAGAATCTTATCCTTATGATCAACCTTAACTGTGGATGAGATAAAAGTTTCTATTTTGTTTTTTTGTTTGTTTTGTTTATTTTTATTCTATTCCATTTTATTTTTAAGCTGACCATGTTGACTCTACTACTGTTATAAGGTTTCATATTAAGAAATAACAGAGAATTGTTATTGGATAAACAATTGATAATGTCTGTCAGTGTTTTTTTTAATCCTTACCTAAGGACTTTTTTTTTCCCCCGTTGCTTTTAGAGAGAGAGGAGGGGAGACAGAAACCTTGAGGTGAGAGAGAAGCATCTATTAGTTGCCTCCTGTACATGCACAAACTGAAGATTTTAAGCACGCAGGCCAGGGACTGAACCCACAACCTAGACATATGCCCTGACAGGGAATCAAATCTGTAACCCTTTGGTTATGGGATGATGCTCCAACCAACTGAGCCACACCAGCTAGAGCAATGTCTGTCAGTGTTTAAACCAAGTAAAGTAAATATCAAATATAAGAATTATTTAGGAACCAACTATGAATGAGCTTCTAAGTAATTCACCTAAAATAGTAGTCCATATAAATTAATAATTCTACACAATAACTATAAGAAAATCTAAATACTTTTCCATGTGACTATATTAACAACATAAATTATGTATAATTGTTATAACAATGGAGAAATATGAAGAAAAAAAATAACCCCCTGTATTTCTCTTTGCTATTATCTCCTTCCTTCTAAAAAAACGAAAAAAAGCAGTTTCTATAGAATTATACAAATTAATATGTTACTTCTGTAGAATTATGCAAATAAATAATATACATGTGTTTCTTAGTAATCATACTATACAAATTATTCTGCAACTTAAGTTTTTAACCTAATCTAATTTCAATACATAGAGGTGTCCTTATTCTTTGTAATAGCTGCTTAAAACTCTTGAATATAAATACACCACAACTAGTTCACAAAGAATACAACTTTTACTGATTAAGATGTCCAGAGGGCAGCAAAATCAGCTTGATGAGGTAGTGAAGACAGCTAAGAAAACAAAGAGCCTGAACAATGGAAAGTTAGAGGTTTTAGGGTCAAGCACATTAAGTGGGTTAACATGGCTAGCTAAGGACACCAAGCATGCTCAGTGTGACTGCAGCATTTTCAGAACAGAGGGGACACATTTTAGCATAGCTCCTTATGCCACAAAATCCCTAAAGATGCCATTTATGCCATCTGGCTTTGTTGTTCCTCTCAATCAGCATCTTTAGACATTTCTACTATTCATTTTTCCCCTTTTCAAAACATCTCTTCAATCAAATCATCATCTAATTTCTAAATTCTGAAAAAATGTTATAAAAACTTAAAAACTTTGCCCTTAAACCACTTTTTCTAGTTATTAGTTCACCTGCTGATTCTGTTGTTTTTGTTTTAAATTTGAAAATTATTTTTATTCTTTCTCCACCTTTTAAACATTTTTCTTATTTTTATTGTCTTCTCACTCCTTTCCATCTTTTACCATGATCATTCATCCCATTCTCATGCTTGTCAGATATTTACTTTTGAAACACACACGAGCATATATGTTTTCCTCTTGATTTGCATGAATATTTAAATTTTAACATGTAAAGGAGCTCTGTTAGAGTCTGAAACTCCGGGTTTGCTGTTCCTCCTGCTAAAGTTTGAGCATCATGCCATAAACTGCCCTCCTTCTCAACTTTGCCCTATTCAATTTGTGAGTTAGGTATTGAACATGGTGAATAAGTAAAGAAAGTAAAAAAATAATAATTAAATAAAGGCGACTCAATTGAAAAGACTAAAGAAACACAAGTTCTGGCAAACAAACATGCAAGGCAGACAATAGGATTCAGAAACAAGCTGCTCAGGTTCTGTTGGCTGATCCAAGCCTGAGGGGCTTTATTTTCCTTTGTGTTTTGTGGAGCAGGGCTGGATGAAGCAGCAAAAATCTTCATTGGGAAGTCTTCACATACTCATATGTTAGCCTTTCTACTTCCTGATATCTTCATTTTACAGTGAGATTAATTGGGGATGCAGGAAATTGTAGCTGGTTCTGAGAACATCTATCAGCACCGCTACAGGTTTTCCTTGGTCTCTTACACCACTTTTACTAAGGAAAATAATCTATATTTATGCCACAATCAGTAACAATATTAACAAGAATATAATAAGAATATAGATCTCAAAGAATCACATATATCAAAATATTTTGTACCCTGACTGACTAGCTCAGTTGGTTAGAGCATCATCCAATACACCATGGTTGTGAGTTCAATCCCCAGTCAGGGCACATACAAGAATCAACTGATGAATGCGTAAATGGAACAATAAAAAGTCTGTTCCTCTTTCTCAAATCAACAAATAAATAATTTTTTAAAGTAATTTGCATGTGAGGAAACTGAAAAGATAAAATTGTTTGTCCCAAGTAATCTTATTGCTGTCAAAGCCAGAACCAAGCTTGCGTCCCTCATACTGGCTTCACTCACTCTACCCTTGATTGCAGGCTACTTCAAATATTAAACTAAGAGATGTAGCTAAATCCTCCATTGTTTCCAAGAAAAAAAATTACCTAGCATTTTATTGAATGCTGATCACATACCAGACACCACTGTGCAAGTTGTTTTCATGCTTTCCTTTACTTCATGAACATTTGTCCAGGGACAGTTATGTAAAGCCTCTTTATAGGCATGGCTGACATGTCAAAGAAGGCCGCTGTCCTCATGGAGCTCACATCTGGATTTGTGTGTGTCTCTGTGTGTGTGTGTGTGTTGACAGAGGGTGAAGGTGGGGAGTAAAAGAAGAACAATAAGCAAGTAAACATGTATGTATGATTATATCAGATAGTGTTTTATGTTAAATGAACACCAGAGATAGAATAGAGAATACAGTATAAAAGATGAGACAGTTACTTTATATTAGCTCATTCAATTCTAACATCAAGTATATGCGATAGGAACTAATTCTATGCCTAATACACAGATAAAGAAATCAAGTCTCAGAGGAGTTTAGTAACTTCTGGTTCACAATTTTGGGAGGAGAAGGGGCTGGCACTAAGCCCTATTCTTCCTCACTCCAGGTTTGTGCTCTATTTCCTCTAATTGCCTCTAAATGAAAATGTCACAGAAAAAAAAATTGCTTGAATTTTTATTCAAAGCAGAGATTGTTACATGAGAAAGTACAATAGGTAAGTGTTGATGATTAAGTACTTGAAGAGTTGAGCTGAGTTGCTTAATGAGGTTAAGGCTCATGGCATCAGACCTTGAGTTATTTCATCTTGAGAATGGTGGGAAAGAGGCAAAATAAAAATGCATTATTGAATTCATCTGGTTCCTATTTTCAGGGATCAAAGGATCAACTAATAGGTACACAAGTCTTGAAGCCATGCTGTTTAAAGCAAGGTCAGCAGATATTAAAGACATCTACTATTTAATCATGGACCAGACCCCTTGACTTTGCTTGTATCAGTGATACCAGCCATTGTTGGCAGAGAACCAGCAGAGTACATAGTACAGCATGAAATAAGAGAAGTTTGGGGAATCTGTTAATTGCATCTTGTCTCAGCAGTAGGAGGTACACCAAAATCAGTCCCTTCCAATTATTCCAGGTTGCAGCTGGCGTGGTGAGTCCTGGGTTGTTTTCACCCAATGAAGAGTCTAAATTTATCACAGAATCACAGGACTGGCAAGACCTTGAGAGGTCAGTGGAGGTTTTCAGGCAAGGCTGCACTGACTGAATATATCTAATCCTATTTTAAACCATCTCCAGAGAGGAGATTCCATGATTCCTGTTGAAAGCCAAAGCCAGTGTTAAGCAACCTTTTCTGTAGCCAGTCTCACATCCCTAGTGATTTATTTTAAATTCATCTTTCACTGGGTTCACAATGCTAGTTTTACTATCCCTATATATTCTTTAAAAAAGGCAGGGTCAGATGTGGGGGGATTGGTGAAAGTTGAAGTAAGTTATGTTTACATGGAGGGATTAATTATTTGTAATTGTTGCTCAGTGGGATAGTGTATAAATTATTTAACTTAATAAGTTCTAAATTGAACACCTATTCTATGGTAGCTTTAAGAATTCCAAAGAAATAAAAATGATTTTGAAGGGCTTTCCACCTAGCTTCCACTTTCCCTCTGGTTCCCTAGCTCTAGGCACACTGTTCAATTTGATATCCTCAAACGTGCCGGCCTTATTTATGTCTTACTCAGGGCTTTTGCACTTGCTATTTGATACTGTTCCTGTAACATTCCACCATAAATCTTCCAGAGCAAGGCTCCTCTTCTTCAGAAGAGCCATCCCTGATTGAACTATTTAAAGTTTCCTCAGAGCACGTATTAGTCTCTAAAATTATCTTATTTATTCCCTAGTTGGCACATTTGTTGTTTCTCTCCTTCTCCAGTAGAATGTAAAAACTAGGTGACGGGGGACCTCACCTGACTTTTTTTTTTTTTTTAACCATGTGAGACCAGTGTCTAAAATAGACATATTATATGTAGACAATAACTATTTGCCAAAAAAAAAAAAAAAAAAGAATGAAAGGATATTTGCATAGTAATAGAGCAATGTAAAATGTTTAGTAAGTCTGTTTCCTTGTACAGCCCCTAGAGTGGTGTGTTTTGAGAGGATGTACAGTGTGTTTACATGAACTTTAAAGTCAGACCATGTGGTTTCAAGTCCCAGATCCAGCATTTACCAACTGTGAAGCCTTGGGCAAGTTACTCAAATTCTCTGAATGTTAGTTTTGTAATCTGTGAGATGGTGACAATAAAACTGACCTCATTTGACCATTTTTAAGACAAATGGGTTATTTTATAAAGTGGATTATTTTACATAACACATAAAAAACTCTTAATTGACTTTAAAATGATATTTATTTAGCATCAACTGAAAGGGTAAAGTCAGTGCCATTTGCTACCATGGCACCATTTGCTGAGCAGGCCTATGACCTTGTTAAAAGTGACTGCCATTTTACTTCTGAGCTTATGTCTCCAGGACTGGAAATTACTGGAAAGCAAAAACAGAGCGTGACTAACCACTCCCTACAGCCACAGGCAGAAGACAACATTGGAACAAACTGCAGCCTCATGTTACAATACCCCAACAACCCAGGGCCACACAACAGCAACTCCCGACACTTTTTTTCCAATTATAGTGCAATAAAAGTTCGAAGCCCCTACCCCTCAATGCTGGTGTACCTCTCCACACCATGCCCCTCTCCTTGGAGAGTGACTAAAAACTTTACTGTCTACATTTCTTCTCTTTGTGAATTCTTTCACAGCCCATGTCACCCCCCTCCCAGACTGTGAAACACTCTATATACTCCTCCTGGAGACCTGGGAGCTGCTAAATCCTGGGAAAAATTGGGCCTTTCTCTCAATGCAGAGAAAAAAAAGTGGCATTTTTAAACTCAAATCACTTTTCTGCCCCTTCACCTGATGAAACCAAAGTCCTTCCAGGAGAAGTTTGCTTTTCTTTCCCTACATTTTTGAAATGTAAATACCTGGTCTTCTTCAAGAACTCTTTTCTAGGCCATCTTTTAAAATACAAATTTTGGGGAAATAACTTGTATCTAAAAGGGGAAAACCTTAGTTATATCTCAGTAAATCAATTTAATTTATTTCAGCTATTTCTTTCTAAATTAGTAAATTCTGAAAAGTTATTGAATGTCTAAGTATTTTGAAATAACATGAAATACCAAAACATAGATTACTGGACCTGCTCTTAGCTTTTTCTTACAAAGAGAATATGGAGTGGATTTGAAGTTGTAGATAAATGTCTTGTGTTTTATTTGAGGTGTGTTTCTTGAAAGTGGGATTGTTTTTGCCAATAGAGGAACCTATGTTTCTAAAGGTTATGAAATATTTTCATGAAAGTCAATCTAAGAAATGCTGGTGCTTACTTTTTATCACTGGAAATTGAGGTTTCTAAAGATTTAGTTCAAATTAAGTTGGAAAGAAATTGTATGGTGTTAATAATAGGAGGCATAAGGCATGGAGATGCAATTTTGAAGGAAAGGAATTAGAAGTGAATAATTCTAAAGATGATTATTTCTAAAGGCATAAGAAAGTTTGCAAAAGTTGCAGAAAGGTTTGTGAAGGTTGTAAACGTTTTAGATTTGTGAAGAGAGAAAGTTCAGGCTCCAGTATCCCTTCTTACACCTAATTTCTCTCTGGTGACATTCTTTGATGACTCTGGTGGTACCTGGAGTTCTTTTAATTGCATTTTCTCTTGCATTTGTCAGTGTGGGGAAAATTACCTGTCAGCTGTGGAATAAATCTTTCATCAAAATGCATTTTGTCAACACTGAGATAGAAGGTAAGGCTGCCCTCTGGACACAGAGTCACCCTACACAACCATCCCCAGGTGATACCTGGGACATGAGGTCCAGTGAGTCAGGAACTGATCACCCCTGATGTTCAAAGGGACCCATTCTTTTCCCTTTGTTTGGTACTCTGGTCATTGGTGAGGCCACCCTTAGGCACAGGGTAAATGCATCCTTGAGAAGGCATAGAGTTGATTCCCCTGTCAGAGTGGGGCAAATCCATTTCCAGGGTATCTAGCTGGTACCCTGGTGAAATGGGCTTTCTCTCACAAACATGCTTTCTCCCTCTCTGCCAGTGTGGCTCTCTCAAATGGAGTTTCTATTGAGTCCCCTGTCTGAGTGGGTTAAATCCATTCCCAGGGCATCTGGTTGATGCTCTTGTCATTGGTAAGGTCACCCTCAGGCACAGAGTAAACACATCTATCTCTTTGTATTTCTCTGCTGTTATGGACTATAACTCCCGGTCCTCCATTTGGAGTGTATATCTTCTATTACCAGGTTTCTGACCTTTCAGGAGGTCAAAGCAGCCCTGCCCAGGCTTTTCCCTGCTGCTAGACTCTTTGGAGCTGCACCTTTATTCCCACCACTCATTCACAGTCCTTAAAGCTTTTATTGAGTCTCAACGGGTCTTCTTGCTTGTTATTTAGGACCTTTCATCCCCTTTCCAGTCTTCTTAAAAGTTGTCAAAAGCAAATGAGAAAAATATTATGCTTTCTCTACAAAAATTATGTGTATGGTCTTTATGTGTTCACTTTTCATGTATGTGGTCTCTATGTGATATGTATTTGTCTATGTGATACATGTGGTGTTTTATGCCTCCCAATGGCATAACTAGGGTGCAATATTCTATTGGCCTAAAAATATTAAGTACTTATGTAAATTAACCAGGATCCTATGTTCTAGATAAAATATTTTATATTAAAACTGGTTTAAGTTTGATTAATGTCTTTTAGTGTTATTACCCCCAAAATGTGTTATTTTACAAAAAGTTTATGTTATAATCTTTTGGTTAAGTATATTTGACAATCTTCCCAAAGTTTAAATTTTAAAATCTAAGAAATGACTTTGAGTTGTTAGAGCGAGAACCTGGAATACCTCAAGGATTTATTCTGTCTCCCTATAAAAGAAAATTTTTTGAACTAATTAGGCCTATTTACTATGCTTGAAATTACATGGGAAGCTTTGCCAAATAGAATAATAATAACTAATTTATTTGTATACATATATTTTTATCAAAATAGATTTTCTAGAAATTTCAAACTGCCCCAGGGAGGAACTTGCAAAGATTCAGAATCAAGTTTGAAGAGGAAGCTCTCATGGGTAACAGGTATATTGTCAATGATACTGGATAAGCCAAGAGTGATGGTTCCCTGTAGAGACATCCAGCAGTGGTACTCTGGGTATTTACAACCCACACACTGGGAATTTATTTATGAATTGTTTCCAGTGCTCCATGCACACTTCTCATAAGTCCTGTATAACATTTTAAAACCCTGTATATTGTTAGGTCTTTATATATACTAAGATCGTGTGTTAAATCTAAAAATATGGGCTTCAGATTGTTCTTTTGTATTATTAAATAATACTTATTATTTATCAAGAAATTGTTATCTTGAAATATATTTTACAAAGAAGGAACGTTGTTTATCACTTGCATTTTAATCGAATCTACAACCATGTAATTTTAAATTTGGTTATTTATAAACAGTCACTGTTTTATTCTAAAGCATTTGCAAATATAGCTTTTAAAAGGTTCATGAAAAGGACTCTGACTTACTCTAAGTTATAGGCATCTCAGTAGGTCATATCTTGAAGTGAAGATTTATAGAACCCTAAGGAATAGCCAGATTCATGAAAATACTGGCAAATAATCAAGACAAAAAATTTGTTTATATGTGACTAAATAAACTACAAAGCTACAAAGATCGAGGCGGAAGCAGCGTCAACAGCAGCAACAACAGCCATCTGCCTTCACCTGTAACAAGTGCGGCAGGGATTGTCACTCCCGAGTCGGACTGCACAGCCATTCTCGGCGGTGCAGATAGACTCTCAAGAAGCTACGCCATCGTCTCTCGAGACGGACAGCTGCCGCCGCCGCCGATGAAATAAACTAAAAATAATTGTTATTCTTGTGACTTTGTTCAAAATATTGCTAATTTTAAATCTTCTTGTTTTCCAGATATAAGGAAACTTTTTCCCTAGAATAATTTGTAACTTATACCCTCATAAGCAATACTGAAATATTTCTATTTTTCTTTCTACCTAATCCCTGTAGAATTTGGAAACGCTTAATCAGTGAGCATTATTTTCATGGCAATATGTTTGTTTGCAAAAACCCAATAAGAATTTGTTCTCTTTATAATAGCACCAGTTTCCAAATGTGGTTTTATTAACCAAGTATTTGCCTGGAATGTCATAACCAAAAGAGCCATGTCTGGGCTCTGGAGGTCCCCACAAAGCTTGAAGGAATTAAGATGACTTTCAAAGCCATAAAGAGTCCCTTGGAAGAATGGCCTGGTACCTTGCTTAGTCACATGGCTAATGGCAGTCTTTCCAGGTAAAGAATGGAGGTTGCTTTCCTGGAAGATGGCAAGGAAGGAACCTGAAGACATTTCAGGAACCTCAAGAATATAAGGAATCCACTCAAACATATAGGTGTTACAGGCAAAGTCATATGAAAATTGTGTGGCTTGGCTTTTTTGCCCTGAGAGGCTGACTAAATAAAGCTCAATCTGAAGGTTCCTTGTAAAATTCCAGCAAAGCAGATTTAAAAGAGCCTATATAATCAATTACTAATTCTCATTATGTTCATGCAAATAATAATCAGGCCAAATTGAAACTGGACTTATATGCCATCTTTTTAACAAAATGAGGGTGAATTTAGGGCATGAAATTGTGTTTCAATGGAAATCACAATGTCCAATTGTGACCCACAAACTAATTGAATCCTAGTTTTTCTAGTTTTCTTCCAAGTTAATGTTTAATTTTTTTCTTTCATCATTTGACTTGGAATTATTGAGAACTACTGATGCATTGTCAGCCGTATAGAATTTACCTACTATTCCACCTCTCCAACTTTTGGATTTTAAGGCCAATATCTGGTTCTGACTTTCTTGGCTAATTCCTTTCCTAGGACCTATATCAGCCTTTTTTGTTTGTTTGTTTAATTCTTGTTTTTAGACCATGTCTCCTTAAATATCTCATATCCTTCATTCAACGGAGCATCCAGGCTCTGAAAAATTCCCTCCACAAATGGCCACAGCTTTCACTTTTTGGCTGTCCAATTCCACTGTCTTCTCCTTAATGATCCACACCCGGACCCACAGACAGGGACAGCTCTACACTGTTAGTCTGCCTGAAGTAGTTACAGAAGAAGAGATCTTTCCCCCTACTCCCCAGAACCAGAACCTGGCCAGGTCATTAAGAATAAATTAATTTAAAAACCAGAGGTGGTAATGAAAGGATAAAGTCAGTGTCATTTACTATTTTGGCACAATTTTCTGAGCAGGCCTATGACCTTGTTAAACATGACTGCCTGTAAACACTTTACTTTCTGAGCTTATGTCCCCAGGGCTGGAAATTACTAGAAAGCAAGACTGGAACATGCCTATCTGCTCCCTACAGCCACAGGCAGAAGATAAAACTGGAACAAACTGAAGCCTCATATTACAGCACCCCAGCAGCCCAGGAGCTACACAGCAGCAACCTCCCTATCCTTTTTTCCCAATTGTAGTCCAATCAAAAGCTCAGAATCCCTACCCTTCAACGCTGGTGTATCTCTCCACACCATGTCCCTCTCCTTCCTTGGAGAGTGAATAAAATCTTTACTACATTTTCTTCTCTTTACGAATTCTTTCACAGCCTGTGTCACTGACCATTCTAATTATCAACTACCTACCAGACTGAGGATATAGTAGTGACCAATCAGTAACAATCTCTCCCTTCAAAGCTTATACTTTGGTATATAGAAGTATATGTTTCAAAATTATTTTAAGAATAGGCATCTGCATTTTCCCTACATGGAGATTAAATTTGAACTCTGGTCAGTGTGCTAGTGCAGGCTCCTCCTTCAGTAGTCAATATAGGTTTACTAAGTGCCCATTATGCACCCAACCATAACTATCCAGTTAATAATGGTGTAGTGGGAGGATTCTTAGAAAAGTCTAGGTATAAGAGGGTATGGCCTGTTTCACCTACAAATGGATTGCTTGTAGTCATTTACCATGTAAAGACATTTTATGCAACCACAGACTGCAAATACAGCAGTGGCCCCATTAAACTCTAATAAAGTTGAAAAACTATCTGTGGTGACATCTTAGCTTTTACAACGTCATAGTGCAGCAAACTACACAAATATCATTGTGTTATAATTGCCTATATTCAGTTTAATAGCAGGGTGTACAGATTTGTAGGCTAGGAGCAGTAGAACAGAATCTGTCACCTTGAAATATGTCTGTTTGGGATAGGGATTATTTTAGGTGGTTAATTTGAAGAAGCAGCAGACATTGGGGAAAGTTCTGGAAACCAAATAGGAATTAGCCTTTGTAAAAGGTATTTACATTTGTAAGGAAATCTCCATTTGTAAGAGTGTCTCCCTGGAATTACCAGGAAGAAACTCTTATCAATGCAGAAGCCAGGAACTTAAATTTCCATAACAACTTTACCCTTGTTTACAGTGCTTTTCCTGCTAACCTCTCATAACTGAATCTTTCCCAAACACTAATATCTTTTTTGTCTTCAGTTAAAGATGCTATTTGAGGTGGTGGCTTTTGCCATTTTGGCAAGTTGCTTAGTTTTCTTGAATCTCTCTCAGGTATACAGGAGGTATCGGTGTTATTAAACTTTTGTTTGTTGTGCTCCTGTTCATCTGTCTTTTATTACTGGGATGTCTCAGCCAAAACCCAGAATGGTAGAGGGAAAGTTAATTTTTCTCTCCTGCAGAACAATAGGTAATACCAGGCAGTCTGGATATATAGTAGGCTATACCACCTTGGTTTGTGTAAGTTCACTTTATAATGGTCCTGTTGGAAGCAAAGTGACACCAGAATGTTAATGGTGAATAGACCCAGTTCACCAACCTTGCTATTTGAATTCTGGCTAAGAAATAATTCAGATCGAAAATTCAAATATTATCAACAATTTATTTAGAAAGTCACAGAGGTAGAATAAGTGAGCTGTGGAAGCACTGAGCCAACTAGGCTGGATGGGCTCAGGAAATAAGTTGCAGCAGCACCAGAAGGGCTGTTAGAGCTTCCTCTTCTCCTTCTCCTTCTGGCACCCCTATGATTTGGATGTTGGTTCATTTAAAGTTGTGCCAGAGGTTCCTAAGCCTTTCCTTTTTTTTTTTTTTTTTTTTTTTGCATTCTTGTTTCTTTTTTCTCCTCTGGTTGAATGTTTATTTCTTCCTATTGTTTCAAATTATTGATTTGAATCCCAGCTTCCTTCCCTTCACTGTCAGTTCCCTGTATACTTTTCTTTATTTCACTTAGTGTATCCTTTTTTTTGTCCTTTATTTTGTGGCCATACTCTGAGTTCTCTGTGCATCCTCATCACCAGTGTTTTGAACTCTGCATCTGATAGGTTGGCTATCTCCATTTCATTTAGTTCTTTTTCTGGAATTTTGTTCTATTCTTTCATTTTTGCTGTATTTCCTTGCCTCCCAAATTTGGCAGCCTCCATATGTTTGTTTCTATGTATTAGATAAACCTGCTTTTACTCCCTGTCTTTGTAGTGTGGCTTATATAGTAAAGGCACCTGTATATTGTGTGGGGTAGAGCCTTAGGTCATTGCAAGGGGGGGGAGCTGCCTGCTTCATCACTTTGTGGCTCTGTTTGTTGTGGGGGACTCAAAGAGGGGACAATGCTTCTGCCTGGCTTCTGACAATTTGCCCAGCTCTCACACCATTTCCAGTCACTTCAACCACTTCCTGTATGAGATTGGCACCCTTCCAGTTGCTGCCCAAGGGTTTGCATATGTTCTAAAACCATGTGGGCCATCTAAGTGGCAAAAATCTAGCTGTTTCTTCCACTGCCCCATGCAAACCCTTTAAACAGTGAAAATCCAGCAGTTTCTTCTGCTGTCCAAACCTCACTGTTTTTTACAGCCAGAGGTAATGGGACTTTATCTTTCCAGTGCTGGAACCCTGGGCTTTGCAGTCTGACCTGGGGCTGGGATTGCTCGCTCATTCCCAGGATATGCTCCCCAAGTTTTTTCTACCTCAAATGAATATAGAACTATCTGTTCTGCTACCACTGCCACTTGTCCAAGCCACACCACCTCTCTGCCCCATCTCTGTGACTCCCCCTCTCCTAGACATCTGGATAATGTAACTTCTTTAAATCCTTCGTTGTCAGACTTCCATATAGCTCAATTTTCTGATGTTTCTGGTTGCTATTTGTTTTTAATAAGCGTAATTCTTTCTATGGTTGTGTGAGGAGGCAAAACATGTCTTACTACACCTCCATCTTGACCAGAAGTTGTTCCTGAGACTATTTGATTTGGGTTAGAACCTCACTATTTTGGAAGCTTAATGCTTAAGGGAGTGGTCATGCTGGACTT
Source organism: Furipterus horrens (assembly GCF_987537825.1). Classification (NCBI taxonomy): domain Eukaryota; kingdom Metazoa; phylum Chordata; class Mammalia; order Chiroptera; family Furipteridae; genus Furipterus; species Furipterus horrens. The sequence goes on along the minus strand of NW_028327175.1, from coordinate 58,334,473 downwards.
ATATGATAGTCATATGAAGCCCTTGTTTACTCTTCTAAGGGGGTCTACTACTTGACTAGTGAAATACTAAGGAATGAAAGGTCAGGGAAGGGTCCAAAACCACGTGTCCAGCAATATGCTATGGGAAAAAAGGTCACCTTAAATGTGAGGTCACACCCTATAATTGTCCATTGCTAGGCTTGTAAGGCTTTTCACCCTGGTGACATTCCATACATGGCCTATCGTTTCTACTCTGCTTATGACTGTCTAACTGTCTAGTGTAGTACCACAGTAATGAAATTGCCTAAAGGCTCATTTCTTAGAATGTATCTCTTTCATTAAGCAGCAAATGACTGTTTTTTGACACAGTCCATAAAGAGCTTTATAAAAAAGTACAGAAAATATTTTTTAGTATGAATAATATGTATTTCAGAAAGACTAACAACTAACAAACAGGTGAATATAACTTTGGACTCTTTTTAAAAAAAATTTTATTTTTTTCTGGAATAAGGTTGTTTCACAGTTTTTGTCAGTGAACCATGTGCACTAATGAAAGTTAGAATTAGCACCTTGATTTTTTGAGAAAGCTTTTTTTTCTACCAGTAAAGCATTTCATTTTAGAATATTTTTAAAAGAGAGGGATAAGCAACTTAGAGTAACCTTTATTAATTTATTAATAAAAGTAAGTAAATGTGTTTACAGATGAGTTTATATTTCTGAAGCTTATCTTTTTATTGACCAATGTGTAGTGAGCACATTTTATATTAACAAGTATACATACTCCCCACCACGTTTAATGATGTATAAGACCTGTGTATGAATGTATCACAATAAATTTATTCAATCTTCAGTTGTTGGACATGTGCATGAAAAATAAATTCTATGAACAATAACCTCACAGAGTGATCTGGTCATAAATTCCTAACTGGGAAGGTCAGGGTGGGTAGTCCACCCTAGGCAAATAACTTCTTTAGCAAAAGGCTCATCTTTGCCCTAAACAAGCCTTGTTCATGGTTTCTGTGCATTTAGGTTAATAGTACACATTTGAAAACCTCCCTTTCAGCCTCTCCTCCTAAATCACAACCACCCTCAAGAACTTAACTATCCTGTAACCTGATCCCTGCCTTGCTTTTCTCCTACCTCCATGTGATTTTTCTTACTTTTCCTCTAAAATGCATAAAAGAAATTGCAAGCTATTTGGCACAAATATATTTTAATTAAAATTTTCTAAAAAGTTTGTATCTTCTTATATCAGCAGACACTCAAGTTACCTCCAGCTGTTTTGTTATTCTAAACAATATCAATATAAACATACCTGACAAAACATCTGGGCAATTATTTGATTTCCTTAGGATGTATTTGAAAAGAATTAGTACATCTAAATAAAAGGTATAGGATCAATGGATTTATTTCTATGAAACTTAACTTTTAACATATGTAATAATAACACACACACAGAGAAAAGTGAAGTTTGGAAAATACCTGCAAGATATACAGAAAGTAAAAGCATGATTGCTTTAGCTAGCTTTCCAGGGGTTAATTTTCCTACTTATTAACTCTGTGATCTGGGGAAACTGACTCTCTCAGTGTGCTTGGATTTCCTCATGTGTAAAAGTGAGAATAATAATAATACCCATTTCTAACGGTGAATGTGAGGAGTAAATATAAAGTCCCTGGAACTGTGACTGACACCTAGGAATGATTGTGTAAAAGTTTGTTAATAAACATGTCAGCAATAGGTAACTCCTTAAATATCAAGAGTTTAGAGATCAGTAAGATTAATAATAATACCTGAACAATAAGCAAACTAAGAAATATAACAGAGTAATCACATATGCAGCAATACAAATAGCTAATTAATATATTAAAAGATATTTGATATTCTAAAAGCAAAAACTTGAAAGCTAAATCCTATGTAATTAATGAATGTTAAATAAAGTAAGAACTAACTAATACAAAAATCCCCTGAACTCAGGTAGCAATGCAAATTTGATTAACACATTTGGAATATAATTTGGACAACTATATTAAGAGCTTCAAAAAGGGTTTACCTCTTTGAATCTGTAATTCTATTTCTGAGCATATACATAAGAATATAATTCAAAATGTGCACAAAGCCTACACCTCAAAGATGTTTATCAGGATGGCACATATAACATGGAGCCAAAATACAAAGTGGTTAACAGGCAAGCTTGGGATTCAAGTTCGGCCTCCACCATGAATTACCAGTTAGTTTGAAACAAATGTTTAATTTTTTAAACTGAACTCATTCACCTGAAATTGAAGGTAATACCTCTCATTATGAATTTGTTATTAAGAGAACATAGTGTCCGGCACAGAGCAAACTCTCAAGAAATGATTAAATTGTTATTATTAATAATAGTCCCAAATTTTAGATAACCTAAATATTGTAGAACTATACATTATTATGGTTTTTCAAATATTTTAAAGACATATAAATAATGCCATCAAATGGATATAATACTTTGTTTAAAAATGGGATTCAAAAGTGAATCTAAAATATAATAAAAACTATTAAAATAAGTGAAACTATTGTATAACCTTAACTATGTAAAACTATACATTTAGATGATAAATAATGTCAAATGGTAGTTATTTCTCTGTTGCAGAATGGGAATTTTATTGTTTTAGTTTGTCTTTTTTCTCTCTCTCTTCATATATATATATATATATATATATATATATATATATATATACACACACACACACATATGTATATATTCCCATTTTCTGTAATTTATGTTTACTATAGTATATATGTGTGTCACTCTTACATGCAGAAAAGTATTTGTATTAATACAAATGAATTTCTAAGTAAAATATTCTTAAATTACAATAGTACACAAATAAGAACAAATTAATTATATTTTCTTTAGTTAAGAATCTGGATTTTCCTTTTATTCTAACATCTTCCTATCCTCAAATATTTATTGTGTTTCCAGGCACTTAGCACTTGCTAGAGGCAAACCTGCATAAGTCTCTATCCTTAAGGCATTGAAACACAAGAGGTCCTTTACCAATAATATCTGCTAAGGTATAAAAAATGTATACATGTTTACAGTGACTTTTAAATAAATTCAAAATGGCAATAAATATTTTAGAGTAGACCTTCATGCCCATTGGTGTACATAGATGAAATTTATTAGAAGTTAACATTTAAAAGTGGTAACAAACTAAAAGCTAACATATGCTCCTGGAATACAAAACAAAACAAAACAAAACAACACCCAAACTTTCAAGTTACTATAGAATTTTAGTCATGGAATTCAGAAGTGTGTACTTTGGGAAGAGCAAGAGGTTTTACTAGTTTTCAATATATAAATACTAGCACTTAACATTTTCCACAAAATAATAGAAATCATCATGTCAACCTGTGTTTTCTAAAAACCTTCCTTCATCACTTGACTTTGCTTGTGAAGTTATCTAGAGTATGCTAGACAAAGCTTAAACCAGCTGACTACTTCAATTTTATTAGGTGTTGACCACAATCTTTCCAGAAAATCACTTAAAGCATGAAATTTAATATAACAGACTTTTTATTAATCTTAAACAAGCAAATAAATAATACAATGTCAAGTAAAATAAAAATCTGAATAATATTCTGAAACAAACTTGGGTCCTTCAGCCTCATCTGTATCTTGACAAAGATAGAATAATATTCCTCTTGTTCACCACTCTATTCCCTGAGTAATTGGTACACAATGAGTTTTGCTTAAGAAAATACACAAAGAATGAGAAGATAGTATTTTAATGAAGCCCAAATATATGAATTAGTGATATTAGTAAAATTAATTTACTGATTAAAATATTAATAACTATGAAATATATATAAGCATAAATAGCTCGACACACTCAGAATTTGATAAAAATGGTTCTGGAGTCTTCATTTAGTCAGTCATCATTGCGGTGTGTCTAGGATGCATGCAGTCCTACAATCATATATGGTGAAAGAAGTGAGTTGCTCTTTGGAAATCAGGAAATGGTACACAGCTGTTTGTCATGGTGATAGACAAATATGATAGTAGAATTTTAGCATTTAAAATCCTTTCAAATTAATATTTCAAATACACAAGACATGCTCATTATAAAAAAAAATTGAAAAATATTTTCTAGCACCCATCGACAGATACTTGGACAATTTGGTGAATTCCCTCTCCATAGTTTAGCAACCCTCCTTCCTGCTTTCATACACTCTTGAACACACGCAGCTATAGCTATTTTTCATAGTACATGAATTTAAAGACTATATCTGTTTCTCTGTCTCAATTTTTTGCTCCTGAATTACTTACATCATAGTCACAAGAATTTGAAACATTTATATTAACCATCTGGTCCTTTTCCTCTCTCTCCTAATAGACACAAAAGCTATGCATTTCATTAGCAAGTAGAAATTATATTTGACCCCCCAAATGAAAATGATCATAAGCTACAATGTTCTTTTAGTGTTTCTGCCTCATTCTAGATAAGGGTCACATGCTATTTTTAAAATATGGATAATACCTCTAAATGTATGTTATGAGAATTAAATGAATTGATACATGTGAATGAATTAGAACAATGGCAAACATATAGTATGTGTTAGACTAGTATCACCTATTATTGTTATGGCTTTTATTATTATTGCTATCTTTAATATAGTCCCTGTGATTTTATAAACATGAACAAGGCAAAGAAAAGAGGAAAAATGGGGTAACATCAAAGCCAAAGCAAAGATAACAAAGCAAAAGACCTGTGTTTTTTTCCACTATATTTTATTACAGTATAAGACAAAAACCATTACACACATGCATCAAGAAACAAAACTTGAGGACTTCCAGCAAGGTGGAGGCCTACATTGACATGCTCTGTCTCCCTCCACAACTAAGAAGGAATACATCTATTGAAAAACCAGAAATAACCAGAAGTTCCAGAAAATAAAGCTACATGGAAGTCCAACATTTGAAGTTATAAAGAAGTGGTGCTCATCCAGACCGGCAGGAGGGGCAAAACTGGGGCGGAGGGGTCAAGCTGTGCTGGCGGTAGCAGCTGCAACAACAGCAGTGGAAGGTGATAAGCACAGACACCTATATTTAAGGAGAGGCGAGAAGCACCTGGGAAGCTCCCTCGGCTGCAGAGCAGACCCATCAGCTCGAGATTCCAATGCTGGGGAAGGCAGACCCCCATTGCCTCAGACTGTGAAGGCTGGAGGACGTGGGGATGGAGGAGGAGGCTCCAGGTCTCAGCAGAGAGTGAATGGCAGGAAGCCATCTTGGATCCCCGCCCCCTCACAAAACACCACAGCATGAGAAGAGTCACCCGCTAGTGATGTGTGCATGGGGCTCCACCCCCTATAGCCTAGGAGGTGTGACAGCCCTGCCCAGGAAGCAAAGGCAAACACAAAACTGTCAGGATGGCAGAGATCATGATAGAGATCCTAGTGACACAGCTGACCAGCCATCAAATATCTGATCTAATGATCAGAAGATAGGAAATCTTTCTGAGGCATAGTTCAGAACTTTGGTTATACGAATGCTTACAGACCTGACAGCAGATCTTAAACAAGATGGGGAAGGACTGAAGGCTAGTCCTGCTGAAATAAACAAAAACACATATGAAACTAGTGGTGAGGGAAAGAAAACCAGGGATCAAATCAACAAATTGAAACATAGGGAAGGAACAGTCAACCAGTGCAGAAAGAGGAAATAAAAAGTGAGGAAAATGAGGAGAGGCTCAGAAACCTATGGGACAGCTATAAGTGGGCCAACATCTGAATCATAGGGTTTCCAGAAGGTGAAGAAGAAGAACTAGAAATTGAAAAATTATGTGAAAAAAATAATGAAGCAGAACTTCCCTAACTTGGGGAAGGAAATAGACTTTCAAGTCCAGGAAGCACAAGAGTTCCAAATAAACTGAATCCAGGGAGAACCACACCAAAATGCATTATAATCAAAATGTCAAAAATTAAAGATAAAGAGAGAATCTTAAGAGCAACAAAAGAGAAGAAGAGAATTAAGTACAAAGGGGTTCCAATAAGACTATCAGCTGATTTCTCAAAAGAAACTCTGCAGGCAAGAAGGGACTGGCAAGAAATATTCAAAGTAATGAAAAGCTAAAACTTACAACAACAGCGAATGACAGCAAAGCTGTCATTCAGAATAGAAGGGCAGAGAAAGCACTTCTAAGACATAGTAAAACTGAAGGAGTTCATTAGATCCAAACCACTGTTATATGAAATGTTAAAGGGACTTATTTAGGAGAAGGAGGATCAAAACCATGAATATTAAAATGAAAACTGTATCACAACAACCAATAACAGAAGCTAGGAAATCAAAACAAAGGCAAACTAAGTAGGCATTGAGAGTGGGGAAAGAATTATAGGGTATGGGGAACATATTGGGGGGAGGTCAGCTGGAAGGGGAAAGGGGAAAATGGAGGGAAATGGCATAGGAATTAAGAAACATAGTAGGAGGGAGTGGAGTTGGTATAAAAATGTTGAGAGGAACCATATGCACAACCAATGGGCATGGACTAAGGTGGGGCAACTGGAGGGAGGGGAGTCACTGGGTGGAGGGGAACAAAGGGAAAAGAAATTGGGATAACTCTAACAGCATAATCAATAAAGCATATTTAAAAAAAGAAACAAACCTTGTGAGTGTAAATGGAAAGATTGGGCTCTAAGACTACAAAGTATTTTTTTAAATATTAAATAAATGCAAAGTAACAAATTATCATAATAAATATTGTGAAACCTCTCAGGATAATTATTTCTCATGAGCATTGTGTAACCAAAGTTAATGTTTGCTATTCAACAGAAGAGTAAAAAAAAAATAACTTTATTGAATTTGTGGTCTTAATTAACCTAATTTCATATATAAAATATATGAGTCTACTTGGCTAGGATCAAATGCAATTTTACTCATCAACTTAAAATTTAAAAATCCAGTTGAGTATTTTTAAATTGTATAAAAGTAAAATGAAACAATAGAATTATTTCTTTCAAAAACATCCTCCTGTTTTTTCCTATTCAAAAATGGCTCTGATTAAAATTTTTAGCTTTGGCAAGCAGTTATCAAATAATAAATGGATGAGAGATTCATGACTAAAACCCAGCTTTGTGCTGTGCTTTCTAAGTAATATTTTTCAATCAAATTTGTGTAATTATTTATACAATGCAGACTGATATGACTAACATTGAACAATCTATTACAAACATAAAGTGGGAGAAGTGCTCGTATTATTGAAATTCAATAGACAAAGAAATTCAATTACATTTCCTAATATTTCTTCTGCTTATCATACTGTCTGTCACAGGTTGGGTATCTTAGGAAGTGAAATCTGAGACAGAGGTACACGATGTTAATCGAGAAGTCTCTTGGGATCTACACCTGTGGAAAGGAAAGAAGAAACAGAGAGAGAAGATAAACAGCATCACAGATCCATGTCATCCTTGGTTGACCTGATTGGGAGTTTTAGGGCTAAAATGGCCTCTTAGTGTTCTCTCATGTTGAGCCCCAAATGGCCAAATATTTATACTTACATCCCCATTAGATGTGCGATGTTGGCCTCCCTTACAACGATGTGGTTTTGGATGAGGCAGCTCTGCACAGCTCAGGCAATTTTGTGAAGGGGCTAACAGCTAAAAGTTATCTACAAATAGCATGCCCAGTGTCTGGACAAGCTCTTCCTTGAATGAACTGGGCAAAATGCCCACCATATACTCTGTCATGTTTATGTAGACAAATAGTGTAATTCCAGAGTAAACCTTCAAGGGAAGTTTTGTGCATATTTTATTTCTGCTTCTCTCTCCCACCTGATTTATTTGAGACAAAACTTCTACATCACCATCTTCTGCAAGTGCTCACCACCCAAGTAGACATGTATATATTACTACTACTAAATTTTGTATCAGAATTGTCTTTACATGTGTCACCTTCCCTTAGAGAAGGAGAGCTCCTTTAGAGTAGGGATTGTGTCTTCATTATCTTTATATATTAACTGTCTACCACAGAATCTTCATTATAATACTTGCTCAATTGAATGGGTATTAATAAATAAATTTTTTCTTGTGTCTGTTGGTTCCATCTTAATTTGTCCTAATACTCCCCACATAGCAGAATTAATATAAGACTCTCTTATCAAAACTTGCAAGCTCCATTAAAAGGAGGAGAAGGAGAGAATTAAAAGAAAAAGAAGAGGAGGAGGAGGAAGGGGAAGGAGAAGAAGAATGAGAAGGAAGAGGAACCTGTCTTCATAAACAGTGTATCACCAGCGCCTGGCTTAAAAGTGCTTAATAGTTATTGAGTAAATAAATGTTGATTTAATAGCTCTGGAGGCGACAATGATGTAGTCTGTATATAAGGAGCACCATGGTTTGGAGATTCATTGTACTTAGTGTTGGAGACTTTAGTAAACCTCAGAAAAAAAATGATACACAAATTTTAACATTATTAAATAATAATAAAGCATTTTAATGAAATAAAACATTAAAATAGGCAAAGGACCTGAACAAACACTTCTTCAAAGAGGACATACAGAGGGTCCATAAGCATATGAAAGAATGCTCTACATCACTAACCATCAGAGAGATGCGTATAAAAACCACAATGAGATACCACCTCACACCAGTCAGAATGAACATCATCAACAAATCAACAAACAATTTGTGCTGGCAAGGATGCAGAGAAAAGGGAACCCTGGTGCACTGCTTCTGGGAATGCAGACTGGTGCAGCCACTATGGAAAACAGTTTGGAATTTCCTCAAAAAACTAAAAATGGAAATGCCTTTTGAAACAGCAATTCCATTGCTAGAATTATATCAGAAAATCCTGAAACACCAATTCAAAAGAACCTATGCACCCCTATGTTCATAGCAGCACTATTTACAATAGCCAAGTTCTGGAAACAACCTAAGTGCCCATCTGTAGATGAGTGGATCAAAAAACTGTGGTACATTTACACAATGGAGTACTATGTAACAGAAAGAAAGAAGGAACTTCTACCATTTGCAACAACATGGATGGAAGTAGAGAGAATTATGCTTAGCAAAATAAACCAGGCAATGAAAGAAAAATACCTTATGCTATCGCCTATTATAGGAGACAAATGAACAACACAAACAAATGAGCAAAATTGAACCAGAGGTATGTAAACAAGGAATAGAGTAACAGTAACAAGGAGGGAGGGGGGAGGGAGGGAAGGAAGTAAGAAGGTGAAGGGCCTGGTCAAAGAACATGTATAAATGACCCATGGACATGGACAACTGGGTGGGGACCAAGTGTGGGAGAAGGGGTGGACAGGGTGTGGGGAAGCAAGAAGGAAAAAATAGTGGGACAACTGTAATGGAAAACAAACAAAAAAATTTTTAGTGGGGGAAAAAAAGAAAATATAAAGAACTGAAATGCAATTTTAGTGAGTATTAGAAGGACAAGGATTTTCCTTCACACTGTATATTTTTCTCCCTATCTGATCCCTCCAGAATTTGGCATTCTGAAGAAGCAAGTAATGACATAAGGTTCTTTGCATAAAACTAATAAGACTAGTTATTAACAGAGGTTTTTTTGACCAAGATTTTGACTGTAATGTCATGCCTGAAGGAGACATGCTTGGGCTCTGGTTGTTACCAAAAAGCCCTGAGGAACTAGGATTGACTTTCAAAGGTAATAAAAGCCCACGAGATAAAAAGGCCTGGTACCATGGATGGTTGTGCGGTCCACGGCAATCTTTCCAGGGAAGAAATGAAGGTTGCTTTCCTCAAAGATGGCTAGAAGGGACCTTAAAGCACAATGGAAAACCCGAAGGGCTTGGAAGAGACAGGTATTTACAGGCAAGGCTGAATGGCAGGTATGTGGTTCAGCTTCTGTGCCCTGAAGGGCAGACTGAAGGTCACCCTAAATGTTCCTGTGTAAGTTCCAGCAAAGCAGAACTAAAGATCGTAAGTGATCATTTGCTGCTCTTGTTGTGTTTATGCGCATTAACAGGATAAATTAAAAATGGACTTAATGTAGTCCCTTTAAAGACAAGGAGAGTAATCTTAGGGAGAAAAATCAGTATTCAAGGAAAATCACAATGATCAGTGGCAGACTATAAAGTAGTGCAGCTAACCACCTTTAAAGTTTCTTTTCATTTAAAATTTGTTTTTATTTGAAAGTTAAACTATGTCTGTGGTATCATCAAAGATGTTTAAGTTACAGGCAAGAAGAATGTCAAATGCCTTGCAACTGGTTGTCTTTCCAATAAGACAGTCTTACAGATTTAGAGATTTGTTTGTGGGTTATGTTGCATAAATTAACATGTTTTCTGTTTTCAAAGGGCATAAGCCTAGGATCTCATTACCTGAGTGACTGTCTGTACATATAGGCCTCACTTAATCCTGTCTGTATTGCTGCCTCCTGAGACTCAATGGTTTGGCTGAACTAAGTGGCTGGATTGGTAAAGAATGGGGTGGTCTGTGGGCTTCACTTTAAAACTGGTTTCTCTTTTCTATCCTAATGGCTTGGACAGAAAGGGCCCAGAGGTCTGAGAGGGGGGAAACCTAAAGTATTTCCCTCAGCCCAAACTAAGTATAATGGGCAAAAGGGTTTTGGACAGGTGAGATGTGCCTGACACACCTTCCTCCAAAGAAGTTCTTTTTTTCCCTAATGTGGGACATTGAAAAACTAATACCCACCTTCTGTGATCTAGTGGTTATGAATTGAATGATGCCTTTTAACCCTGTTGCCAAACCTGTTGCCCTTAGAATATAACAAGGATGCCAGCCTGTTAAACCAAGCACGCCATTGTCCGGGGACAGCCAACTGACCTGGAGTCTGCACGATCCTTCCCCATGTGGGAAGGCCACCCTCCCCTCCACACCCCCACTCTTATTAGAAATTTCTGGACCCAAGGGTAGGTAGGACGACGACCATGTCCAGCTTGAAGCAGCTAGAGGAACTCGAGACCTTCGCCCATTGTCCTTTGTAAGATTATAAAGGGTCTTAAGCCTGAGAGGGAGGGATTGTTATTTTTTATTGTTAAAAAAATTAATTAATTATTATTACTTTTTTAAAAAAGAGTAATATAGGGAAGGGTGAAGCCAGAGAACTTGTATGTATGACCCATGGGCATGGAGTGGAGGGGGGGGTGCATTGCTGGGGGAGTGGGGGTGCTGGGAAGAGGGGAGCAAAGGGGAAAAAATTGAAACTATTGTAACAATATAATCAATAAAATATACTTAAAAAATAAATAAAATATTTTATTACCTTATAAAACATTTGTCAATGTTCAGTACGTTTGTTGATGTTTATTTAGAAATGTCTTTATTTCAATATCTATAGTCCCAGGAAATACCTACACCAATATTTGACAACAATCATTCCTTGATAGTATGAAATTTGTGTGGTTTATTTGTGATATAGCACTTAACCCTAGCAATTATTTGAAATATGTATTATTTTTATTCTCATTTTGTATGTAAAAAATATTGAGGTTCTAGAGATTTTAGGAAGTTACCACATACCTACATCTAAGTAATGGCAAAATTGGGATGTAAACTGATTGATCAGATTTAAAAACAAACAAAAATTCTTTAGTATCACAACCAACCAGCAGTGTTTTAGAAATCTATATATATTTACATATTTTTAATAATATTTTATTATAGTTATATGTACATATTTTTAACTTCAAAAAATATGAAGAGTAGAGCATTGTTTAAAAAATATAAGAACTGGGGGCTTCTGGCCAAGATGGAGGCATAGACAGATATGCTGCATCTCCCTCCACAACTAAGAAGGAATGCGACTACCTCAAAGCTAGAAACAACCAGAGGTTCCAGAAATCAAACTGCATGGAGGTCCAGCAAACAAAGATGTAGAGAAGAGATACTCATCCAGACAGGTGGGAGGGGGAGAGAGGACGCGGTGTGGTGGTGGCAGCAGCGGCAGCAGTGGCAGGCTGGTGGAAAGCGCAGTCATACATTTTAAAAGGCCAGAAGGGACACCTGAGGAGTGTTCCCAGCTCCTCACCGGACCTCGCAGCTCATGGTCCCAGCACCGGGGAAGATCAAGCCTCATTGCTTCTGACTGTATAGACCAGTGGGAGTTAGGGTGGAGGCATAAACTGCCAGTCTCTCAGCAGAGTCCACTTGTTTAAAAGGCCCCCAGAGTCCTGGAATGTCTGCGGACCCATCCACCCTGGGAATGACGACCAGAGCAGCAGCTAGAGAGGTGCCAGTCCAGTGCAGAGGTGGGAGGGGTGCCTGGAGAAGGGGCGAGTGCTGGGCAGGTGGCATTGTTCCCTCTCAGACCCCTCCCCCACATACAGCACCACAACGTGGTGAAACAGGTCATCCTGTACTGACGAATCCCTAAGACTCCGCCCCTTACAACTTAACAGGAGCGACAGCTCTACCTGGGACAAAAAGGCAAACAAACACAGGGGCCTGTCAGAATGAGGAGACAGAGAAGTATGGCCCAAAAGGGGGAATGGATCACGGTTCCAGTGGGAGAACTAAGCAATGAGGATATAGCCAACCTAATAGATGAGGAGATAGACAACCTAACAAATGCAGAATTTAAAACACTGGTGATAAAGATGCTCACAGGCTTGACAGATATGCTTGAATATGGCAAACGCATAAGAGAAGAAGTGAAGGCTATGCTAAATGAAACAGAGGAAAATCCACACAAAACCAATGGCGAAGAGAAAGAAACTGGGGTTCAAATCAATGATTTGGAACATAAGGAAGAAAAAAACAGTCAACTAGTGCAGAATGAGGAAGTAAGAATTGAAATAAATGAGGAAAACTTCTCAAATTTTGTGAAGGAAATGGACATACAGGTCTGAGAAGCATGGCGGGTCCCAGGTGAGCTGGACCCAGAGGGGACCATACCAGGACACATCATGACTGAGATGCCATTGTGAAAGATAAAGACAGAGTCCTGGGGGAGCAAGAGAGAGGCAGAGAGTTGCCTACAGGGGGTTTCCTATAGGACTATCAGCTGATTTCTCAGAGGACACTTTGCAGGCAGGAATGAACTGGCAAGCAGTATTTAATGTGATGAAAAGCAATCTACAACCAAGATTACTTTATGCAGCAAAGCTCTCATTTAGAATGGAAGGGTAAATGAAGTGCTTCCCAGATAAGGTGAAGCTAAAGGAGTTCATCATCACTAAGCCATTATTATATGAAATGTCAAAGGGACTTATTTAAGAAAAAGAAGATCAAACTATGAACACTAAAATGACAACTATCAACAGCTGAATCTAAAAAATAAAAACAAAATCCAACTAAGCAAACCAGAATAGGACAGAATCATAGGTATAGGGATCATTTGGAGGGTTATCAACTGGGAGGGGGAGGGGTGAAATGGGGAAATGGACAGGGACTAAGAAGCATAATCGGCTGGTACAAAATAGACAGGGGGATGTTAAGAATAATATAGGAAAGGGTGAAGCCAAAGAACTTATATGCACGACCCATGGACATGAACTAACGGGGGTGGGATTGCTGGAGGGAAGGGGGGTACTGGGAAGAGGGGAGCAAAGGGGAAAAATATTGGAACTATTGTAGCATAATCAGTAAGACATAGTTAAAATAAAAAAAAATAAATAAAATAATACAAGAACTGGTTGTCATATGTTGTAAGAAAACTATATTGCATATTGCATTTTGCAAAGATAGCCACAACTTAGTCTCCTATCTCATGTGCTCTTCTGCTATGTGATCTTGCTATTCCCTATCAAAGGTAAAAGCCTTTTACCCTCCTTTTGTTTGTTTTGAAACAAACAAAATATAGCAGGAAGGACTACATGACTTCTGAGGTTAGGTCAGAGGAGCTTTGCAGCTTCTTCCTTGGCCTCTTAGACCACTCACCCTGCAGAGGCTATTCCCTCTGCTGATGCTCTTACTTGGATTCCATACATCATTTTTTTAAGAGGTCCAAACCACATCGAGATGCCACAGGGGCGCTCTGTTGATAGTCGTAACGGAGCCCAAATATGAAATTTTCCCAACCAGTAAACATAAATAAGTGAAGCATCTTCCTGATTTCCTATACTCCAGCAAAGCTAGTCACCTCTAGTCATTTCAGTTTCCCAAGGCCCCAGACAAAATTGCAAATAGTTAAACCATCTCCATTCTGGCTTGTCTTGACTCATGGATTTTTTGAGGATAATAAAATGGCTGTTGTTGGGGAATTGTGGAGGTTGTTACACAACAGCTATCACACATTTTAGCACTAGCAATTTCATCTTCTATTACTCGAATTTTATGAGCTACCTAATTCTACTTACCAAAGCTTAAAGTAACAGTTCTGAAGTATTTCAAAATACTAAATATTCCCTGATGTATACTTACCATCACACAAATCTGATTCTTGAAAACAAAAAATCCAGTTATTTAAATAAATAATGGTAAAAAAAAAGGACAATGATTAACTGACTCAAATTATTGCATCTTATATTGACAAAACTGAACAGTTTTTCCATTTCCCACCGAAACTCCTCAAATGGGATATTTAACAACTTTAGCATAAAAAGTCTTATTGATATTTCCTAATAAATACCTTACTGACTAGGGACCTTGTTTTTTCTTTTTATCCTCACCTAAGGGCACGCTTATTGATTTTAGAGAGAGGAGGAAGGAAGGAGAGAGGGAGGGAGAGAAACATCCATGTAAGAGAGAAATTTCAATTGGTTGCCTCTTGCACACACATCAACTGGGGACTGAGCCCACTGCCTAGGTATGTGCCCTGACCAGGAATTGAACTTGCAACCTTTCCATTTATGAAATGAGGCTCCAACCAAGTGAGCCACACTAGCTGGGGTTGGCTAGTTACTATTAATGCCTTATAATGCCTTATAATGCTGTATAATGCAATACAGCACAAACTTAATAGAACTTGATTTAAATCAGATTTATAATAATGTACATAGCAGTATTGTACTTTGCTGCTCTTTAAAGACCCAAATAATTAACTCTAAATTCAAAACTATTTTTAGTTAATTAACTATTACTAGGGGGTGCATGATGGTTAGTTTTATGTGTGAACTTGACTAGGATAAGAAATATCCAGATAGCTGGAAAAGCATTACTTCTGGGGGCAGGCGGTTGAGGGGTAGTCTGTGGAAGGGCCTAGTATTTGAATCCATAGGCAGATTAAATAGATTGTCTCCACCAATGGAGCTGGACATAATCTAATCTGTTGAGGACGTAAACCAAACAAAATGGTGGAGGAAGGGCTAATTTGCTTGCTATCTCTGCTTGAGCAGAGAAATTTCTCTCCTGCCCTCAGGGTTTCTCAGGCTTTCAGACTCAGACCAGGATTTACACTATTGGCCCCTTGATTCCCAGAACTTTGGACATGAACCTAACCCATCATCTCCCCTGATTCTCAGGCCTTTTCAGTTGAGGTGAATTATATCATTGACTCTCCTGGTTTCCAGGCAGATCATGGGAATTTTTGATCTCCAAAATTAGTGAGCCAATTTTAATAAAAAATAAGTAAGTAACCTATTGCTTCTGTTTTTTTGGAGAATCTTGACTAATACAGGGTTCTCATATCAAGGTTCTCATAATAAGTCTTCTATTTCCTTTTTTTTGCAGTATCATTTTTTCCTCCCATGTGGATGATCCCTAAATAAGTTTATCCATAAACAATGTAGCACAAGTAGATATAGGTCAGAGATCACAATCTCTAGCTTCTAATTGTCATCCTTGTCTAAAGTGCAACATAGCTAGATTTTTTTATCCCCATTCTTATTCAAATTGATTTAGTAGAGTGACTGTATTGAGTGCTGGGGAAAAGCAAAGAGGCTAAAAGTTCTAGAAATAATTTTTGACAGTCCAACTCTCCATATATAATATATTCTAAAATACGTTTGGTCGTAAATGTCTTCATTATTAGTGTTATCAACTTCGAAGGTTGTGTTTTTTTTTGTTTGTTTGTTTTTTTTGTTACATTTGATTAGCCCTTGGATTCCACATGCCCTTTCACATTCAGAACATATATGCTTATATTTGTGAATAATTGTGTGCAAATATTTGTGAATAATTATGCAAACCATATGGTAGAGAAGGTAATTTATCTCTATTTTTTAATTTCACAAAACATTAAGATAAATATTAAAAATCAGAACTGGGAATAGTAAGCATAAATCCATTAAAGTTAAATTTTCTTCTTACCTTTCTTCATAAAGTGAATGGAATATTTGCTTACATCAACATATTTTTTTATTATGATGTTGCCTGGTGCAAAGTAAAAGAATAGCTTTCAATATATATTTCTTCAAATTGTAAAGCCAATCACAAATTAGATGCCATTTTCTTTTGCTTTATATGACTTCTTGGTTCTGAAAGCACACTAAAATGAAATTCTTGATCCATCTATTTCTATTTTTCTTTTACCATGAAAAAGTCAGATTAATAAGAACCTTTAGCTGATGGGAATAAGTTAAGCCTGTATGTAGTTAATATCCAAATTAAAAGAATAATTTGGCAACTGATCTGCTATAAAAAGAAAAAGAACAACCACAACAAACGAACAGGTAAAAATGCAGGGCCAGGAAACAAATTTGTCTTTCTTAAATGCTCACTTTCAAGTGTGTCTGGTTTATAGCCCAGTTTGTATCAAAAGGGATCAATTTTTCCCCCTTTTCCCTGTTCTACTTTTGCACTGGTATTGTCTGAATCCCAGAGTGAGAAGCAATACATCATCTTGCTTCAACATCTGCTAGAGCCCCCTCTCCTCCTAATCTGCCCAGATCCCCAAAGCCTTTTCCACCTGCTATAGCGCCAAATGCTCATTATAGCACACAGCTACGCCCTTCGCTGTCCTTCCTCCCAGATCCTCAAGGTTAACATGGAACAATGACTATTATTAAGTGGGGGCTTTAGTCTGCTTTTATATAAGCAGACTGGGTAAGAAGAAAGGGGGAGAGACAGTGGGAACACTGGGTAAAATGCCAGGAGAGCTGGCAGGAAAGAGCTGCTAGAAAGCTGTGGCCAATTTTCCAGTTGAAACATGAGTCACTGAACAGAGATGCCCTAGAAATAAATGGCTTCCCTGTTCATTGCCCAGTGCAAGAAGAGACCACACCCTCCAGTGGTTTTGTGTCAGGGCACTTGGGGTATGGTTTTGAGCAGCTAGTGGAGAAGGGGAGATAAAAATGGTCAGTTTGAGGTGGTTGACAAGTCTAGAAGATGTGTTTACTGCTTGGCCAAATGTAAATTGTAAGCAAATGAAAGTTGTTCTTCCTCTTCTTTTTCCTTCAAACCAACCTGTTCTTCTGCTTGTGTCATCAGACCAACCACCAAGGGAAAATTTGAGGCACATTGGATTAGACTCCTTAGAAAACAGGGTAATTCAGAAGTCTCTCTGACACTCTGTGTTCATCTTATATTATTATGGGACCTGAAAAAAAAAAAAAGTGCAAAACTAATCAGGGGGGAAGAGGCAGCTAATTTAAATTTCCTGTCTTCAGCAGCTGTGTACCTCACTCCCAGATGCCATGCTTGTTGCAATTTCCTTTTAGTTTTGTAGGAGATATTTTAAGAAGTTAAATGCTGCTTCCTTGGTGACATTCATGGGGATGATCTTGATAAACCACATGAATGCTGGCTGGCCTCTGACAGAGTTGGCCAGCTCTGCACTGGACCTACTCTCTTGTTAACGGACATGGGGCAACATCTCTAGTAGAATCAAGCCACTCTCTGTTGCTCTTCAATTCCTGGAAAAAGTTTAAAACCACAGAGCCCCCCAAAGGCCACCTAGTAAAATTGTATTTGCCTTCACCCACCCTGAACCCCAAGGACGTGTGTCACTGTCCCATAGTCATGCAATATACTGACCTAACTAAGACACAAGCCATCTAACTCAATCATTTCAAGAGACTGGAAAGGTTGAATGAGCTCTCATTAATAAAATCAGCTAAGTGTAAACTTGCCTGGGCTGGATAGAGTAGGAGCTTGTTACTAGCTCTATGAAATGACAGGGCACTCAAACTGTCAGACTTATATTTATCAGATTGTTATATTTCCCTTTTCTTTTTTTAAATCCACCTTTGAAAGTGACCACTAATTTTGGATAGACAGCTTCTTAAAAACATGAAATTAAGAAAGAGTGACACTCTAAGGATTAAAAGTTCCTCATTTTCACTTGGATTGATCAAGATATTAGATCTTTAATAGAAAATAACCACAGTTTAAATAATGAACATTTCAGAAACAATTTTTAACACCTTTATTGATATATCATTGATGTAAAAATTGTATACATTTAAGATGTACAACTTGATATTTTGATATATGTATATATTGTGAAATGGTCATCACAATCAAGCTAATTAAAACATCAATCACCACTTGTGTGAGTGTGATGAGATTTAATTTAAGGTATCTCTTAGCAAACTTTAGGTATACAATACAGCACTGTTAGCTATAGGCACTATGCTGTGTAGTAGATCTCCAGAACTTTTTCATTCTGTATAACTGAAACTTTGTACCCTTTCACTGCCATCACCCACATCCTATAGCCCCTGGCAATCACCATCACTCTATTTCTATGAGTCTGACTATTTTAGATTCTTACATTGGTGAGATCATACAGTATTTGTCTTTCTCTCTGTTGCATATTTTATTTAGCATAATATTCTATAGCTCTATTCCTGTTGTTGCAAATGACAGGAATTTTAAAAAGGACTGAATAATATTCATATCACATTTTCTTTATCCATTTGTCCACTGAAGAACATGTAGGTTGTTTCCCTGTCTTGGTGTTGCGAACAATGTTGCAATAGACATAATTTTGAAAATCTAAATCTCAATCTTGTCCTAGACATTTCATATATTTAATTAGCTTTGACACTGGCTGCCTTACTACCTCTATTTTGAGACTAAGAATTAGTAAGTAAATGCTAACATGGAATATTTTATGTCCATGTAGCTTTATATGGAAGTATGAAAATTAGGGAAAATAAATTTTATTGGGGTGAATCTTAAAAAGCACATGGATGCCGTAAAAGCATGAATCTAGCTCTTTCATTGGCTTGTGTGGTAACATTGAACAAGTTTTATTTTTACCTCTCTGGGTCTTTTTTTTTTCCTTATGAAAAGAGGGTAGCAAAAGTATTTTATCGACCCCATAGAGTTATTGCAAGGATTAAATTATATGGCTTGGGAAGGCACTAGAAATATAGTAAGAAATCAATCAACTTCAGCTGGTATTATTCTCATTCTATTCCACTTGAGGATATTTGCAAGATATTTAAAAATTTCCCAAATGAGTCTGTTTATTTGCTCCTTTGTTTCTTTCTTTCTTCTGTGTTCTTATTTTTCTGCCTTTTTAATACTATAGTCATATTTAAACCATATAGAATAAAATTTTGTTTTGCTTATAAAGTTTCATAATCTTGAACTATAATAAGATGTTACGTTATAAATATCAAAATTAAGGGGGAAAAGTCAATGACAGTGTTTTAATTAGTTTGGGCTGCCATAACAAAATACCGTAGACCGGGTGACTTAACAAGAGAAATTTATTTTCCCACATTTCTGGAGGCTAGAAATTGAGATCAGGATACCAGGACAGTCAGGTTCTGGTGAGAGCTCTTCCTGATGTGCAGATGGACACCTGCTCACTGTATCCTACCACGGTGAAGGGGGAGATTGTAAACTCCCTGGTGCCTCTTCTTATGAGGGCATGAATCCCATGACCTCATTAAAACCTAATTACCCCCCAAAGGTCCCATCTCCAAATGTTATTACATTGGAAGTTAAGGCTTCAAAATATTAATTGGTGAGGAGGTGGGCACAATTCAGTCCTTAGAAGACTGTTGTTTCAAAATATAATATCTAATTTCATCAGCTCAATGGCAGGGTTTTCAATTGAATCAGTGAATTTTGATAACCAAGATTCCATATGCTAAGACATTTTAACAGTATAGCTACAACTTTGAGTTTGATTAGCTATATACATTATTTTACCAAATTCTTTTCTTTTTCCCTAAGAAGTCCTCAGACCACTTCTCCAATTGAATGTTATACACAATTACTGACACAAATTCTGACCTTTTCTCTCACTTAAAAAAAATTATTCTTACTCTGAGACTTCTGGCCAAGATGCAGGCTTAGACTGACACACTTTGTCTCCCTCCACAACTAAGGACTACAACTACCTCAAAACTAAAAGCAACCAGAGATTCCAGAAAATAAAACTACATGGAAGTCCAGCTTATGAAGTTATAAACCAGTAGTGCTCCTCTGAATGGGTAGGAGGGGCGAAACCGGAGGGGAGAGGTCAGGCTGTGCTGGTGGTGGCAGCAGGGGGGTTAGCGGCGGGACTGCGAGAAACGCCAGGGGAGCAATCCTGGTGGCAGCCAAGACCCGTCAGCTCGCAAGTCCAATGCTGGGGAAGGCAGACCCCCATTACCTCAGACTGTGAGGCCCAGAGGGCGTGGGGATGAAGGAAGAGGCTCCCAGTCTCTCAGTAGAGAGTAGCAGAAGGAATCCATCTTGGACTCCCACCCCCACACAAAGTGCCACAGTGTGGTGAAAAGGGTCACCAGGTAGTGACAAGTGCATGGGGCTCCGCCCCCTATAGCGTAGGAGGTGTGACAGCCCCACCCAGGAAGCAAAGGTGAACACAAAACAGTTAGGATGACACAGATAATGATTGAGATCCCGGTGTTGCAGCTCACCAGACAGCAAATACGGGACCTAAGCAATGAACAAATAGAAAACCTTTCTGAGGCTCAGTTCAGAGCTATAGTCATAAGGCAGCTTACAGACCTAACAATGGGACTTAATCAAGACAGGAAAGGAACTAAGGCTAGTCCTGCTGAGATGAACAAAAATACATATGAGACAAGTGGTGAGGAAAGGAAAACTAGGGATCAAATCAACAAATCAGAACATAGGGAAGGAACAAACAGTCAACCACTGCAGAAAGAGAAAACAAAAAGTGAGGAATATGAGGAGAGGCTCAGAAACCTCTGGGACAGCTATAAATGAATGAACATTGGAATTATAGGGTTGCCAGTAGATGAAGAAGAAGAACTAGAAGTTGAAAAATTATGTGAAAAAATAATGAAGCAGAACTTCCCTAACTTGGGGAAGGAATAGACTTACAGGTCCAGGAAGCACAGAGAGTTCCAAAAAAAAAAAAAAAAAAACTGGACTCAGGGAGAACCACACCAAGACACATTATAATCAAAATGTCAAAAACTAAAGATAAAGAGAGAATCTTAAAAGCAGCAAGAGAGAAGAAGAGAATCATGTACAAAGGGGTCCCAATTAGACTATCAGCAGATTTCTCAAAGGAGACTCTTCAGGAAAGAAGGGACTGGCAAGAAATAGCCAAAGTAATGAAAATCCAAAACCTACAGCCATGAGTACTCTATCCAGCAAAGCTGTCATTCAGAATAGAAGGGAAGAGAAAGCACTTCTAAGACAAAGTAAAACTGAAGAAGTTCAGTAGATCCAAACCACTGTTATATGAGATGTTAAAGAGACTGGTTTATAAGAAAGAGGATCATAACTATGAACACTAAAATGAAAACTGTATCACAACAACCAACAACAGAAGCAAGAGAATTGAAACAAAGGCAAACTAAGTAGGCAACGAGAGTGGAAAAAGAATTATAGGTATGGGGAACATATTGGGGGAGGTCAGCGGGGAGGAGGGGGGGGAAAGGAAGGAGATGATACAGGAATTAAGAAACATAGGAAGGAATGGAGCAGACAGGAAGAGGTCGAGAAGTACCAATGGACATGGACTAAAAGGGGGGGACATCTGGAGGGAAGAAGGGTCACTGGATGGAGGGGAGCAGAGGGAAAAGAAATTGGGACAACTGTAACAGCATAATCAATAAAGCATATTTAAAAAAAATCATTCTTTAACCAGCTTTATCTTATCTACCCATCTTCTCACTCCCTATCCAGTGCTCACCTTACCTACTCAGCCTTGCTCAATATAGACTGAGTTTGTTTTTAGTAACTGAATATCTTGTCTTTACCTCAAACCTTTTATTAAAACTTCACTGGTTTTTCTATTTTTCCCTCTTTTCTTTCTTTCTTTCTTTCTTTCTTTCTTTCTTTCTTTCTTTCTTTCTTTCTTTCTTTCTTTCTTTCTTTCTTTCTTTCTTTCTTCTTTCTTAGAACTCTGCATTAATCTCATGGAAGCATTTTGGATTTCTTGAACATTTCTCCTTTCCACTTCACTGGAAACTCAGATTTCCTGACACTTTCACCCCAAATTATCCTCCAGTGCCTCTCTCCATCCCTTCTCTGTTCTCTCCTGCTTCTACAAAGTTAAATCTGGACATTTCCCTAAATCCCCTTCCCTTTCCTTCCTATTCCCTCTGCTTTTAGTGATACCATCCATTTCCAAAAGTTTTACTTTTATGAACATGACATCCAACTCCTCTCATTTACTCTTTAGCATTGCAATTCCTTAATGGTGCAGACCTTAATATTCAGGACATCATCAGGAGCCCAAGCCTGGGATAGGATCAGGCCTGGGAAAGGAAGACTTGTGAGGGACAGGGCGGGGAGGATGGAGTCATGAAGTTTTTGATTGGTAACAGAACGCTTAAGTAATAAAGACAATTCTCTTTGACAAACTTCTTAGCTGACTTATGACCTGGCCACTTCATTTTATTTAACACTTTTAACTGGTTCTCTCAGTACATAAAAGCTCAGGGTCTCCTTACTTCTCTGTATCATAATCACACTGCTGCAGCTGACCCCTTTTTCCAGGTGTCATTTGGATGTCCCCTAAAATAGTATGTGTATAGCTGATTTCACCATATTTATTGTTCTTTTATACCTATCTCCTTGTTTTGTGTTAGCAGTTTATCTCTGTCACTAATTCAAGCTCAAACCTCCTCAGTGTCCCTACATTCTACCACATTTAATGGTTACTGTAAATCTCTGATTTCTCCTGGAATTTCTCTTGCACCCAACATATGCATTTCATCTCTATTGTTATTATTTTGTTTAGACTTTAGTTTACTTGACACACATTATCATATTCTGTCCCTGAATGATGCATTTTCTTCCAATTATCCTATTTGTCTGCTCATCCTTATCTCTAAGTTCATCATTGTTAGCCACACCTTTCTCATATATTTATCCTCTTCTATGGGTCCACACTGCCTATCAAGCAAACCCTAAGGCTATCCTGTGGCTTTCCAGGCCTTCTACAAATCAGGTTGAGCTTAATTTTTATGATACACTACCTAAAAGTCTCCTTCAATCACTGTTCACTGTTATAGTTAAATCACACTCACCATTCTTGAGAGAATTTGTTTAGTCACAACTTGGTGATTCATCTGCCTTCATGTGGTCGAGAGGCTTCCCCACTTTTCCTACCTGTTGAAATATTTCCCCACCCTGCAAAGGGCAACCCAGAGGTCAACATCAGTCAAAACTTTCATCGTTTTACAGACACACACACGATTTTAAACTTCAATCCCTTATTGTATTCAACCTTGTGCTGTGGTTATTTGTATCCTACCTTTTTTTTCTCTAACAGGTTAAGAATATTTTTGTGTCCAGAACCAGATCTTATTTATATCTTTTCCTTCTCCACCACCACCAAAAAAAAAAAAAAAAAATTGCCTGGCTCCATTAATATCTGTTCAGATAATGTAGATTAATCTTGATAATATCTTTTGAATAAATATAAAATAAAATAATTAAATTACTACTAAGAAAAATTTTCAATTTCTATTACTGGGTGTTATTTCTCAGGTGACTGATTATTCTAAATAATTATGACACTCTTAATGCTTAGAGGAAGCAGCTTTTAGTTTTCTGACTATGTTTTGTTGGTTGAATGACATGATATGGGCAGCTGCATCCTTCTGTTTTCTAAAAACCTCCCTGTTTGCATGTAAAATGGGTAACTGTAATTTTGTTTGCATGGCTGTACATATCTGAATTAAGAGGAATGAACATTTGAATAGAAAAATAGTGTTTAAAAATAGGAGCTTATATAGGATAATTATTTTTTTAAGAAATAAGTTTACTTTAAAAGAATAATTGAAATCTTTCCACTACTTTAAAAAATAATTTAATAAACTATATATAAGGCAATAGTCTGTTTTTCTATTTAGAGATAGGAAATAAGTTGTTACTATTAAGACTTATTTCCTTAATAGAGACTCTAATGTCTTTCTTTTCCCTAATTTCACAAAAGCCCAAGAAATTTCAAGTTCTGTAGGAGAAATCTATGTATAAAGTTTTGGGTTAAAAAATGCATTAAAACCTTGTTGAGAAAAGCCAGTTATTTGAAGGTATTTTGGAGATACTTTATCAGCAAAACTCACATCATAGAAGTTTATATTTAGTAATTTTTGAAAAGGGAAGCTGGATGGTGTGATGGCAGCTGTGGGTGGCCATGCTTGGGAGATCCCATGAAGGGCCTCGGTTGGCTGCAGGAGGTTTCAGTATGGGTGACAGGATATTTCCATGTATGCTTTCTTTCAGTTGATACCTTCCGGTAAAGCTTCCTGTGTGCTGCTAGACACACACCTACACCACCCACAGCACAGTTTCTTGATTTGAATTAGGTTTCATGGAGTATGAGTCCCATAAAAGTTTGATTCAATACCCACATGTCTGAAAATGTAGTGAAGTCCTAATTATTGAGTTCAAAGTTTCTCATCAGCCCTGACCAGTATAGCTCAGTTGGTTGGGCATTGTCCTACAAAGCAAAAAGTCCCCAGTTCAATTCCTGGTCAGGGCACATGCCTGGGTTGTGGGTTCAGTTCACTGGTTGGGGTGCATAAGACAAGCAACTGACCAATATTTCTCTCTTGCATCAATGTCCTTCTCCTTCTCTTTCTCCCTCCCTTCCCCTCTCTCTAAAACTAAATACATAGAATCTTAAAAACAAGTTATCATCATGACTGAAAAAGTTTTCACAAAGAGAAAAAATAAACCATAGACCTCATATGACTTTAGATCTTTAAGTTGGAATCTAACTTTGTGATTTTGCAGATGAGGAAACAGAGACTGAGAAAGGTCAATAACTTGCCGAAGGTAGACAAGGTTTTCTGATTTCTAGTCATTCAGTGTCAGTTTTCTCTAAAGAGACTATCACCTTAATATTAAGCACTTGAATGTTGTATTTAATACAGTTAGTGAAAATCACTTTTTCACTCCCAGATCCTTTTCAAAAGGGCAGATTGAAAGAGCAAGATGTATATCAAATTAAAATGGACCATAATTTATTTACATACAATTTACTTTCAGAGACTCCAACAGAATATATATAATTTATAAATACTAAAGTTATAAATGATGAAATGAGAAGAAATATAATTGAATTGCCTTTGGATGTTATTGGGATAAGCTTCACACAACTCTAAATATCCTCTAAAATTTTGCAGCTTGTTTTTCTTACATGTTATTTTCTGTAATGAGTTCATGCAAAGTGAAAAAAAATTAGTGGAAATTATCTTTGCCATACTCTTGAAAAGGCAGAAAGGAAGATTAGGAAAAGAATAAATTTAAGTTAGCTGTCTTTAAGTCTGTCTCCTATGTGGATTGTTAAAACATCCTCAGACCAACTGAGATGAATCATTAAGTAAATTTCTATCTTAAAAAAAAAGGCCAAATTATTTTAAACTTAAGTATTACATTAATTTGTGCACAAATATCCTGACTCAAAGGAGATTTTAAAATAATAGTAGAATCTGTAACTGAAATTAATATCAGTAAGCAACTAAAGACAAAATTGAGATTATCTTACTAATAATTTAGCTGTCCCAGCAAATATCAACAGTTGTTAAGAAATTGGTGACTTCCTGGGTCATGATTATATCTAATTATCATAATTATTACCTGTTTGGGGTCCAATTCTTTGCTTAGGAGAAATATATATGTATATCTATCTACATCTATTAATTTTTTTTTTCTCTCTCTCTTTATATATACAATATAGGCCAAGGAGAACAATCTGGAGTTTCAAGTATTGGGTTGGGCAAAAAGTTTTTTTTTTTTTTTTCTGCATGATGGCTCTAATAGTGCTTAATTGTCTTTAACTTCATTTGTAAAAATTTTGTTAGAATGTATTGTGACCGACATATCAGCATGCATTTAAAAAAACATCAAAATTGGTGAATTTTTGTGTGGCTATTTTAATATTGAAGATGGAAGAAAATAGGCAACATTTTCAGTATCATGTGAAGAAAATAGGCAACATTTTCAGTATCATGCTTTTTTATTTCAAGAAAGGTAAACACACAACTGAAACGCAAAAAAAAAATGCTTTGTGCAGTGTGTGGAGAAGGTGCTGTGACTGATTGAACGTGTCATGTCAAAAGTGGTATGCAAAGTTTCTTATTACTGTTGACATTTTGGCCAAATAATTGTTTACTGTGGGTCTTCCTTATGCATTGGAGGATGTTTAGCAGCAGCTCTGGCCTCTGCCCACTGGAAGCCAATAGTGGGAGACAGCCGACATACTCAAAATATCCAAATCAATAAAGTTATTGGTGAAAATGAAAAATGTGTCTTTTATTTTACATGAAAAAAAAACCCCAAAAATACTAAATGGACTTTTTGGCCAACCCAATATAAGCACAAGAAATCTGTGAGAAGTTAAATATCTCACTACCCAAATTAGGTAGGATAAGTATAGAGTTCTGAAAACTTATCCCAAAATATATGGGATATGTGGAGAGTTCTGGAAGCAATATCCAATATAAAACTGGAGTGGACAAAAATTAGAAGTGTCATTATGATAAGACATAAAAGCCCAAGGTATGAGCCAGTGGAAAAGGGACAAAATATTGTTGTGAAAGTGTAGTTAATGAAAGGTACAAAACAATATGAGAAAAGAATGATTAAAAATCAAGTAAGTGTAGGCCTAGAAAACAATAAAAATGAAAGTCTTTATGGTTAAGTAGCTAGGAATGTATATTTTATAGCTTGGTCCTCTCAGAATATTAGGCAATTACATTTCCTTCTCAATGTCATGGTACAAATGAAAAAAACAAAGGATCCAAGGCGAGTTCAGAGGTGTTCACAATAAAAATGTACAAGGGCTTCTTCAACTAATTCATAAAATTTAGTAATCCTCACATACTTTCAGCTATTACTCCCTCATCCCTGTTGCTCTTCACCCCCACACATCTGCTACCACTGATTTCATTGCAGGCATCTAGAAGAGTAAATTAAATTACCAGTGGTTTTTGAATTCTTGAGACAATCAAACTGTTCTCCAAGACATGTGAAATGATACCTATAATATGAAACATTATAAATCTTAAATATTTGGCTTCTAAATTGAGCAGATTACATCTAATCAATTATATCTCACTAATCTTGATGATAGATAGAAGATATATAATGGTTCCATAGACCAAACGTTTTTTGCCTAGTCAATACCCTTTCTGAGTAAAGTCCTATATCTTGAGCAAGGCAAGATTTTCACCCCACCTTCCTCTCAGAGGAATATATGGGTCTATCAAAATTCTTTTTCTTTAGAAGAAGAATTTTCTAAATACAGTATAATTGCAAAATTCATTGTGCTTCGGGATTACATTTGTTAAATTCAGAAGAAGAGGGGCGCTTGGCACTTGTGCGTTATTGGAAATTCCCCAAACACAGACAACAAAAGCTCAGTCAGTTTAATCAAATTATCAGCTTTTCCTCAGTCTGTGTTTAGTCTGTGTTTGTCTAATGTCCGGGTGCATATTTTCTACTTAAGAAAATCAATAAATCTGCTGCTTTAAAAAAAGGCACATTTGAAATGCAGTTTACAGCGTATTGCACTATCTGATCCAGCAATCTGTCTGCCTCTGCCCCACAGAAGGAAGAACAAGAAATATGCCTGATGAGCTTATGAGATGATTTAGAAATTTATGTAGGGAAAAGGAGAAAATGATGCCATTGAGATGTGCACACCACTTACTTCTGATGTGGAAAGATGTGATGACATGTATACCTGAAGCTTCTTTCTGCTCTTTTGAATATTTTTAAGTGTCATGGGCTGAACTTAACAATTAAGTAACTAAATTAGATTTCTTAGGTAGAATTCTTGTAACAGTCTTTCATCGACATAATTATTCCTTCTCTGTTTATCTTGAGGTTTCTTTCTTTATTGTTTGTTTTGTTCTGTAAATATTGGAGTTGTTAGTCTAATTACTGTATGATACTCAATTTTTCCAACTGAGAAAAATGAGCATTTTATTCCAGGAACAGTTCCTCATGTCCATGTAGCTCTCAGATTCTCTGTTGTTATCTACTTATTTGCAGCAATACTTTATAAACAGGCACACAAACATTGCTTATGTAAGTCATCCTAAGTATTAATACTTTTGACAAATAAGTAGTTTACGTTTGTTCTATAAAGATCACCTCACTAATAAAACAAACCAAAGTCCAGGCTTTTCTTAGACCCAAACAGAAAAATACAGAATTTTTATTGTAAGAATTTTGTTCATTTATTTCCATGAGCTAATTCTGATTGTATTAGAATTAGTGCTTAGTCTTACCCAGAAGAGTGGATCTATATTAAATAAAATTTGAAAGGAAATAAAGAAGAGAGACATTTTTGGGAATAAGATAAATTTTCTCCTATTGATTGAGACATGTAAATTTACCAGAAATAGATGCTGCTTTTCTTAATAACAATCTATAAATAATAGATTTTAAACATATGTTATTATATCAGAGTTTTTTGTCTTAAATATTTGCTCACCATTAATCCTTAGAAATGAGCTTTTCATAAAACAAGTCTTTAATATCATAACTAGCATTAAGAACTCTAAACAAATTGGTTTGACTGATGACAGTACACTCAGTTTGGTTGCTAAAGAAATTTTGTTTATGCTTTATTCTGTGGGTTGTTGTTGTTCTTTTTTATAGTGAGGGGATAGGAGGAATAGTTAAATTTACATTCCAATGAATTTGTCAAATATTAATAATTGCTCAAGTAATTCACATTTTTATTGATGTGTGTTTATACTCATAGGGGACAACAGGGATCAAGTACTGGGGAAGGAATTGAAAGACCACTGAAAACAGCATCCCAAATTAGTTCTCAGTAAAGGGAAATTTTGATTAGCTAACTCCCTTTCTGCCACAATACTGAATAGCAAATGTTTGCTTTAGTATAAAAATATAAAAGTCACCATCATTAAGTAAGTTTCTTGCTTATTTCTAATGATTCTGGGGGAATATTGTCATTTTTGGTACATAGCTCTCTCTGAATCGGGTTTGCTGTTTTCCCCACTATTGTTTATGTGAAGAGTTTCTAGTGGGGATAAAAAAAGGTGTTGCTTGTGCAGAGAATCCGTTTAGTGGAGCAGGCTAATAGGCTGACCAGTCATTAACTAAAACACAGCTGGGAAGAGGCTATAATCCCCCAATTTCCTTCACAAATGCAGTAAATAAATATTCAAATGAAGCAGTGCACACATTTGCATATGTGTTAAACAAAAGCCCAGCTGAAGATTTGGTTTAAAAGCTCTGTTAATATTTCTCCCTTTTCTACCTATAATTTCTCTACCTGAAGAGTTTGTATTTCACAAACGTCCTCATACTTCTCCCAAAATAGAAGTCCTTTTTACTTCGAAAATTATTTTAGAAATCTCTTTGCTGACCTCCATTAGCTTCTTCGTTGAACCCCATGTTTAACAGGAATAAAAACCATCTTTTAAATTAAGCCTATTTCCTCTTCTTTAGATATTTTAAATTTGAGTATCTTTAATGTGTGAAATACATGCTCTTGTGTTCTACTGATTTGGGAATAGCACTGGTTTTTGTGCCCCGGAGCATAAAACACTTAGTAAGTAAAACTCTGAGGCTTGACCATAATACAGCTAATCTGTGAACCCCATGGGATTTAGGAAGCAAATTCACATCAGCTTTCTAAATTCTTTAGTCTGTTCTCTGAGATTTCGAGAAAGTGATGTAACATAGGAGGCTGTTCGGTTAATTATTCCTCGGGATGAGCCTCAATAGCATTACAAATTCCCTGTTCTACCTTTTCTTTCCCTCTTCTGCTCTTATTCCATGATTGTAATTTCTAGAGTCAGATTGTAGGGCACACCTGACCTTAGGCTCTTCTGGGTTGCTTATCCTGAAGCAGTGTGAATCCCTCCCAAGGTGACGAAATATAATTAGAAAAAGAGATCATTCAGTGAAGAGCCTAAGGTAGGGCACCAAGGGGTTACTTTCTAGGGGAAAAAATAGATTGCAAGAAAAGAAAAAAAAATTAAATTATTCTAAAAAGAAGAGAGGAAAAAAAAAGAGTTCAGTTAAAGGAAGAAGCATATGAAAAATTAGCAAGGTAAATGGACTTTCACTTGTTTTCAATACTGTGACTCTAGCAGTTTTGCTCCACCCCCTTCCCTAGTGGAGACAGAAAAATAAGGCAGCCGCCAAAACCCCAGGGGATTCCAAGGTTAAAGTGAATTTGTGTTTTCTTTCCAGTTGTAGGCATGGACTGTAGTTATTATACATATATATGAAGACATAAACAATGATATATACATTTAATATAATCTATATATACTTATAAATAAAATATAAATTTTGTATACATTTAGGAAATCTTACTGACTCTCAGCAAAGTGAGGTGTGTAGGTTTTAAATCTGTGAATCTTACAAGGAAAGAGATTAGTTCCAGAAGCACTAGATCAGGATTTGAGCCTTTAATATTGTACTTTTAAATAAGTTGATAGAGGAATTATTTTTGTCAGCCTGTACTTGAATGCATGTGAGGAATCCCTATTAGTGTCTTGTTGGTTACCTGTTATAGAACATCCTGATATGTTTTAATTCTGCTATGTTTAGGAGTAAGTGTAGCTTAAATAATACAGCTTTCCAGAGTTTGGATAATAAAAGATATTCTTCCTTCTTATTCAATCACATTTACAAAGCATACTTGTACAAAGAAAGTCGCTATTATATAAATGATATTGCTTTGTGTTTTTAACAAAATCGTGTCAGTATATTTTATATTATCCTTTTTTTTTTTTAAGTAAACTTTTATTTTCCTGAAGAAAATAAAAGCTTTAATGCTAGGAGGCTATTTCAAACATGCGCCCTAGCTGATATTATCAAAGTACAAAGGGGCACTTTTAAGAATTAAGTTGTATAGAATATCTATGAACATTGCAGTGTGGGGCAAAAGTAGGTTTACATTGTGAATACATGAAACAGTTTATTCTTGTATTATTTATTAATTTTTGTATTATTTTCCATATGAACAACTGTAAACCTAGTTTTCTCCCACCCTGTGTATTGAATAAGCTTCTAAAGCTTCCAAAATACATATATAAAACATGGCAAAGTAACAATAGGATTACTCTGGTTTTATTTTTCACTTATTTCATTAATAGGTTGTTAAAATATACTTTTTCTGTTCAGGTCACATTGGACAAGACACTGAGTTGCCTTATTTGATCACAGAAAGGCTTGACAAGATAAAGTACTCAGAGAAAGACCTGTTGAATTTAAATACAACTTCTTTTTGTTTATTTGCCTGCTATTCCATTTGAACTTTCCTTAAAAAGTGACACACCTCCCTATTTTGTTTTATTATCCTCAAAGCTTCTGAAAGTGTATCTGAGAGGTTGTAGTGGAATCTGATAATAGTACATGTGTATCCACAGTCACTTCAGTGTAGCTCCTCCATCAGTTAATAAATATTGGGATGATTCCCTTAGGAAAAATAATATATTCTATTTGTATAGGAAGTAAACTACTTTTTTGATATTCACTTTTTGTTGCTATTATTGTTATTCATTGCTTTACACACAAAAAGTTATTTTATAATCACTTTTCCCCCCTATTTTTTCTTATCATTATTGTGAAGGCTCCAAGTTACATGAAATTGTGTTATTATATGTTGGGGTTAGAGCTTCCTAACCAGCTGCATGTTAAAGATTCAAGATTTTACATAGGTAATCACAAGCTATGAAGTAACAAAAACTAGCAAAGAGAGTGAGCATTTCAGTCGTGGTGGCAAGGAGATATTTATCAGCCATTCTGTCTGAGCAAACCTGGTGTGTTCAGCAGTCCAGTCTGAGGTCATGGCTGCCCCAGAATTTGAGTGGTTGGGGATATTTTGGGATGCTTTCATTAGAAGGTACAGAGTACAGTTAAGAAACAGTCTTGGGGCGCCAGCATATGATTATGGCAAGACGGGCTGACCACTGGGAAATTGCTGAACTAACAGGACGGGGTGTCAGGCTGACCTCCCTTGGGGCCAAGTCCACAGAGAGCCACCGCCCAACACACCTTCTGCAGAGTCATCTGAAGCACTCAGTGTTCCAACTACCCATCTGAGCAACAGATGTTTTTGTAAGACAAAAGTATTGTACATTTTCAAAGTCTGCTTATGAATCTTTTTGCCTTTCTATTTTTAAAGGTGCTTGTGTCCAAAAATATTCCTTATATTTGTTTTTGAATGATCGAGCCTCTTTACTGCCTGTTCCATTGGTGGTGGTGGTGGTGGTGGTGGTGGTGTGTGTGTGTGTGTGTGTGTGTGTGTGTGTTGGAGTGGGGGGATTGGTGGAGGGGGAGTCCAGAAGAGCTCTAATCACAATGCAGGAGTCACACACTTAGCAGGCTGAGTTACCTAGAGCATGTTCAGAGAACCATTATATAAAGCAGGTATTTAATGACAGTTAATGCTTCTGGGTAAAATCTTTCCAATTTCAATTTGTGGTTAAGAAAATCTTTCTTGCTTCTTGTAGCACCCAAACTTGATTTTCAAGCAGCCTATTTATACAAAGCATGGAAAAGAGTTAAAATGAGAGAACATTTAGAGAAGGTGTCACTTGATAACCATGACAACTCAGAAGGCAATAAGAAGAAATTTGGAATCCAGTAAGGGTTTTATGAGAAATAGAAAACCTGGCGATTGAGGCAACAGTCCTCTGTTACCTGGCATAGTCAGAGCATGCTTTAAGTAGAATAAATATAAAGAAAATGGAAAAATGTTAATTTGAAAACTTGGAAAGAAAAAAAATACACAATAAAAATCCACTAATGTCACTTTTTATCATCTCACAACATCTCTAAAATCTCTCTATTTGAAAACACAGTAATATCCACTGATGCCCCCATACCCATTTATTCTCAACCCTCACTTGCTCTCCCATTTCTAATGCACATGAAACATCATTTCCTGAGATTTTGATTGGACAGTAGTGTGTACATTTTCTTAAAATAACAGGGAAGATGAAATAAGTTGCTAAACAAGATAAATTAAGTATGACAGACTCAAAAACAAATTGTGTTAAAGCATTGACTCTTAAGGTGTCAGGGGTTTCAATTACATCGAGTATGATTTAAGTAAATTCCTTAAGCTTTTATGAATCAAAATTTATATTTCAAGTTTGGGTGCTCTAAGAAGCAAAAGGTGTATTATATATCAGAAAGGACAGACTAAGCTCAGATCAGACATGACTGTGATTGCCAGGTTTCTGCTAAAAAGACAATGAATCCAAAGAAGTAAAATTAAAGTTTCTATGGAAAAAAAGAAATCTGTAAAATTTTCAGGTCCTACTTACCACTTTATAATTTATCTTCATTTGTAGGCATGTGTGGGTGCTCATGGTGTGTGTGTGTGTGTGTGTGTGTGTGTGTGTGTTCATGTGCATACTTTTCCTGGCTACACATTTACCTCTTCTCTAATTTATTTCCTCTCATTGTTTCTTTCCCTTTCCTTTAAAAAAAAATATATCTTAAGGTCTTCTTCAGCAATTCCAGGCCATCTGTCCTCACTGTACTAAATAAGCATTTATGGACACATGGCTGCCTCCTCCAGACGGACAAAGGCTCCTTAGAACAGCTAGGAGAAATGACCCAAAAACAGTGGTAAAAAGGCCTAAAAATATTTAAAGTAAAAAAAATTAAGACTCACCAACTTTCTCTCTACTTGACTCCCCCTTTTTTCTTAAGTTTATTTTATGTTTTACCATTGGAATCTGCCCTAACAGAATACATTTGCATAATTGCCTGCCAAATTAGATATGTTTATTTTTAAAAGTAAAAAGAAAATCCTTATATGAGAAGAAAGAAATTAATAAAAAACAACCTCTAACTTTCTTTTAAGCCAGAGTTGCATATATTTCCTTGTAATATAATTGGAAAACATTTAAAAGCCAGAAAGACAATTGTGTATAAGTAGCATTAGAAATTTCCACTTCTATGGTAGTTACATTAGGGTTGGTAGATATATATTTTTAGCAGTTTAATAAGGTTGCTCCCAATGAGCAGATATGCTTTCAAATAACTTACATAAGTTGTAAGGCATTAAAGACACACAATTTTAAAGGAAGTAGTCAATGTATTAAAATTTTATATAAAAGACTGACTGTTACTCCTTTCCAGTTGACCAGTCTTTGATTTTTTACATATAGGAAATTGTCTTTGTTTTTATTCCCAATGACTACCTATATTCTTATATAAGTTTGTTAGTTTATTAAAGCATTTTATCTAATGAAAAATATTTTAATTGGATATAAATTATCACTTTATTTTTTCACAACAGATGCTGTGTGAATTACATGAACTTATATGAATTTCTGAGCTACTCATAAGTATTCAGAAAACTGCTAAAACCTGTTAACTGAATAGAAGATAAGATATTTCTATCTTCTTTATGGGCAAAACCTTGCTTATGTAAAAATCATTGGGCATTTTTTCCACTGAAACTTAAGTGTTTCTTTATTCTTATACCTATGCTATACATCCTTACACCTACATTAAGAATAGCTCAAAATGATGTCTTCTAGAACTTAGGTTATCAAATAACTGAACACTACCTGTTAAATACTTTATGTTAAAAGAAAAAACTGTGCTCAACATGGCTATTATCTATAGACAACCACAAATCTTTCTTTAGCATGCTTTTGGTGTAACTCCAGTTATTACTACCTAATTTGCTGGAAAAAAATATGTTTCTTTAAAAAAAATGTACAATAAAATTTTTTTTCACATTTTCTAGAAAGAAATGAATAATATTTTAAATTGTTCTTAAATTATGATGGCATGAACAGAGCAGCCGTCTGGATGATAAAACAAAATGGAAGTCAGACATCCGAGAAATTATCATCTCAGCTAGTTGACACACAAAGATTTCCAGTTTTACAAACTCTCTGTTTAAAATGTATAGTGTAGCATATATGCTATTAAAACTGGTCTTTTGAGGGCATGTGTGTGTGTTTGATGTGTGTGTGCGGGAGGAGAGGCGATGAGATGGGGAAGAAGGAACTGAATTTAAGTGGTAATGAATTTCATTAAACAGGAGGTGTTCATCAGTGTGTGTCTCACAGTGTTCAGTGTTTTTTATAGAATGTTTTCCCCCTTCAAAAAAAACCTAGTGGGTGTTCAGTGGGTTCTTTTGTTGTTCAATCTGTTAATTAGAATTTTGCAGCAAATCTTAAATGAGGAACAAAGTATGGTAGAAAGGTCTTATGTTAAAATTTAGAAAATGTGAATGCCAAATCAAAGTCAGAATTATAAACATGAGTGGAAAAATACCAAGAGATTTTATATGTTTGAAAAGAAAAAGCACAGCACCCTCTGAGAAGCATAAAGCTGGAATTAAGAGACATGTCCAGAATCTGATTTGGAAAGGAAGCAGGATCAAAGTAGCAGGACTCTGTACAGATAGATAGATAAAATGTCCATATATTTACAGTTTCATTTTTGCTGACAAGGAGAAAGCAAATTATAGTTCTAACTCAGAGTTTTCTAAATTCTGAATAAATGGGTAGAGATCAAGGAAATGCTTCATCTCTAATATGCCAAGTCACTTTAAAAAGAGAAGCCAGGGAATAGAAACATCTGGCTCTGAGGCTAAGGGTCGGTCCAGCCCTCTCTAAATATGACATAAGCTACAAGCTACCAGTGTAAGGCATTTCTTGTATATTTTGGGGCTCCATTAATGAAACGTTTTTCAGTATTTTTTTTTTTTTTTTTTTAGTTTACTTTGTCAAATTCTTGATAAGTATTAATGGGTGAAGAATTTGAACCATACATCTTTTGTAAACTTTAACTTAATTTCATAGGAGGGAAATAATTGATCAAGTACTTACAAATAATCCATTTGAAAACAATCCCTAACATAGTGAAGCAGCAATGGCATTCTCTAGAAGAATACAGCATACTGCAATAACACAGGCATTCAAATCAAAAGACCTAAATTATAGATTTTTACTCCATTTTTTTCCATGTATATGGCCCTTTTCAGATTACCTACCTTCCTGAGCTTCAGGTTCCTCTGCTATAATCAGGAGATAATAATTGTTTATCATGGCCTAATTATGAATACTAAATATAATAATATATGTAAAGTGTCCAAAAGAAGTTAGGGCCCAAGTGGTGTTCAGAAAAAGTACAGTTTCTCTCTACTGTCTACCTTGACCTGAATATCTAATGGCATATGATCAGTTTCATCACCAGAAAAATGATTGCTCAAGAATTTTCTGGAATAAACAGAAATTCTTTGGAATATTTTTAGTATTGACATCAATAGTTTTCTTAATAAAGCCTATGATTAATGCTAAATGAATTTTCATATTTAAAAGACTCATGTGGGTAACTCTGACAGGGGAGTTTTCTTTAGAAAATCCCCTGTTGAGAGCTATAACTACCATGAGTTCTACTAAAAAAAGGTATTAATATTATTATTTTATTTACAAATTTCCCTCATTCATGTATATACAATCCCAATCCACAAATTTATAAAAAGGACAATGTGAGTGTAGGATGTGATCCATGTAAATAGTACTAAGAGTTGTAATATTGTCACAGTCAAATAAATTTTATAAATATGCAGATTTAAGTAAAAGAGGTATTTTTATTATTTTACAAAATGATTACTGGATTTCTCTCTCTCAATATTTGACAATAAAAATGAATTTAAGTTATTTTAAATTGAGATGTTTATATTATTTTAATAGATGAATACATAATAAATGATCTAAATAAAGCAATTTTGAAATTAATACATCTAATTGAGGGAAATATTAGCTAATTTCTAGATGATTATTTTAAACTTGTGCATGATGCATGTTTGTTACTTTTAAAATTTGGTACAGATAATGCAGACGGAACTGACAACTGGTGAGTCTTGTGTAAAGCCTCTGCTTCATAGAAATTGATATTCTGCAAAAGAGGGAAAAAAATCCTCTGAAAAAAATTACACCATACCATTATGCTTTATAAAATTTTAAGATTTCCTTTCTGTGGCTTGAGAAAAAAAATTACTTCTAGTCAATAACATATAGAGTATACTTTGTCTCTATTTAGATTTTCTAAAATCGTCATGACCTTCTTCCAAGTAAGTTTATAAGTGTGGAGTCTGTAATAATTTTGGAAAAAGTATGAATAAAAATAATGATATTTATTATAATTTAAAAAATTGATAAAGGTCCATTTAAAACTGGTTACACTGTATTTCCTTTCTTTCTTTCTTTTTTTTTTTACTTTAAATGTATGAACACGCATGTGCACACACACATACACTCCTAATTTTTCAACATTTATCTGTGCTCACAAAAGCACCACGCAAGCCATTGTTCTGGGCTGATCTGAGAAATAAACAAAGAAACATAGTAGATCTGCCTTAAAGTTAAATATGTTCTATTTCACCTGTATTACAAAGAGTCCAAATACTTTTTGGAACTTGGAAACATCTAATGGAACTGATAGCACCTAACAAAGGTTCCATAAGGCCAATATCAAACTTTGCTTTCCATTTACAACAGAAATAATTTAAATTGCCGTGGAAGCAGAAGCACAAATACTCTTCCAGAATCTGCTATGTAAAGTAGTAATAATCACTTTCTCTTGTTGTCAGACAAAATACCACCTAAGTAAAGGAGAGAGAACAGGCCTGTAGAGGAGAAACATAGGGTATGAAGGATACAAAAGGAAAAGGTCAATAAAAAGAGAAAATGAAAGAAGTCTGGCTGAAAATGAATATTATTTCATAAAACTATAGTTTGATTTACAAGAAAACAAGTAAATTGTTTCTGGTTAGTCGAGGCAGTAAAATAGTTCATCTGGATTGGTCTAAGTATGTATTTAAGTTTCTGTCCAAAGAACATAGGTTGACCATACATTCATAATCCTGCACTCTAGACAAGACAGAAACAGTTGATCTTATTTTAGTGAAAAGACTTGAAGCATTATCTTTATTTTTCTGATTCTGCAAAAAAGATAAAGAATGGTATTATTTTCCCCCTCTTTATGTGTGTTGTTTGTATGTATGTATTTTTTATTGAACCTTAAATTTACACAATGTTACATGCCAAATATATTTCAATAAAGAATGGTATTCTTTAAATTTGTGCAATACAAATCGCACTGTGAGTATAATCAGAGTAGGCTAGGTATACAGAGAGAAAAGCTTCAAAATGGCAGTAGACTAACACATGAAAGTGTATTTCTGGCTCCTAATACACGTTCATGACAGGACAACTGGAAACTCCGTTCCACATCTTCTCACTCCAGGCCGCTGATGCTTCCGTCATTTGAAAAGTGTTGATTGTCTTGGTAGTAGAAAGGAACGACAACAAATCAAATTTTTCTTCAAGAGGTTTCATCTTGAAGTGACACCTGTCACTTCTCCTTACATTTTATTAACCAAAACAAGTCAAGAGGACATGAAATGTGTTGCATGCCATGAGAAAAAGGAAATGCAAGTTGACCATGTGACCAAAAGAAAAGATACCAGTGGCCAATCACAAGAGACAAACCAATCAGTGGGAAGACCAAGTGATCAGTTTTTTCTATTTTCATTGTTGTTTATAATGCCTTTCATTGTAATGATTATGCGGAAACTCATCTAGATTAAGGTGGTCAAAATAGTGAACAGTTTTCCTTCATTGTTTCAGAGTACCTACTCACAGAGATTTATTTTTCTAAAATGGTTTCTTCCTGCAAAACAACAACCAGTAGAAAATTGTTGGCCTTGTAAAAACAAAACTACTATAATAAATATCCTGGAGACTCAGTATGAGCCTAGGATGCTCATATAGCAATACTGCGCACACCATCTTCTCAGTTTATTTTATATGCTCTCTTTCTGTCTGGGTATAGTGAATGTCAGGGCTCCTGCTTTATCTGAAAATGTCCTTGGATTGACATGGCCATTATGGCTCCAGTTGTTATTGCTGTGCCGTTGTCAAGGCAGCCAAAATATAGACCTGGATTCAAAGTAGTAACTGGGTGTGTAAGAGGGTGGCCACTTCCACCCTCATGAATACAGCTGCTCTGAATGTGACAAATACCATTATCATCATGGGTCTTATTACCTCAAACCACAAGGTGCTAGCTGAACAAATGCTTGGTTTTAACTGTCAGATTCTTAAATGTGTCACATTTTTTTTTTGGATCTTTAGGTTATTGTAACAGCTGTTTGTAAACATTGTAAAGCCCACATTAGGTACAGAATGGGTAGGAATATTTTGACCCAAATGTCTGCCCTCTGAACCATCGTAAGGAATGCAGCATGTCTGCTGACACTTAAAGAAATGGATTTAAATAGCAACCAGGATCAACTTCCAGTTGAATAAGTCAATAGGCATTTTCAGTTTCTGACTCCATCTGAGTCAGTTTTCTTTCATCAGCTGGCCTGAGAATGTCCAAGGTTGTTCAGACCTTAAATGAGAAAAAGGAAGCGAATAGGTCTTTCCAACAAGATAGTGTCTGAGCAATATTTTCACAGAGTCTAGTATGTTCTCTTCGATAAAGTTACCAGTGCTTTTTGAATAACAATTCTTTTCTTTAAAAACAGAGACACGAAGAGCTTTAGAATTTCATGCTCTGATCTCTTTCATTCTGAAAATACCCCCATGCTATTTTATGTAGTGGCAATGAGTTAAATATTTCTAGTGCTTGCCTGGGTAAGCAGTCATGAGGGCTGTTGTAATAAATAAATAGTAAGAGCACATTGCTCTGATAATAGCAACTTTCATGGAAGGATGTGAATGTGCTGTGCAAAAGAGTGATACAGAATCCTTAGAAAGGCTTTTATTAGCAGAAATGTAATACAGTTTTTAAATAGAACAGTAAGGCCAAGTGTAGAAAGAATCTCTGACATTGTGTTTCTAATATCAATTGTAATGCTGGATACCTAGGCTCTCAAACCAAGTGGTTGAAAATCTATGAAAAATTTTCATATGAAAATGCACTTATAGCACATTGAGTATTATGAGAAATCTTGTCCTTGGGGTTTATAGATTTTGTTAACCCCACATATCTGCCAACAAATTGTGTTAGATAGTCACCTTTGAAAGTACCCAAATAATATATATCCAGTTGATATTTTACTTAAGATTAAAAGTAAGATTCTTACAAAAATCAACATATCCTTTGTTTTACTCTTGAGAATAATTAGATATATATTAACCATGACCCCCAAAGTTGAAATTTTCCATCAAATTCCCTTTAATACAGTAATCTACTATTATCTATCTATCTTTGTTTATCATACCTATCTATGTCTGTACACATATATAAAGGGATAAAACAGTAGATATAAAAAGATTTATTTCTAAAATAAGTATTTCCTTAAAGAAAAATCAACCTTCTTATTAAAAATATATTTGGGTCATAAATTAGGATTCAATGCATAACTACCAAGGTAAGATAACTTAGGTGCATGCTGGCTGAAAAAAATCAGACTGAGATTTAAGTTTACTATGGATAACTGAGAATTGACTGAATATGAAAAGTATGATTTCATTTTAGAGGTGCAGGCAAATCCTTTTTTTTAAAGTATATTTTATTGATTATATTATTACAATAGTTCCAATTTTTTCCCCTTTGCTCCCCTCCGCTGAGGCAAATCCTTTTAATGGTTTCTTTTCATGCGATGTTTGGAAAATTTAGTCTTCACACACACACACGACATAGAACCTCAAACTGAAACAGGCAAAGTTGTATTCCACTTTTTAAAAGTGTGATGAGGTTTCTCATTTTGTTCACGTTTCCTTGAAATAAAGATTAAACCTTCACTTGGGAATGCATCCTAAATTCCTCTGTGAAATCAAATTAAAAATGGAGGCTAGAAATAGTGCTTAAGGTAGCTTATGTCTGTTTTGTTATGAAAAGTATTCCTTGTCAAAGATGGCCATATATAAATGGGGGAAAGAGTTTACTTTTGCCTTATAAACTTCTGTATTTCTTTGTATTATTCTAGTATATATTCCAAAGCCTCCAGAAGCCCACAATTTTGTGTCCCTGGGAATGTAGGAATTTTAGAAAGTACCCAATGTTTGGATTTTACTTACTCTCATTTATTGTTACAAGTTTTCTAGACTATGGTTGTGAGTGTTATGGACTTAATGTGATAAGGATATCAATATATAACACATAAGTAAATATCCATCATATCAAGGGATTTTGTGCAGAGAATTTCCTATAAAATGATGTTATAAATGGAGGTTATATTTTGCATTTTACATTCAATACCCTTCTCCCTCCAGGCTATCTCTTTTTGTGGTCAGAAAGGTCAACCTCCTAGAACAGCTGATCTCAACTTTGTTAATTAGAAACAGAATACTAATTTGTGAAAGTGAGAATGATTATTAATCCCTTAAACATCTAAAGGTTGAATGTGGTTAGAATAGTTGCTACCAAAGTAAATCACAAATTTGCAGAACCTTAACACAGCAATAGCTGAAGTAAAAAATGTTCAGATAATACGTAAGGATACATTTTTCAGTTAATACATGGGAACTTCATACCAGTCTGGAGTTGAGCTTTTGGGTCTCTGTGTCTATGCTGCTCATTATTTGGACACCTTTTTCATTTTTAACTTTTGCACCATAGAATCTCTAAAAAGTGCAGTTTGTCTTCAGCATAGGTTCAGCAAGGCTCTGGTGTGTGGGAAAAGTGTGACAGGAAAGAAGATACAGTGTACATCGATGTGGGTTAAATCAGAAACCCTGAGTATTTGCATTCAACTAGGGACTTTTCTGAGGATAGTACCTTAGCTGGAGCCATGAGCTCTTCAGGCCCTGTGGAAGGTTATTGAGAAAATATTGAACTCCCTCAGATCACACTGAACCTCACCCATTCCACCTTTTATTTGTAACTCAAATATTTATTTTGCTAATTTCTAAGTGAAATAGATGAAGTTTAAAAATCAAGAGCCTAGCTTTTTAGTCATGGTTCTATTGCTTATTGTGCTTTTAGGAAAATACTTCATCTCTATGGGTCTCGGTTCCCCCATGATTCATAGAGGATTATGATTCTAGCTGTGCCTTAAGAGGATGCTGATAGAGATGCAACAAACTATCAGATGCTAACATGTTTAGACAAAGTTAGGAGCATTATGCCAAATTGACCTATTAATTATCAAATACTATAAGATGAAACAAAATGCAGCCTTAAAATATTTTCACTAGCTCTATATTAGAACTAATTTCTTGTAGAAATCAAGATCATCAAGATCAAGACTTGGTGAAGTCAAATGTCACTACTTTCTTGAAACTGAAATTGATAGCAGTTTTGATTTTATAAATAATTGTTGGGATAGCTTTACACAATTGCTTGCTCTTTGCTTAACAGAATTCTGGGGGACTCAACATACTTCTCAGGATTATTTAACACCCAAGACAAAGTAGTTTTTT
The DNA here is from genome assembly GCF_987537825.1 of Furipterus horrens. Taxonomy (NCBI): domain Eukaryota; kingdom Metazoa; phylum Chordata; class Mammalia; order Chiroptera; family Furipteridae; genus Furipterus; species Furipterus horrens. The sequence goes on along the minus strand of NW_028327175.1, from coordinate 58,291,900 downwards.
TCTCCCTTTTAGATTTATTTTTTATATTTAGGTTACAAATCTTATTCTCAGTAAGGGTTTAAAGATATTTGAATATATGCAATAAAGTAAAATAAAACTAAAACTGAACTAAAATTAAAAACAAAGCTTTAATTTTCTATTATAGAGAGCATTTATTAGAGTATATAGTTTTATATTAGAAGCCAAGAATCAGCCGTTCTTAACTTCAAGATGTAACTGAAGAAATAGTAGAGAGGATTTGGTTCTGTATAACAGACTTAAATGAAGACAACAGAGTGAAGCTTTGTATATTATTGTCATTGAGGTCCATTTATATCCACAATCCATGAAGCATTAGGAAATACAAGCCATAATGTAGTCCATTCAGTCAGAAATTTCTACTTCACCCCAAAAGGTGGTGTAGTGCAAACCAATCCCTGTATGTTTTCATAGATGGCAATTGCACAGACTTGGGTTTATAGCATGTGTCATATATGTAATTGATAGTTTTACTTGATAAAAATCTGAATTATTACAATATTAGTACTAATATTTTACAATGGATCTTATTTTTTTCTAAAAAATGTAAAACATTATATTCTTTTACCAATTAGGAACAGATTTTAAATATATTTCAATAATACATATTTATTATATACTATATATATATCGGTATATATATATACATATAAGTCTATGTAAGCATATGCATGTATAATTAACAATTTTAAACCTCCTCAATATTATTCTATCACAAAGTCAATTTTTTCCAGGATTTATATTAATATTGTATGTTAAAATTACTCTTGTACCCTTTATCTATGAAAAGTTCTGGTAAAACAATATAAAATATCCAGACACTTAATAAAACACACTGACTATTATTAGACATTAAGGTAACTTGGGTACCAAAGCCAATATTCAGAAACTTAATAGACCTAAAGCCACCTTTGAATCAGTACACTGTTCACAGCTTAAGCAGAGAGCAAATTGGACAAGGTGCCACCATGTCTCTTGCTAAATAACTGGGCCCAGGAAGTCAGAGAAAAATTCACTAATCTCCACAATGAAAGTAATTATGGTGAAAGGGTAAGTCAGAAATCTGGGCATCACCGTGACTGCTGAATCTCCTTTACCCCCACTTCGAATCAACATTAAGTCTGTCTCTTAAACATCTCTTAGTTCATGAGTTTCCTTTAGCTCACCTTTGCTGGGCACCGTTATTTCTCCCCTGAATCACAAAGCAGTTTCCAAAATAGTTTCTTATACTCTAGTTTACCTGAAATTAATTTTTGTATTGCAGTGAATATAATCATCTCAAAATTCAAATAATAACAAGTCTTTGTCCTGCTGAAAAGTCTTCTATACTGCTTTTCTTAGCTCTAAGGACAAATGGATTGACCTTGTCTTTCATATGGTTGGTTTTCCTCAACTTTCTCAAGAATCTCGGAGGTAGTCACACTTATACAAGATGGACTATATTGAAAAGTAAAGGTAGCAGGCACATATTCTGTTTGCTCTTGTTCAGGACTGTTTCCCCAAGAGGCCTCTCGTCTGAGTGAGAAGACTGACTGAAGGTTCCTTGTAAATAGGGGAAGTCAGGGCAATGTTTTGACAGTTAGTATCTTTGAAGTACCCCTGGGAAAAAAAGCAGGTTACAGAACAGAAACCTCCCATAGCCCTAGTATATTCCACTACCTAAAGAAAATGCTTTTCTGCCTGTCAACTCAAACCCATTTTTTTGAATGTCTGTGTGGCAGACTAGAGTTATCTTGAGGTCTGCATGATTTCTCTCTGAGACCCTAACATATTACAAGACAACTTTCTTAGGAACATCACCCACATATTCACTTGATTTTGAGAATAGCCCTTGGACTTTGGCCTCTTAGCAAGGGTCTTTCCTGTCAAACCATAGCTCTGTTTACACTTGTATAGAAAGAAGAGATCAACTTTCTCAGTTTTTTTAAAGTAGATTTTTAAATATGATCCAGGGTGGCCCTCTAGCTTATCTCTGCCCTCTATGTTTGTTCATTAGCCTTGGAGGTCTCTGGCAATTTTTGTTAAATTACGTCATTAATTTTCCTCCCAATCATATATTTTGTGTACTATCTTCTGAGGATTTTTATAAAAATTTGATTCACTGATGATATACTTTTCTTGTTTTCCAGTGTTACAGTGTCATTCATTTTAAGTGATCAATTTTGTTCATTCAGGGAGCTATTGAAAAAAAAAATAGACAAATTTGAATTTAGTAGACTGTTTTGAACTAGAGGATTAAGTTTACTTTTAATTTTGTTTGAAAAAATGGTTTGAGTAAGTTAATAATTAGATAATTAAACTCTAGAAAACATAGCTTTAAACACTGTCTTAAAAAACCTTTAAGAACTTCAAAAATATTTTCGTTAATTTACAAACAGTTTATTTAATCTTATCTAAGAAGATCCTTTAGTATCAATTTATAAAACTTGATTATTTGACCACATCATAATAAATTTGTCTTAATAAAGTATTCTATTTTCTAATTCAGGCAGAGATTATCTTAAGGAATTTGAATTAGTTAATTTAAAAATATCAATAATAAATTATATGGAAATCAGGCAAACTGATGAGTAGTGAATATACCACTTTGATGCTAAAATGTAATGGATGATATTTAGGCCATTTTTAGTATTTAAACAGAACCTTATTTATTATGCCAAGCCTGGCTGGTTTGGCTCAGTGGATTGAGCGTCGGCCTGCGAGCTAAGTGTCACTGGTTCGATCTTCCAGTCAGGGCACATCAGAGAAGGAAAACTCTAATTCCAAAAAAACCTCCGCTGCCTTGCGGCATACCTCTTCAGGGGAAAGGCTAAGGGAGTAAACCCCGACAGAAAATCCGGAGCCGGAGTCCCTAAGGCGGTTTGACGTTGTAGTCAACACCGGCAACTCCTGCGGTGCACCTGAACCCAAGCTGTATTGACTCCGTCTTTCCCTTGGACCCTTCAGCTGCGAAGAGAGGGGGGGTCTGCTGCATGGGCAACAGCAGACCCTCCATATCACCCTGCCCAGGCTCTGTAGCTTCAGCTTCACTGGAGAGGACACTCCAGCGTTATCACAAGATGTCGATTCAACACGGGAGGAGACAGATACCGTGTCACTCCCGAGTCGGACTGCACAGCCATTCTCGGCGGTGCAGATAGACTCTTAAGAAGCTACACCATCGTCTCTCGAGACGGACGGCTGCTGACGACGATTTATTATGCCAATCCTCAACCAATTTTCTTGATGATTCTTTCCATAACAGTATAATTTTCAATTATCACATTTTCTTAAAGTCAATTGAATTTATAATAATTAATGGGATTAACTAAATTATATTCATTTTGAACTCTCCTAACAACTAGAAGATTACTGATGAATGATTCAATGAAGATTTGAAAACCTCCTAATATGCTCATAGGAACTTAGTTATTTTGAAGGATCCATGATGGTAATAAAGAAAAACAAAAAATAATAAAGTATGTAGAGTCTTTCTTTTCATAATGGCTACAAATATTATTGATTGCCATTGAATATTTAATTCTCACTGAAATGTAACCTTAGAAATTAGTCTAATGATTGTACATACATTTCACACTGAAATTCCTTTAAATCTATCTGAGAAGATAACCCATGAGACCAGCAAAAATGGTTCTGTGGTAGAAAATTACTTTTAACTAAAGGTTATATGAAATTGTACTACTGTTATTGTAAACTGATTGCTCAAGACAGTGATTCCTTTGCAATGATCCTTAGTTCAATTTGCTCTCCACATCTTTCTGGTCTTTTTTATCCTTGTCTTAAGTATCCTTTTATTTCCTCGATGGTCATATTTTCATCTCTGTCTACTTTTGCCTTCACTGTTATCTCCAAGATCATATCCCCTCTGTCCAGAACCTATCAGTGGTTGTTTTGCCCTTCACAGAGATTTGTATATATCATAAACCAACTTATTATATTACCCCTCTCTCCATAATTAATTTTTATTTCATCACCATTTATTATCAGAAGAAATTATAGATTTGGTTAGCTATTTCATTCATGAATATTTAGTTTTTAGACTAAAATTCTGAATGGTGGATGACAAAAGGGTGATTATAATTTAAATTACTTAAGACTAACATTTTCTGAAAGTAATTATTATTTCTATTATTAATTTACCTGACCAAAATACATTATAAGTTATACATTATTATAAATGGACTATGTAATTTATCTTGATTAGAAATATTTTTGTATCCAAAAAAGTATAAAAACTGGTGCATATATGAGGTCTGTCCAGAAAAAGTCCAGTCATTGTTAATATAATAAGAATGGTTTGCACAACATCGATGTAACTTGACAGCAAAGGAGAGTGGACAGGAAAGTGCATGCATAAACAATGACGACTTCACTGTACTGGTCAGTGGAGGCAGTAGATGCTGTTGAGTGAGCGTGTGCACTGTGTGGCCATCACTTTCACAATGACTGAGAGAGTAGAGCAATGAATCTGCATCAAATTTTGTGTTAAGCTTGAAAATTCCTCCACAAAACTATTTATATGATTCACAAGGCCATGGGCAACTGGTGATCTGCAGCTTCATCAGAAAAATGTGTCTGCTCACGCATCACATCTCATGCAGAATTTTTTGCAAAACATCAAATCACCCAGGTGACTCAGCCCCGCTATAGCCCAGGTTCGGTGCCCTGCGACTTCTGGTTTTCCCAAAACTAAGTTCACCTTTGAAAAGGAATAGGCCTCAGACCATTGATGAGATTCAGTAAAACATGACAGGGTGGCTGAAGGGAACTGGGAGAACTGTGTGACATCCCAAGATGCCTTCTTTTCAGGGTAGTAAACCATCATTGTCCTCTGCACAACGTTTTCTGTATCTTGTAGCTTCAACAAATGCCTCTATTTTTCATATTTCATGACTGGATACCTCCTGGACAGATCTTGTATATGGTCAAGTAAATTATGAAAAAGAAACTAATACGTGTAATATACAATGTGAAAAGACAGGTTCTTCAATAAACAGTATTGGGGGAGTTTGACAACCATATGCACAAGAATGAAACTGGACCATTATCTTATACTGTATACAAAAATTAACACAAAATGGACTACAGACTTGACCATAAGGTCTAGAACCATAAAACTCCTGGAAGTAAACACAGGGAATAAGCTCCTTGATGCAGGTCTTGGCAATTCATTTTGAATATTACAGCAAGATTAAAAGCTATAACAACAAAAACTAATAAGCAAGCCTATAGCAAACTAAAATGTTTCTATACAGCAAAGGAAACCAACAAAATAAAAAGGCAATTTACAAATAAGAGAAAATAGTTGCAAATCATAAATCTGACAAGAGGCTAATATCCAAAATATATAAAGAACTCATACAACTCAATAGAAAAAAATAAACAATTCAATTAAAAAATGAGCAGAAAAATCCGATTAGATATTTTTTTGCAAGAAGACATAGAGATGATCAGTTTGTACACGCAAAGATGCTCTACATCATTGATCATCAGAGAAATGTAAATCAAAACCACAATGAGATACCACATCACAACTATTAGAATGACTGTTATAAAAAATATAAGATATAACAAGTTTAGGCAAGACTGTAGAGAAAAGGAAACTCTTGTGCACTGTTGGTGAGAATGTAAATTGGTGCAGCCACTATAGAAAATTGTATGTAGCTTACTCAAAAAAATTAAAATAGAACCCTCATATGATCTAGCAATTACACTTCTGAGTATTTACCCAAAGAAAATTAAAACACTAACTTGAAAAGTTTTATGTACCCTCATAGTCACTGCAGCATTATTTACAAAGTCAAGATGTGATAATAACCTAAGGTCCTTCAGTGGATGCATGGATAAAGAAGTATCATTTAGCATTAAAAAGGAAGACAATCTTGCTATTAGTGACAATATGAGTGTACCTCAAGGGCATTATACTGTATAATACTGTATAAATTCTCTTACATGTGGAATCTAAGAAAAAAAAGAAAGAAAGAAAGAGAAAGGGAGAAAGAAAGAAAGAAAGAAGAAAGAAAGAAAGAAAGAAAGAAAGAAAGAAAGAAAGAAAGAAAGAAAGAAAGAAAGAAAGAGAAAGGGAGAAAGAAAGAAAAAGAATGAAAGAAATCTCAAGCTCATAGATGGTGGTTGCCAGTGCCAGGAGGTGGAGAGTTGGAGAAATGTGTAAACTCTTTATTTATTTTTTTAAGTATTTATTTTTTTAAGTATAAATAAGTTGAAGTTTTAAAAAAATAAGAAAATGAGAGAGAATAGTATAAAAAGAAGAACATCACTTATTTCAAGTTCAAGCTCCTATGAACCTAGTTAAATGACTGAAAAACTAACTAACTAAATAAAGAAATAAAGCCAGCTGAGGAGCAGTTGAAACAGTGGGAAACACAGCCAGGTTTTTATTCAGTGTTGCTGGTAAGTTGCTTAAAAATAGTTATTATTTTTAATAAAATGAGACACTATTCTATTGTTTTAAAAACCTACTTGTGTTGGTGGTTTACTTAGTGAAACTGATCCAAATGTTTGGCTGCCATTGCACTGCCATTTACTAATTCGAGGCATGGCACTTGGAGGACATTTAAGAGATGTTTATTGTTGGGTGAGTATACCCAAGCAGGGTATTGGTAGTATCTGCTTAGAAGGTTACACTGCCAGTTTTCTATTTTAGCCTGTAAATGCTGCCCTCAAGACTGTAAAGGAGGAAAGAGGAAGGACATCTCTAAAATCAGAGAAGGAAAACTCTGACCCCAAAAAACCTCCGCTGCCTTGCGGCATACCTCTTCAGGGGAAAGGCTAAGGGAGTAAACCCCGACAGAAAATCCGGAGCCGGAGTCCCTAAGGCGGTTTGACATTGTAGTCAACACCGGCAACTCCTGCGGCGCACCTGAAGCCAAGCTGTATTGACTTTGTCTTTCCCTTGGACCCTTCAGCTGCGAAGAGAGGGGGGGTCTGCTGCATGGGCAACAGCAGACCCTCCATATCACCCTGCCCAGGCTCTGTAGCTTCAGTTTCACTTGAGAGGACACTCCAGCGTCATCGCAAGATGTCGACTCAACACGGGAGGAGACAGATACCGGTTATAAGCTCATCCGATTGGCGAAGGAAACGAGCACCAGGGGTCTCCTCTGACGGTGGGAGAGGTCATCGCACCTCACTGGACAGCTACCGTCTCGCCATGGCTCGCCTGCCCCACTGGGTGCGTGGGGATCAGAGAGGCGCCTCTCGAAAAGTGGGCCACAAAACACCCGCACCAGTTAATTCCAAGCAAACAACAAGAAAGAAGCCTCCGGCTCTTCGCCTCGCTAGCTGGAACATCAGGACCATGTGCCCCGGACTTACTGCAGACCTTCCGTGGATCAAGGGTGCCAGGAAAACCGCTGTCATTGATAGGGAACTGGCACGACTAAACATCGACATTGCGGCTCTACAGGAGACCCGGTTGGCTGACAACGGAACTATCAGAGAAACCAACTACACCTTCTACTGGCAAGGGAAGTCTCCGGACCAACCAAGACAGCACGGTGTTGGGTTCGCTGTGAAGAACATGCTTGTTAACTCCATAGAGCCACCCACAGGAGGCACAGAGAGATTACTTACCCTCCGATTGTCAACAACTTTCGGCCCAGTCAGCATTCTTAGCGCGTATGCCCCAACCCTCTGCGCCACCACCGAAGAGAAAGAACAGTTCTACCATGCACTGGACGAAGCGTTATCCAAGATCCCCAGAAGTAACGCTCTCTATCTCCTTGGAGACTTCAACGCAAGAGTAGGAGCCGACCACGTGGCCTGGCCCACCTGCCTTGGAAACTTTGGGAGAGGAAAGATCAATGAGAATGGTCAGCGACTGCTTGAGCTTTTGTGTCACCAGGGCCTGTGCGTGACAAACACATTCTTCAAGTGCAAAGAGATCCACCAGGTGTCATGGAGGCACCCCCGCTCCCGTCATTGGCACCAGCTTGACCTCGTCATCACCAGAAGAACGGATATTGGCAGCACCCTCCTCACCCGCAGCTACCACAGTGCAGACTGCGACACGGACCATGCCCTCGTGGTAAGCAAGGTGCGCATAATGCCGAAGAGGTTGCACCACTCCAAGATGAAGGGTCGCCCACGCATCAACACCAGTTGTGCCAGCAACCCAGTTAAGACCCAGCAATTCATCAACAAGATGGAAGATGCACTCGGCGAGGGAGTGGCGGCAGATGACATTATCGAATCCAATTGGCCACGTCTCCGCGACGCCATATACAACTCCGCCATTATTGCTTACGGGAAGAAAGAGCGGAAGAACGCTGACTGGTACGAGGCTCACTGGGAAGAAATGGAACCCGTGATCGAGGCTAAGAGGAAGGCCCTACTGGCTTACAAGGTCACGCCCACTCCCAGTACACTTCAAGCTCTACGGGCTGCCAGGAACAAAGTCCAGAAGACCGCCCGCCACTGTGCCAACACCTATTGGCTAAACCTGTGCAGAAGCATTCAGGAAGCTGCCGATGTAGGCAACGCACGAGGAATGTATGAGGGTATCAAGAAGGCAACAGGCCCAATCCCCTCCAAGATCGCCCCCCTTAAGTCCAAGACAGGTGAGGTCATCACTGACCAGGAACAGCAAATGCGGCGGTGGACTGAGCACTACCTCGAGCTGTACGCAACGAAGAACACTGTAACAGACGCTGCTCTTAACGCCATCCCAGACCTACCAGTCATGGAGGAGCTAGACACCCCACCTACTGCGGCAGAGCTCAGCAAAGCCATCGACCGCCTCGCTTGCGGGAAAGCACCAGGAAGCGACGGAATCCCTCCAGAAATCCTAAAGAGCGGGAAACCAGTCCTGCTACAGCCGCTCCACCATCTACTCTGTCTCTGCTGGAAGGAGGGTTACATCCCCCAGGATATGAGAGACGCCAACATTATCACCATGTACAAGAACAAAGGAGACCGCAGCGACTGCAACAACTACCGGGGCATCTCTCTCCTCAGCGTTGTCGGCAAAGTATTCGCCCGGGTCGCTCTTGCCCGCCTGCAGACCCTTGCTTCCCGCGTCTACCCAGAGTCCCAGTGTGGCTTCAGAGCTGGCCGATCAACAGTGGACATGATCTTCTCCCTACGCCAGCTGCAGGAGAAGTGTCACGAGCAGCATAAACCACTCTACCTCGCCTTTATTGACCTCACGAAGGCGTTTGATCTGGTCAGTCGAAGCGGACTCTTCAGCTTGCTACGGAAGATTGGCTGTCCACCACATCTGCTTGCTGTGGTCATGTCCTTTCACGACAACATGCACAGCACGGTGTCCTACAACGGCGCAACCTCTGAGGCCTTCCCAGTCAGCAGCGGAGTAAAGCAGGGCTGCGTCCTCGCGCCTACGCTGTTCGGAATCTTCTTCTCCATGCTCCTCCAATACGCCTTTAAGGACTGCAGCGAGGGTGTCCTCATTCACACCAGATCCGATGGCAAGCTCTACAACCTGGCCCGTCTACGAGCCAAGACCAAAGTCAAAGAGGTGCTCATCCGTGAGATGCTCTTTGCCGACGACGCAGCTTTGACATCACACTCCGAAGAGGGACTCCAGCAGCTAGTCACTTGCCTTTCCCACGCATGCAAGGAGTTCGGACTAGCCATCAGCCTGACGAAGACGAATGTTATGGCTCAAGGCACGGGGACTCCCCCATGCATCACCATCGACGGATACACCCTGGAGGTTGTCAACGACTTCACTTACCTCGGGTCCACCATCTCGAGCTCTCTGTCAGTCGACTTGGAGGTCAACCGGAGAATCGCCAGGGCAGCCACAGTTATGGCCAGACTGAACCGGCGAGCGTGGAACAATTCCAGCCTCACTGAGAAAACCAGACTGCGCATCTACCAAGCTTGCGTACTCAGCACTCTCCTCTATGGCAGCGAGACGTGGACCACCTACGCAAGGCACGAAAGGAAACTCAACAGCTTCCACATGAGGTGCCTGCGACGCGTCCTGCATGTCGCCTGGCAGGATAAGGTCCCCAACACCGAGGTGCTGAAGCGAGCCAACATGAGCAGTTTGCATGCAGTTCTTAGCGAGAGACGCCTCAGGTGGCTCGGCCATGTCAAAAGAATGGATGCAGGCCGTATCCCCAAAGACCTCCTCTACGGCGAGCTAGCAGAAGGCAAGAGGATGACAGGGCGCCCAAAACTGCGGTTCAAAGACATCTGCAAAAAGGACATGACACAATGCTCCATCAATCTCAACACATGGGAAGTTCAAGCAGACGACCGCCTAGCCTGGAGGCTCGCGGTCAGGCAAGGTACGTCACGCGCGGAGGCTGCGCGCAACGAGGAGGCGGTCCAGAAAAGATCGAGGCGGAAGCAGCGTCAGCAGCAGCAACAACAGCCATCTGCCTTCACCTGTACCAAGTGCGGCAGGGATTGTCACTCCCGAGTCGGACTGCACAGCCATTCTCGGCGGTGCAGATAGACTCTCGGGAAGCTACGCCATCGTCTCTCGAGACGGACGGCTGCCGCCGACGACGACGACGACGACGGTAGAAAACAAAGAGTAGAAAAGCTGAGGAGTTTCTGGAAAAGAATAGGCTATTGAAATCAGGTTGTTGGAGAAACAGAGGAATTTTCATGTCAGACATCAGGGCCAGGTGTGCATTTCCAGAGGAACCCTGCAGAAATTCTAACCCCAGAACAAAGAGTTAAAAAGCAAGTGGGAGCCATTTATTTAAGAACTGACAAAAATAATGATGACACATAAATACAACTATTTAAACATTTTATAGCCAACCTATCTGTGCAAATATCTTTCTAAAATTATGTATATACTTGATAATGTCTTTGTATTAGAGTGGTAATTAAGGTATACTTTGACATTTTAGCCATGAGTATACTGTTATTCAACTTTTATCTCTGCTAACAGTTTTCACATATTCTTTTCTTCTGTTCCTAAAACTAAACCCGCTTCTCAATATTGTATTTTGAAAAATTAATTTCAATACTGAAGTAATACTTTAGGTAAAATAAGTATCTCTAATTTATATATAAGCATGTTTACATGACAAAGATTTAAAATTAGACAATAAGTAATTTTAAACAAGACTAGGCAAAAGAGATTGAAAAATAAAGTTTTAGTTTTTGTTTATTCTGAAGATTTTTCAAATAAAATTTAATTGAAAAACTAAGAGCACATTTTGGTTTTAAAAAATCTGGCTCTACTTTAAACCATTTTATGATGTTAGCTATTTATTAATACTGACTAGATTTCTTTAATTTGGTCTCAGAGAGTTCACACAGCTCAACAATTCAGTATACCTAAGAACAAGGAAAGTTAAAGATTACCTAAAGATATCAGATGACTAAAAAAAAAAGAAATTTTAATTAACATTAACATATGGGACTCATCAGAGCTACACTTTAACAGTTTTGAGAGTCATAGCCACAAGGTTAATGGTCAATATTTGTATACTTCTATTAAATAAGGCATTATATAGGGTTTTGGAGAAAGATACAGTGAAGGCAGGAAGAATCTATTATTTAACGAGATTAGAATTCAAAATTGAAAATAGAATTCCATAATACTGTTAGTCAAAGAAAGAGCAGAGGTAAATTCTAAGCTGTTAAGTATTTTTCAGAGATTTATATTGCAAGTTTGTTTGAAACTCTTCTGCAAGAGAGCTTCCTTTTTTTTTAAGTACGTTTCTTGTAGCTACAAAATGAAAGTTGTTCATTGTTTTCAAATTTTACATATAATTATATATAATTTTTCTCATTTTTAAAAAACAGTTTTTAAAATAAGATTTTTAAATTTTTGAATAATTTTAGACATTAGAAATAATATTGCAAAAATAACAGTTCCCCTATATACTCTTCATATAGTTTCCTCTAATATCAACATCTTACATTGCCATGGACATTTGTGAAAACTAAGAAGCCAACACTTGAGCATTACTATTAACTAAACTTTAAGAGTTCATTTGAACTTCACCATTTTTATACTAATGTTCTTTTTTTGCCCTATAGTTGATTTCAGGATACCACCTTGCATTTGTCATCTTCTTTAGTTTTCCCTGATCTGTGGCATCTTTTCCATCTTTCTTTGTTTTTAATGTTTTAACTGTTTTGAGGAGTACTCAGGTATTTTCTAGAATGCCCCTCCATGGGGGTATGTCTGATATTTCTCTCAAGTTTTGTCTGGGGTTATGGGTTTTTAGAAGAATAATACATAGTTGGATTTCATTCCTTATTACATCATATCAGTGTATACTATTCTCATATGGCATATCCTGGTGATGTTAAACTTGATCATTTGGTTTAGGTCATATTTGCCTGTTTTCTCTACTGTAAAATTACTAGGTTTTCCATTTCTATACTCTGTTCTTTGGATATGATTCACTAAATCCAGTATATACCCAAGACATGTGTATGTGTGTGTGGTGGCAAAGGAAGAGGTCAGGGAAATAAGTTCCACCTCTCCTAGAGGGGGAGTATCTATATGTATATTTGGAATTTTTTTGTAAGTAACATTTGTCTCTTCCCCCATGTATTTATTTTATTTTATTATTTACTTTTATCAGTATGCATATATTTATATACATCACTTTTACATTTGGGGTTGTAATCTAATATCATTGTATTGGGTTGAATAGAGCACCCAAAGATTTATGTCTACCTGAGTTTGTAGATATGACTTCATTTGGAAGTAGAGCCTTTGCAGATTTAATCAATTTAAAATGAGGTTTTACTGGATTAAGGTGGGCTTTAAATCCAATATGCTTGGTGTGCTTATAAAAAGAGGAAAATTTAGAAACAGGTTGGCACAGTCACAGAGGCAAAAATCATGGTAAAGGCAGAGATTGTTATGATCTGTCTTACAAGTATAAATACCAAGGATTGTGGCCAATCACCAGAAGCTAGGAAGGGGCAGGGATGGATCCTCTCCAGAAACTTCAGAGAGAACATTGCTGCTGACATCTTGATTTTGGATTTCTAGGCTCTAGAATTGGTAGAGAATAATTTTCTGTTGTCTTAGCCAGACAGTTTATGGTAACTTGTTAAGGTAGCTCTAGGACACCAATATAACATGCTACTTATTTTGTTTAATTTTTTCCATGTTTGGCCATTGGGAGATCTTTCAGGTTGGCTCTTGTATCCCTTTGACATACCGAATCAAATCCTGAATTTATTTATACTCATTGTTTTTTCTCTTCCACCAAGCTTCTCCAGCTTCTTCATATTGTGTATATATATATATTTTCTCCACTTATTATCTTCCCTCTCTCTCTCTCTCCATATAATATATATATATATATATACAATCTTCTCCATATTATATATATATATATATATATATATATATATATATATATATAATCTCTTTAGGTAGCTAAAGACAACTTTCCTTCTGGTATTTCTATTGTCCTATTTACCTTTCATGCAGAGACCTCTTAACCAGCCAAGTAAATATATATCCCACCTAGATGGGAAAGAGAGAAGGATTGGTAAGAAGATGCTGTAAGTGGTATGTCTTCCAGTTTCATTTTTCTATATCTGACATGTAATCAATGAGTTTTGTATTCAGCTGGCAAACTTTTAATTACTAAATTAATCATTATTTACTGATTTGTTTTTCAATACTCAATTGCAAATCCAACCTTCTCACTTCTAGCAAAAATATCGTAAATAACCCTGGCTGATGTGTCTCGGCTTAAATGTCATGTCATATACTAAAAGGTTGGGGGTTTGATTTCTGGTCTGGGCACATACCCAGGTTGGGGGTTCGATCCCTGGTTGGGGTGTGTATGGGAGACAACCAATCAATGTTAATCTCTCACATTGATGATTCTCTCTTGATCTCTCTTCTTTCTTCTCTTTCTCTAAAATCAATAAATATATTTGTTAAAAAATACCATAAATAAATATTAACAACTAGTGCAAAATTTGGAAACTTAGAGACTTTAAATTTATTACATATCCTAAAAACAAACAACAAAATACATGTAACAAAATTGTTATGTGACATTTGCAGAGTTATCAAAGAGAAACCAAGCAAAGTAAAACTTTCTCATTCTATAAGATTGTTATTTCATCTAAGAATTCCAATCAATGATTTATTATGAAATCCTATTAGCATAATTATTCTGCAGCTAAATGGTTAGATGAAATATTTACTTCTTTTTGTATTTCTGTCCAATTAACAACATAATAGATAGATTTCATTCAGTCTGTAGGAAATTAGCAAATTAAGCACCAGAGGAATAATTCACAAACTAGATAATTATATAAATTGACCAAAAAAACCCTCTATCCTGAGATCCTTGTTTTTTGTTTGTTTTTGTTATTGTTTTGTTTTTGCTGAAATTTTTTTTATAAACAGAAAAGTAAGTAATTCTCCAAATTTTACTTTCCAGATATAGGAACTAACAATTATGATAGCAGTTTTACTCATATTTCATGTACATGTCATCACTACTTTATTACTTCTAAGAAGATTAGCATAGCAATGAGAAGGAACTTAAAAGGAGAGGAAAATTTTTTATGGAAGCCAAATTACAAATTAAATGAAAGTTTTAAGTTTTCATGATTCAAAGCAAGCCCTGTATTCATCAATTAATCCCTAATTTTTGGGCTCAATATAGATCCTTTTTCTAATAACCTCTGAGATACTTTGTCTCAGGCATATCTTTAACATCAGAAGCTCAGAAAGTACAAGTTCTGTTTAATTTCTTATATATGAGTGGCTAAACATGAAAGTGAAAGGCAAATATTAAATAGATGCCCAGGAAATTCTTATTAACTCCTTTAGAATCCATACAGTGTCCTGCAAGTATAAACTGGTGATCCATCCTGAATCTCAAAGTAATGTACATATTTTGAGACTTTGTGTATGGTACAATAGCATCATCTCAAATTTGTAATCATAATATTATAAATGATAAATTGATATCTATAAAGAATGTTTTTATAGATCATTACAGAAAATATGTATAAAGTATAACATTTATTTAACCCAGACACACAGAGAATTTTTCTAAAATATTATAAAAATCCAATATAGTGGTAGTTTGTGTTATATCTACTCAGTTTACCTACTGGCATCCTTGCATACAGAGAAAGAGGGATGAAAAATCATATTTGAAGACACTTTGATATCAGAAATAAAGAAATAAGCACTAGAATAGTTGCCAGAATATAATACCAGAAAATGCTTTATATATGGTATAGAAATATTTGAAAAGTTTAGATTGTGCTCCAGTAATCTAGGTTAATATAGGCACACAAATAATTATCAAAAATAACTATATATTGCTTAAAATTATATTTCATTCTCTTATAATTGATTACCTGCTGTCACATATAACCTGAGCCAATAAGAAGTCTACTACTCAAATTATCCCAAGAGAAGGCTGAGCATACATAGTATCTTTCTAAAATGATGATTTCCCAATAGGGGGTAGGGGAGACTCATAATATATAAGATATTTGAGATCTATGCTATATTATATTATTGTTTTCAATTATCAACTCTCTCACCTCTAAGAGTATAATTCCCTGCCACTTTTATCGTGCCCTACCCTATTGTCAGTCTAAGCTATATGACTTCAGCCAATGAATGTGACACATACCCTCTGGACAGAAGCTTTGAATGTGCTTTCATGGTTTGGTGGGGCTTGCTTTGTCCTCTGCCAGGAAAATAGCTTATCCCAGATAGAAGCTGCTCCTTCAGCATAAATTCTAGAATAAAAAGACATTGAGTAAAACAAAGTTGATTTGCAAATGTGTACAAATTAATGTTTGCTATCGTAAGTTGCTAAAATTTTGGAGTTGCTTGTTAAAGCAATAAAAGTTAACTAATACAAATGTAAAAGATAATTTCACACTCACCATTAGTCATTTAATCATCCAGGATGCTCCGTCAGCTTATTATAACTCCAAGTAACTAAAATAATAAAGGTGGTTGCTTGCATTCTTAAGATGCTAATACCTCCTGATTTGCACCCATGGATTTACCTGTAAGACTTTATGCTTCCATTGGACCATCCTCCTCCAGATGTAGTGGCAAATGAGGCTTCTAGGATTAGGTTTTGTACTTTCTACTTGACTTTGTCTTTATTTATAGACTAATCTGGAAGAGTAATATCACAACTGACATTTAAATGTATTAAACCTCTATTCCTACCAGATGTAAACCCAGAATTCTACCTACTCCTGTACTTTTCTCTTAATAAATTACAGGGGAGGGGGAGAGGTCACACAGACTGTGGATAAGACCACCTACCAAATCAAAGTTCTAGGTAAATTCCAAATTCATTATACATCAAACTAAAAATTTCAGATATGCAAAAAGCAGTTAGTAAAGGTTTCTAAGAGAGGAAATGATATAATCACTTTTGTTTTTTAGATAGATATCTCTAGTAAAAAAGTGGGCAAAACATGGTGTAGAAAGAAAATTGTGGTATTATTTTTGCTTTAATTATATTGCACATTTGACAGTGTAACAAATGATAAAATTATTCAAGAGATACTCAAGAGATTAGATGGTATCAACCATTAGATAATGGGTGAAGTAAACACAGAAAAAAAAAAAGAGAGAGAAATCATTGCTATCATTTAAGTACAGGAAATACAAAATGGAAACAAAAGATGGCTGAAAAGTGACTAGAACTTCTGAACCACACACATGATGTGACCAATTCTCAGTGAGATACTATTGTTTTAAAAACTGAAAATGACATCTTATATTTCCTACAGTCATAAAGGAATTTACCTAATTTGACTGCTTCATTATAGGGACTGTAAAAAATAAGTCCATCCTTATAACTTTCAATGTGACACTTTGACTAAATAAAATTGTTATTACTGACATTTTATGACTGAGTAGTTAAACATTATTACTAAGATAGTCCAAGAATGCAGCCGGCAGAGATGAGTGGCATTTTAAATAAGAATGTCCTTATTTCTTTGTAGAGGCCCGCAAGTCCGGAAGAAATTGATGTTGAAGTTAAGATCAAATCCTCTGGTTTCAACATTTGTGATATGAACACTGGTAAAGATCAAGATCTTAAGAATGATAAAATAGTGAGTCAGAATGTAGAGATTTTCAGACTAATAATCACAGTCAGCAAAGTTTAACATCCTGATTGTCTGCTTAAAGGAGATGATGACTCATTAATTATACAGAGCAACTCTGACTAGTTTTTACACTTTTTTTATTCTAATCCATTTTCCCCCTAAGTGAGAAATAAACACAAAAGGTAGAGTTAAAACTTCTTTCTTACAAAGAGAAAAAAAGATGGAAGAAAGGAAGGAAGAGATGGAGGAAAGAAGAGAGGGAGGGAGGGAAAGGAACAAAAGGAGGGTAAGAGAGAGGAAAAATGAAAAGAGAATCTCTACTAATAGAATTAAGTTGTAAATATACTAGCTCCACTGTCAAATAATCTTATTTTGAAGGTGACCTTTGGTCACTTCATTAGTTGAAAGTTTCTTCCCTTTTTTAAAAAATCAAAATGAAAATTCCAAGTTTAGGTAGGAAATAAGAGAACTATGTTATATACAAAATAAGGATGATATTCAGAATTTTATTATGGGCACTATTTCCAATTAACTCTTTTTTGATCATTCTAATACATGCCCTGAAAAAATAGAGAATATTTACCACAGAAAAAAAATTGCCTCAACTTTATGAAATCCTTGCTGTTCTTGTTAGGCTTCTCACAGCAACAGACTGGTGCAGGACAAAGTCATTTTCTGGGTATGATTGTCTAGGAAGGGGCCACTTTTATCAAACTAAGGTGGGAAATATAAAAGGTAATGTTGCATTACTAGATATTCTGCATTCTTATGTAAAAGTAAAAATAATTATAATGACTATGTACTAAGAAATGAATAAATTTTTATGAAAATATGCAATGATCTTCTCAGAAGATATAAATATAACTAAATCTCCTTTTTCTTATTTCTCCCTAATATGTCCATGAAATCATTCTAAAGAGAAAAAATAATTCTCAACTATTGTTTATAAGAATGACAAAAAATCAAATTCCCAAGTCTTATAAGACTTCCCATATTCTCTCACCCAATGGGTTAGGGCCCAGGAATGATGTTTTCTTTCCGTCAGATCTCTAGGCAGTTTTCTGGAGAAGTATTGCTTCCAGAAGTCAGGGCTGCAAACCAGGAAGGAATGAACTGCAAATACTGTGGCAATAGCTTGGATTTACTTCATTAAGCTCAGTCAGAAACATAACATTGAGAATGGCCTCAGCATCCCAGCCCCTAATATGGACAATGATATTAAGGATAAAAGAAGACAGTAGATACAAAAATTTTGTATGCTTCAAAATTTGGTGAGAAAATTGATTTCATGTTAAATATTCTTACCATAAAAATAAAACTAAACAAAATAAATGGATACAAGAGAATTTTTGGAGGTGATGAATATTTTTATTACTTTGATTATGGTGATATTATCATGGATATATGCATATGTGCAAACTCATCAAATTGCAGGCATTAAGTATGTACAGTTTTTAATATATCAGTTATATTTCAGTGAAGTGGGAAAATGGCCTAAATTCTAAATTCAATTCTAAAGGTCAAAGAAAGAGGGCAGGAGTGTAATGCTCATCTTTAGTTGACATGTTCCTCATTTTTAAATACAGATGATGTACTCTGCCATTAAGTAGAGCCAGCCTCTAGTGTGTAGAGTATGGGGATGGGAATGAAAGTATTTCTTCAAGAGGGTGTGTTCTCCAGTCCCAAATCCAATCATTCTGGTATTGGTATAAAATCCACATCTAAGAGCAAAAGTTTCAACATCAACGAAATAAAATAGAACCTGCCATTTGTCCTTACATTAAGTCTCTCCTTGAATTCATAGCTGGACTTTGGAATTTTTACCCTAGCAATGGCATCAGGAAGACTTCCCCTACTACCAACAGAGCCATCAAGGATTGGCCAAATAATCATGAAGAGGCAGTACAGTAATAATAACTTGACAATAAAGGTTCAAAGAACTGAATAAAAAAAAGTTCAGGGGAAAAAAATACCTGTGCCATAGCTGATATAGAACAGCAGCACAAAAGTAGATGCTGAAAACAACTGCTACTGTTTTTGCAAGGAATGAAAGAAACCTCTTTAAATCTTGTTAAACAGCAATTCAAGACATCATTGAAAATAATTAAGAAGTGAAAATCAATGGATCAGATCATTGGCTTGTAAAACAGGAAACAATTGAGAGACATATGCAATGTGGGGGAGATCTTTAATTTTCTGCAATAAAAAAGCCATAATGGCAGGTACAGAAGACAGTGGAAGAATATCACTATTTAAAAAATGTCTAATGAAATTATATCTGGGCAATAGTTACCAATGTCAATATCACCAATTGAGATACTTAGAAACTATATCCTCATGAAGGAAGTATACAGTATCAGCTATAAGAATTCTTATGAAAAATTCAAAAACTCAAATTTGAATCTGATTGAGTTTCATGATCTCACTTCCAATATGCAAGGTATAGAGGGATATTTAGCATAAGGGTGCAGTAAGAAAAATCTGATTGTGGGGAATTATACAAGAAAAGTAGTTCAGTGTCTTCAACAGATAAACTGGAGAGAAAAAAAGAAAAGGTAGAGAATAGATTAGAAAAGACTTGAGGGGCGTACAATCATATCTGAATCTAAACTGAATCCAAAGTTGATATCAAATTAGTGTCAGTATATAATGAAAGTCTAGCTTCAGAATTCTTAAAGCAAAACAATAATGCATAAATGCCATGCAAAACTAAAGTGTCATTCATGTGTGGCTAAAATGAACAGTGGGGAATTAGGGTGGGGAGGGGAAACGTCTTTCTCTTTTATAGGCTTGAGTTCTATTTGCCTAATGCTCCTGGTCTCTCTTCAGTTCCCAGATCACACAAAGTAGGAGCAACTGAGGCAAAGGTATAATTGGGGGAAAGGGAATGTCACCGAGGACCAGCTGGATGAAGTAAGAATTATATCACTGATTTTAAATCAACAAAAAATGAATTTCATGTACTAATGAGATTCTAATTTAAATTGTGAGCTTCATCGCTAGACAGACATTGCTATATCAACTAACTCAAATCCACTTTACATTCAGTACTAGGAAAGAAAATGTGGGGAAAATAATGTAAAATTAATGTAGATTTTGCATAAGTTTCAAGAACTACTTGATTACACATTGGTTAATTGTATATGAAGAGGAAAACTCCCTTCATATGTGTATTTCTCATGCCTAGAAAATTCAATAGGAGGCAGTGGAAATAGCCACAATGCCAGAGACCTGGAAGTGAATGCTCATAAAGAGAGTGTGGCCTATGTAACTGCAAAAGTCACTCAATTCAATTCTGCAATGCTGAAACATGGGACCAAAGGAAAAATGGGAATTTAGATGCTCTGAATACACAGTGCTAGAAAGAAAGTACCCTGTGAGAGACTTTAACATGGGGATAGCACTAAGTCAAATGTATAAACATATGGAAGGATCTAATGATAGCTCAAATGGAACTCTTTGAGAGAAGAGGAATTATGCACAGGTGGAATACAGGCCTTGGCATGTGCTAAATGCATATGTTGGGAGAGTCCTTCCTACTGAGTTTCTTTACATGAATTTCTTTGAACTTTAACATTTAGGGGCAATGTAATTAAGTTTATGCCTTTCTTCTTATTCCAGAATTGCTAGCTGGGTGGGGAGGAGGTGAGTATGCCTACTTCTGAGGTTCAGCATTAGGAAATATACTAGAATACAGATATTATCCATTTCTTCTATTAAGACCTCCTATCAAGATTATATTTTGATTGCTATCTCTATTTTTATCCTTGTATTAGTTCTCAATTGGTTTACAAATATGGCAGGGAATATGCAGGTGTCTCTGTAGATACTAACCTATGTAAAGAAAAAAGAAAGATTTTATGATTTAAATACACTTTCAGATAATTGACCATATCAAATTAAACTGTTCCTAAAGGACCATTAAAACAACGTCCAGAAATCACTCAACAGATGTACTTTTAGACTTTTCAAAGGTAACATTGCTTTAGAAAAAAAGTAATGAAGCCAACTTAAAAAATCAAAGTTAAGAAACAATAAATAAAGTTATGAGATGCTTAATTTAAAATAAAACATTATTTATTAAATAAATATTTATTGATAACATGTCACGCAGGCAGAGAAAAGACAATGTTGAACAGACATGAGTATTTGTTCCCAGAGTTTAAATTCTAGCTAAACAGAAGTACTAAAACAAAAGCAAACAAACAACGACAAACAAAAAACACCAAGAAGGGAGGATGTTATATTCTAGTATATCTCTGAACCGGGAAACAGAAATGTTAGACTAGCTGGAACAAAAAAAGGTAATGTGTTAAAGGAACAAAAGAGGAATTGCTCTTTGTCTTACTGAGGAGGCTACACATGGTATTCCAGCTCTGAAACTTTCTGCAGAGCATTATCATTCTCCATCTCTTCTCTCCCCAGACTGTCTCTAATGCAACATGCATATGGTAGACAACGAGTGTCTCAGCCTTGATTCTTCATTCCAGCATCCAACACAGATGAACTACAGGTAACCCCCGTATAACATGGTTGTTAGGTTCCTAACAGATGCCATGTTATGTGAATCCATGATATATGAAACAAAGAACTAGTACAGAAAGGGGGTGGGTATTAGGTTCCATAAATTTAAAGAACATACTATTATATTTTTATAATTGAGAGAAATATCTTTATTAAAGCAATTTTCATCAAAAGTATTACATATTAGTATGAATTAAGTAATGTTTTCTTCATCATCACTACTAAGCTCTATTAACCAAATGTGTTTTCTTTTTGACTAGATATCCTCATCCTCTGAACTTTCTTCAACATTATCTTGATTTCTATGCTCTACTTTTTGCAAAGCCCTGGCTGGTTTAGCTCAGTGGATTGAGCGTCGGCCTGCGAGCTAAGTGTCGCTGGTTCGATCTTCCAGTCAGGGTACATCAGAGAAGGAAAACTCTGACTCCAAAAAACCTCCGCTGCCTTGCGGCATACCTCTTCAGGGGAAAGGCTAAGGGAGTAAACCCCGACAGAAAATCCGGAGCCGGAGTCCCTAAGGCGGTTTGACGTTGTAGTCAACACCGGCAACTCCTGCGGCGCACCTGAACCCAAGCTGTATCGACTCCGTCTTTCCCTTGGACCCTTCAGCTGCGAAGAGAGGGGGGGTCTGCTGCATGGGCAACAGCAGACCCTCCATATTACCCTGCCCAGGCTCTGTAGCTTCAGCGTCATCACAAGATGTCGATTCAACACGGGAGGAGACAGATACCATGTCACTCCCGAGTCGGACTGCACAGCCATTCTCGGCGGTGCAGATAGACTCTTAAGAAGCTACACCATCGTCTCTCGAGATGGACGGCTGCCGACGACGACGACGACGACTTTTTGCAAAATATCTGTTATCTTAGATTGCATGCTTTTAGCTGAGAAATCTTTATAAATTTCATTATATGCTGCTATAACTTGACTTTTGAAGTTTTCTCTTAAACTGTGCTCCTTTCAGTACAAGGAGCTTCATTTAGGAAATATGACTAAATGTTCGGCTAAGTCTAGGCCTTTTTTTAATACTTTTTAGATTAAACTGTTGAACTTCATTTTCATTAGTGCTATCATCCCTAAGTTACGTTGGCACATTCCAGATGTAATTTCCACCAAAATTGCTTCATCAATTTCTTCTTCTAACAGCAATTCTTGGATATCTTCTATAGTCATATCATGTTAGAGTGAAACTGTGTTATAGACGTACCATGTTATATGAGGGATTTCCCCAGTTCTCTAACTGTGTTAGAACGAAACCATGATATAGAAGTATCGTGTTATATGGAGGATACCTGTATTCTCTTTGAATCATAATTCCCAAACTGACACATAAGAAAATCTGTTTGACACAAAGTTAGGGGTTTACCATATAACCAATCAGCAGTCACTAGAGGGAGAATAGAAGCATGTGATACTAAACATGGGTGTTAGCCCCCTTGGCAGATATTGCTACTTGCCTATGTAATATTTATTCTCTGTATCTTATATTGTAATAGAATTCTGATTTGTATGAGGTAACAATATCCCAAGAAAAAAATACAGCATTTCTTAGACTCTTATAGGTAAGTGAAATATAAATAATATTTTCCAGGTAAGGCTTTGGAGTCTTTCAATATTGTTCTTCCTCAAAAGTCAAGTATAATGCTTGCACGTAGTTCCTAGCAATCTTACAAGAAAGGTATTGCAAACCCAATGGCAAAAGATGATGATAAACTCAGCTGAGTGCCTAAGGAAGACCAAGTCCTTAATGTCATGAAAAAGCTACCATAAGAGCCCTGATGTTTTTATCTTCAGAATATGGTAATGTAACAAAAAAAAAAAACCTTTACCTATTCCACATGCCGCTAAATAACTTAAGTGATGATCATTCATGTTCAGTGATGCCTAGTTATATCAGAGAAGTGGATTTTAACTGGTTAAATGATCTAAAAAGGCTTACTTTCAACAACTTGTGAGGACAGCTACAGTAATCAAAGTATAAAAATAAAAATATTAACGTCAAATATACAGATTAAATCATTAGAAAATTAAAAGAGAGCAGTGAGAAGAGTTGTTCAAAAGCACAGTATTATTTGTACTCCACAAAAGTTTAGACCAATAAACATGGAATAAAGATATTTGTGCAATGCAACATAAGGCAAATCTCAAAGCTATGGAAGGAAAAGAAATATCAGTTAAGGCTAGTAGAATATGTAGTAGGTGACAAAGAGAAAACCTTATATATAAAGATGAATGGATATAAAGTATCAATAATAAAATAAAAAATATCAAATTAAAACAGGATAAATGCTGGCTATGTGTAAAAATGGGCCCAGAACTCCCAAAACCCAGAAAGTTAAAAAAATAAAATGACAAATATTTATTAACTTTGTATAAAGCCAACATAAGAGTTTAGCATTATCAAGCAAATTAGAAGTTGACACACAGAAAAGCACTAAAAAGTATAAAGTATAAAAGCCAAGCATTAACAAACATCCATGCACCAAATAATATATTGCTGAAAGGCATGGGGCAAACATTGCTAGAAATATAAAATTTGTTTTAAAAATGTAGAAACTTTTATTGTTCTTATAAGCAGTCTGTGATAAATTCACTATACAAAAATCAATAGAATCTCTAGAGGAAATGAATAAGTGAAGAAGAAAAATGGCTTTTGGTGTGATATAGGTCTCAGTTTGAATCTTGGATCCAAGTCAAATGCTATATGCTTCTGAAGTTTCAAAAATTTTTAGTTTTGAAATTAAGAAAGAGGAAAATGAGAAATGGAAATCACAAAAAAAGAGAAGAAGAAAGAGGAGGAAATGTATAGAACAGAAGGACAGACAGAGGATGAGGAGAAGAAAATATAAGAGAAGAATCCAATCCAGGTCCTATGTTATAAACATTATATACATTATTTTATTAAATCTTCATTTTTTTTCCTATCCCCATTTAATAGAAAATGTGCACAGTCTCAGAGGTAAGTAGTTTTCCCAAGATCATAAAACAAGTTTTTATTTTTTTTGACTTTAATGTTATTATATTTTCTTTTTATGAAATTTAATATTTATTTTTAAGGCTACTTTTTTGTTTGAGAAAATCAGAGAACTGATTTTATGCCTTGTGGAAAATGAAATTTTAAGATGTGAGTGTAATAAGCTTTTTAAATAAAAAGTTTTAAAAATCATTATTTGCATGAACCTTTCTGAGAAACTGAAATTAACAATTGGTATGCATTTTTAATAATCATACACTTGAATGTGTTTGGAGAGAACCTGTTTCTAGAATTATTTGCTTTTGTTTTTCAACCTCAAAAGCATGAAACACAGAGGGAAAAATAGTTTAAAAGTTGTTCAGTTTACACAGAAATTTTATAATCTAAACTAAATAATTTCTGAGACAGAAATCTTTTTATTTTTATAAAAGTAACAATTTGAAATATTTTAAAGAATAATTTTCTTCAAACATTTTGAAACAAAAATTTGTCTTTTGATAGAAACTATGTGTTTTATTATAAAGATGGAACATGATGACTTCCGGTCAAGATAGAGGCGTAAGTAGACATGCTTCACCTCCTCATGCAACTATACAAAGAATTACAACCAAATCTCTAAAACTAATAACACCCAGAACCATTAGAAAACTTAGCTGTATGGAAGTCTGACAATCAAGAATTTGAAGAAGTCATATATATTCAGATACGTAGGAGGGATGGAAAGGCAGTGTGGTGTGGAAAGGAGGTGGCAGTGGCCGTGGTGGAATGGACACTCCTACATTGATGTATGGTGGATAGAAATTGTGAGGGATATCTTGGAAGGAAGTGATCCCATCCCCAGGCCAGACTGTACAGTCCAGGGTTCCAGCATGGGGAAGATAAACTCCATTACCTCTGGCTGTTAAAACCAGTGGGGCTGGGCAGCAGAAGCATAATTTTTGCTGCCCAAAGGGCCCATGTGGGCTAAAAACGTATGCAAATCCCACAGCAGCCACTAGGAGGCTGCCAATTACATATAGGAAGTGGGTGAGGTGACTGGAAGTGGGGGGAGTGCCAAGCAAGCCTTCAGAAGCCAGGCAGTGACATTGTCCCCTCTCTGAACTCACCCACTTCCACACACAGAGCTACAAAGCAGGTTGCCCACCTTGGCAATGACCTAAGACTCCACCCCACACAATTTACATGTGCCTTTGCTACATAGACCATACAACAAAGACAGGGAGTGAAAGAAGCTCTTTCACAGAAACAACAGAGGGAGGCCACCAAATTATGGAGACAAAGAAATATGGCCCAAATAAAAGAACAGAACAAAACCCCAGAAAAAGAACTAAATGAAATGGAGATAGCCAATCTATCAGATGAATATTTCAAAACACTGGTAATCAGGATGTTCAGATAACTCATTGAATGTAGCCATAAAATAAAGGAATAAATGAAGGATACACTATTTGAAATAAAAAATATATACAGGAAACCAACAGTGAAGAAAAGGAATCCAGGATTCAAATGAATGATTTGTAACTAAAGGAAGAAATCAACCAGAAAAGAAAGAAGAAACAGGAATTCAAACAAACAAGGAGAGGCTTAGGAACCTCTGGGACAACTCTAAATGTACCAACATCCAAACCATAGGGGTGCCAGAAGGAGAAGAGGATGCTCTAGAAATTGAAAACTTATGTCAAAAAATAGTGAAAGAGAACGTCCCAAATTTGGTAAAGGAAATAGACATACAAGTCCAGGAAGCACAGAGAGTCCCAAACAAGTTGGACCCAAAGAGGACCACACCAAGACACATTATAATTAAAATACCAAAGGTTAAAGCTAAAGAGGGGATCTTAAAAGCAGTAAGAGAAAAGCAGAGTATAATTTACAAAGGAGTTTCCATAAGACTATCAGCTGATTTCTCAAAAGAAACTTTGCAAGCAAGGAGGGACTGGCAAGAAGTATTTAAAGTGATGTAAAGCAAGGACCTATAACCAAGATTAATCTACTCAGCAAAGCTATCATTTAGGATGGAAGGGCAGATAACATGTTTCCCAGACAAAGTGAAGCTAAAGGAGTTCATCATCACCAAACCGTTATATGAAATGTAAAGGGACTTACTTAAAAAAAGAAGAAGATCAAAACTACACACATTAAAATGACAACTCACAACTATTAACAACTGAATCTAAAAAACAAAAACAAACTAACAAAACAACCAGAATGAGAACAGAATCATAAGTCTGGAGATCATCTGGAGGGTTATCAGCTGGGAGGAGGAAAGGGAAAAATGGGGGGAAAGGTGCAGGGATTAAGAAGCATAATTGGTAGATACAATATAGACAGGGGGATGTTAAGAATAATATGGGAAATGGAGAAGCCAAAGAACTTACACACATGACCTCTGGATATGAACTAAGGGGGGATTGCTGGAGGGAAGGAGGCTACTGGGCGGAGGGACAATGGGGGAAAACTGGGACAACTATAAGAGCATAATCAATAAAATACAAACATAGCCCCCTCCCCAAAAGAAAGATGGAACATGATGTTCTGGCTTACATATTCTTTGCAGAAGGAGATCCTTTTTTGTACTGAATTTTTAGCATATAGTAAAGATCCAGATTGTAAAAAATTAATTTCAGGCATGACAGACTGGAAGTATATATTGAACAGATCTGGGAACAGAAATGATGCAAATGCTTTTCTTCCAGCTTCTGAAAATTATGTAATGGATTAGAATTTCAGTATAGACTTCTGTTTCAGTGAAGCATGGACTCTAAATTAAAGGAAGGTACCAAAAATGACTTTTGGAAAGCAAAAGGATAAGGCAGTTTCCCACAAATGGTAGTTGCATTGACATTGATGCTGGAGATATCATTTTAGCTAATCACCAGAATGCTCACATATATCCTAATTGTTAGTGATGGTAACAGAACTATGATAGAAAACATTTCTCCTGAATGAGCCAGAGTAGTAAAGGAAATTGACTTTTGAAAGGAAGACAATCAGTGATGCATTAAGAGTCAGAAATCAAAATCAATGAAATTGTTTTAACTCCTCACTATGTTGCTATTATGTTTTAAAATATTGCACACTTTGTTGGATAACAATGGTGATGGTAACATTTACATTGTCTTTACACTGATTTATATATTATTTAGAGTTTCTAAATAAAAAAATAAAGATAAATAGGCTGATGAAAAATACTTGAAAGATATGTGCCATCCTGTCATTAAAGCACTTAAAATATGATAGTTGCGTGGTATGCAACTCTAGTGCTAGATGTTTGTTAGTTTGAAAGTTTTACAATAATGCTTTTCAAAATTAAGTTTATTGAGGAGACAGTGGTTAATAAGACCATAAGGTTTCAAGTGTACAACTTAACAAAATATCATCTGTATATGTATTTGATGAATGACATATCTATACTCAGAAGACCTAATGAAAATTTGGTAATTCTACTACATGAAGGAATAAGTATATCTATATCTGTATAAATATACCTAGAATTAGAAAGATAATACATAACTACTATTAATAGAACATATAGGTGGGTTTTTAGGAAGATACTGTGAAATCAATCAGCTTATAATTGCCTACAAATTTAATTCAATTCAATACTACTTAAGAAAGGTTTATCAAGGGCTTATATATTTTTCCCTTAAAGATTTTTCTAGGGAGAGAAAGAATAACCCTTCATCCTCTAAAAAACAGACATGACAAATCACATCCTTTAAGAAGTACAAACAAAGTGGCGTGAGAATATACAAGCTTCTAAAATGCCTGAAGCATCAGGAAAAACTGACAGGGCTGGCAATTGAGATGGTACTGTTAGAAAGGGCACTGTGGTGGGTACAATTCCAGGATGAAAGCCACTATATCTACACTCATAAAACTGCCTATAATAAAATTCAAGAAAGTTATTAGTTCACTTTTACTCAATAAGTAGAAGGCAAATGATGTACAAGAGAGGGGAAGGGATATTCAGTTATCCAAATAACCAAGAGACCCAAGAGTCAGGGCTCATGAATAAAAACTTATACAAAATGGGTTTTGATTTCCATCTCTATTTCTCATCTATCATGTATATTTATGTCCATCCATTCATTTTTAATTGTTATAAATGTATAAAATAGCTCCAACCTAATTTTTTCTATGACAATGGTACAAATGTGTGTATGTATATATATGTGTTTACAAAAGCCTGTTCTCAAAATACCAGCCATAAATATTATGCTCAAAACATTAATTATCTATCAAATTCCAATGTGTGAAATACTTTCATAAAATTTTTCTAAAGTGAGCCTGCTGAAATTTATATCTTTAGGATAAGTAAAAGTAAAAATCTCTGCCACACACTCCCAATTAAATATAAATTTATCATTTTCTTAATTATCTAAAAGAAGTCACCCAAAGGTATAAAATTTATGTTATAAAATAGCCAGTTCAAAAGAAGGAAAATAAATGAGAGGTGTGAGATATTAGTTTAAGAAGAAAGAAAAAGAAGAAAAAGAGAGAAATTGGTTAAATTGGTTCTGTAATCTGCTTAAAACCAATATATTTTAATGTTATTAATTATATGTATATTTTAAATTAAAAAATGATGGATACCTTAAATTTCTATTGTTTCTTTATTTTCAGTAGACTTTCTGAATAAATACTGTATTTTTCTCACTGATTATATTTCAGTTTCTCTAGTGTGTTTAAGCAGATCTAAGCTGATGCCTTTATTTCAATATAAACACTTTTTAGAAATCTTTTTGATCTTATAATTTTCTTTTATTTCAGATGGAATAGTAAGTTTGTATACACTATTTGACAGTGGTAGAAGCTCATACTAACTCTTGAATTACTTTCTCCTTCTGTAATTACAATAAACCATTCTCATTTTAATTTCTTTCACTACTCCTATATATTCTCATACTTTAATAAGTTTGCTTATACACTGTCTCCTCCAAGAAGTCTCCCAAAAATAAAATAAAAAATAATGAATGTAGCTCTCTTATTGCTTTTGCATGGCAAACACTAAGCTAAATGCTGTTCATCTCATACTTCTTTTAAAACTTTCAGAAATCCTCTCAAGGGAGTATTGTCAATTCCATTTACAGTTGAGGAAACTGAAGGTCAGCATGTTTCAACTAACATTCAGGTATTTCAGATTCCAAAGAACAGCATGCTCTTTTTGTGTTTTTCTCTCATTCATGTGTATGTACAAACATGCATGTGTACAAATGTATACATATTTATGTATGAATATGTATATGTGTGCAAATAGGTATGCATGTCTATATAAAAATAAATATATATACATACACCCCTACTAAATATTATTAAAGATTACAACTAGGTTTTTTTTTAAATATCTGCCTGCAGATTGGATCATAAGCTGGGGGAGGGCAATGATAGAGTCTTATGCAAAGTCTTTGCAGAGTCTTTATAGAACTTTTGCATTTCCTTCACTAACACAGTATCTGGCACATAGTAGTTACTCAGTAAATTATTATTGAATGAATAAATAAAATATCATTTTATGAAGAATTGTATTGAATACAGTTACAAGTGCCTTACAGTCCTATATTTCCATTCACTAATGACCTAACAGCTGCTTTTTACCAGGAATAATATTTTTTATTCATTTCATTACCCCCTCTAAATTTTTAAGTATATTTTAAGTAAATTTGCCTAATACTAAGAATAATATGTTCTGAAAGTGTCAAACTTGATTTTGAGAAGTAAAAATGATTACATATTAACAATTTTATCAGAAATCACCTTTTATATTAGGAAAAGTAAGAAAGATATATCTTTAGGGATCTTCTTTTTCAGTTGATACTAATTAGATTTTTTTACACCAGCTAGAAAGCTCACACTGTTCTGGCTTGATAGTGCCAAGTGATAATCCGATTTGACATACATTTCCTATAGCAATAGCATTTTGGCAGATAACTCCCCAATGAGAAACAACTATTTCTATGCTTAGATGAATTTTGTGATAGAACGCAAATGTAAAAAAAAAAAAAAGTAACAGAATTAAAAAAAATACTTCACAGTATAATGAATTCCCTTTCCCTGTTTACTGAAAGTGACTAAGTCCATAGAGGGAAAACACAATGAGCATATAATAAACAATACATCATAGATTCCTCATTGTCCTTGGAATTTTGATAGAATAGCTGATTATTATTTACAATGAAATTCATTCCTAGAAATCTTGTTCTTTCCCCTTCATTATGCAGTGCTGTCTTGGACCTGGGAGTCTAGAAATGTGGAAATTATAACACTTTGACATACCATGTAAATGAGGTATCACTGTAACATGCTATTTAAATAAAGTTTGGAACAAACATTCAGTAGCAAAGTTTGGAAAACTTATAACGAGATTACCTCCTAACTTTTTAAAAATAAGAGTATACTTGTATTCCCCCCAGCCATCTTTTAATTCCAACAAGAAGGTACAGTGTGCCAATTCAGCTCTCTAGCAGCAAAGTCACAAGCTGTGTTATTGTGGCAATTAGTCAGAAGCTGAGCTCATTGTTTGAGCCTCTCCTTTTCTTTATATGGATAATATTTGACCTGGAGGATCTTTGTCTTTCTGATGGAAATACCTAAATTGGATATTATCAGTCTCAATCAACAAGCTATTTCCCATTATCATTGATGAAATTGAGACTAGTATAGGATAGGTGGTAGAAGTTTTCTCATCAGTCTACATTTTATTCATTTTCTACATGTTATTTTCATAATTAATTGCAAGGCCTCGACAATTGGATGTCTTCGGAAAGAGTTAGATGAGATCCAATTTAAAAGCTTCTTTTATAAATGTAAGCTTATTTGTAAAAGATCATGTCTGTTGCAATGCAAATGAGTGACCACAGTGGGGATCCTATCTGTGGACTTGGAAGAGACAGAAAGAAAATAAAAAACCTCATCCTCCGAAATTAAGTCAATATCTCTAGAACTATAGTATTCTTAAGGAAGTTTATTTGCTAATGAGTTAAAGGCAAAAACTATTTAGAAATAGATAAGATGGAGGTTACAAGTGTTACTAACTTCCTTACTTTACAATCTCTGAAAGACAAGATCTCACCTCAAATGTTTTGAATGAAACATGTCTTCATCTTCCTACAAGTCAAGTGCTGCTAGCAAAAGTTGTCATAAAGACCTTCTCTAGTACCAATCCCAGTGTCCAATGGGCAGCACTCAGAACTACACATTTCTTACACTTTCTAATCACATCCCCATCCATTCTTTTCGGTTTTCTCTTTTACTGCTTTTTTTCCTGCACTTCTGTGAATAAGTATTTATTTAAAATCCCTTTCTGATTTTATTTTTATATGAATACATAAAGAATTTTTCATATATATACATGTGTATATGTATATATATGAAAAATTTTCCACCAGGCTAAAGAACAGAAAGAACAAAGAACTATTCACAGAAGAATCTGACAGAGGAGATCCAGACTATCCTTTCATCAAGAAAAGCCAAGACATCTCCTCTGAAACTATTTCAGTCATCATGTGTGCTCTAAATAGCCTCCTGAAGAATTTCCCAAGGAGATTTCTTCCCAGGGCACTTGGGAAAGGTTCTTTCCATTAGGGTGGGCTTTGAGGAAGGAGTGGATGAAAGACACCATTAGGTCAGGTTACTAAAGATAGCCTGCCATATACTTTAATCCTGATGGAAAAATAAATAAGTAAATACTAATGAAATAGTGGAAAGCTTTTGACTAACAGTAGGAAGTTTTCAAATTCAAGCCTGGCTATCCCATTGCCAATACATATTTACATAGGATTATAGAAAGTTATAGTTTATAAATAGCCTACCTTCTAATGTTTTCATTCCTAAAACTATTTCCCAAAATAGTACACTACCTTTTTTGAAATTTGTGACCTTTCATATTTATAAAAATAGAAAGTAAAGGCAAATTATTATCATTTCCATTGTTCTCAGGTATCTTCAATGGAGAAAGCCACTTATCAGTTTTATTTGCCCAGCATTTTATTATTTATTTATTTTAAAAAGATTTTTAAAATTTATTTTTAGAGAGAGGGGAAGGGAGTGAGAAAGTTAGAGAGAGAAACATCAATCGGTTGCCTCTCCTACATGCTCTGACCAGGGGGTGCTGAACCACAACGTAGGTGTGTGTCCTGACCGGGAAATCCAACTGGCGACATTTCTTTGCTTTGTGGGACAACATTTAACCAACTGAGCCACACCAGTCAGGGCATGCTCAGTATTTGAAATTGATTAATGGTTTTTGAGAAAAGTAATAGACTCTAAGTTTAGTCTCCATTTGTGCTCTTTGCCAGGTTCCAGAAGAGCTGGCAGAGAGAAAGCAAAGGGCACTGATTTAAGTTTAAATTCAGAGTGGCCACGTTAACACAGTTCACCAAAAACACATCTTAATTTCACATAGTTATCATTTACGTGACTAGTATAGACTTAATTATGCACGTTTTTTTTTGCTTTATTGAAATGTATTAAAAGTTCACATATGTTTAAATGAAATACTAATCTGTGGTAATATAAGCTAAACCTGCTTTCTAGTTGGTAATTCTTTAATTTTTATTTTGTTCTTATTTCTCTCCCATGAGAGATAACATTAGATCCAGCAGCGTTTTATTGTTTTGTGTGCATATGTTCAAAATTTTGAATACTTTTGTATCAGGTGATTACTAATTTTAAATGTGGAACTATATACTTTGTAATTCCTCTGTCTGCTAAGTTCTGAACATACATAAACATAGATAATAGTAAACACCTTTTCCAATAAGAGATTTTAAAATTCTAGCATTCATTTAGTCTAAAAATGGTCATATTTTTACATGTGTTCTCATGGTAAGGGAAAATCATTTTTTCTCCACAAATGTCCACAAGAAAGTATTGGTGTATTTTTACCTCTCTTTTGTGGAAATATGCATCTAAGGAAAACTTAAGGGAAGGTGGTTCTGTAACTGGGCCTCCTGCGGTCCTGCCGCCTGCTGCTGTGTATAATCATAACATGGAGATTTGTGGGGAAGGAAGGAGGTTTTTATTAATAAGGTACCCAATTTGATCCCCTTGCTGGTTTGGCTCAGTGGATTGAGCGTCGGCCTGCGAGCTAAGTGTCGCTGGTTCGATCTTCCAGTCAGGGCACATCAGAGAAGGAAAACTCTGACTCCAAAAAACCTCCACTGCCTTGCGGCATACCTCTTTAGGGGAAAGGCTAAGGGAGTAAACCCCGACAGAAAATCCGGAGCCGGAGTCCCTAAGGCGGTTTGACGTTGTAGTCAACACCGGCAACTCCTGCGGCGCACCTGAACCCAAGCTGTATTGACTCCGTCTTTCCCTTGGACCCTTCAGCTGCGAAGAGAGGGGGGGTCTGCTGCATGGGCAACAGCAGACCCTCCATATCACCCTGCCCAGGCTCTGTAGCTTCAGCTTCACTGGAGAGGACACTCCAGCGTCATCGCAAGATGTCGATTCAACACGGGAGGAGACAGATACCGTGTCACTCCCGAGTCGGACTGCACAGCCATTCTCGGCGGTGCAGATAGACTCTTAAGAAGCTACACCATCGTCTCTCAAGACGGGCGGCTGCCAACGACGACCCAATTTGAGGGGACTGGGAGAATTCCTGCTCCAAGCCAACCTCTTGCGTAAAGCACACAAATTCCCTTGTTTCCAGAAAGACTGAAATCCAAATTCAAATCCACGCCCAGAATTTCCCCATCATTCCTTTATTGTCCTTTTTGGAACCTGAGATTTCTACATGAGTAGATCTCCATCCTGAGTCTCTCCCTTCCACCCTTCACCCCCTGGGGCTGTGGTGCACTCCCAGCTCATTCCAGACCATCGTGCAGGGGAAGGTGCAGGGGAAGCTCCACCCGTGGGGCCCCAGCGCCTGAGGCTGCCTGCGCCATTGGGGCCTGTGCTCGTTCCCAGGCCATGCCTCTGTGTGCTGCTCTCAGGGTGAGAGAACGGAAGTCGTGCGCAGTGCTGCACAGGGTCCCAAGTGCGGGTCCGTGAGGCACACATTCAGCGTGGGACTCCACCTCTGCAAGTTGGCTCTACAGGGTGGGAGGCCTAAGCCCTGAGCAGACCGGACATCCGCCTTTCCCGCAAGCACTCCCATGACATCTCCAACTGGGGAAAGGGAAAGCTAAAAGAACAAGAGAGCAGGATTCTGTTTGCGCTCTACACGCTGACTGTTCCTTGGAGTTTCTCCATGACCCCTTCCCTTCTTCAAGGGAGTGCAGTCTCTGTGCCAGATCACGGTTACCCCAGATTGGGGTCTATCTAGCCTGACTCATCCTGTTACAGGTCCTAGATTTTTTTCCTCATTGATTAGATGTTATGGGTTTAGTGGAACTACTGACAAATTATGTAATAATTTTGTCTAATTTTTTAAAATAAAGTTTTTAAAAAAATTTTATTGTGTTTTTGTCCATTATCATTTAAACCCTTTATATTCCCCTTGCAATCATCACTGTGTGGTTCATGTCCATGAGTCCTTTTTCCTTTTTGCTCCAACAGTTCACTCTCCTAAGCACCACCCCCCATAGCTGTCATTCTGCTGTTAGTCTGTCTCTATTTTGCTTATTAGTTCAGTTTGTTCATTAGATTCCACATTTAAGTGAAATCATATTGCATTTGTCGTTCTCTGACTGGCTTATTTCACTTAGCATAATGTTCTCCAGGTCCAGCTATGCTGCTGCAAAGGATAAAATTTTCTTCTTTTTTTTCTTACAGATGAGTGGTATTTCATTGTGTAAATATCTCATAGTTTTTCTTTTTAAATTTAAGTAAAAAGTCCTCAATACATTTTATTTTTTAAATCTCTTGCCTATGTATACAAGAAAGTCATTTTATTATACTTTACATCTATTTGATACATTTATTTTGATTTTTGATAAAACACCACACCCTTAAACAATGTCGAATGAATTCTAAAATCTTTTTATTAAGATCAGGAAACCCACTACTGAAAGGCACATCTCTAAATCCTTTACTTTTAATAACTTAGAAAAATGTGTTCTACAAGTATTATGTGAAATTTGGTGAATAGTAAATCATCTCTGGATATTATTTCTTTTGATAAATTTTAATTAATGAAACTGCTCTCTTTTCAGCCTCCTTTATAAGCTAATATTATACAAAAAGGAATTAAAATATAAGACCTTTAGAGATAACATTTTAAAATTTCACTTTAAAATAAAATGGTAACATAGATTTTAATAGCTATTACCAGTCTATACTTATGGCACTTTATTCTAAGAAAAGATTAGAAATTATGACTAAGAAAGTGTTAATGACTACTGTGTTACTTTTCCATTAAACCAAATATATATGAGGTGTGTTCAGAAGGCATCCAGCCATGTATTATGAAGAATAGAGATGTTTATTGAAGAAGATACAAGATACAAGAAAAATTGTACACAAGACAATCATATCTCAGCCTCCTTCAAGGTAGGCACCTTGGGAACTCATGCAGTTCTCCAAATTGCCATCAGCTTTCCTGTCTTATTTTCCTGAAATCATTGACGATCTGAAATCTCTTCCCTCTCAAAGGTGATTTTACTTTTGGGAAAAGCTAGAGTAACAGGGCACCAAATCTGGAGCAGAGGGGGGTTGAGTCACCTGGGTGATTTCATGTTTTGCCAAAAACGTCTGCATGAGACATAGTTCATGACTGGGTGCATTGTTGTGATGAAGCTACCAAACTGTAGTTGCCCATAACTACAACCTTTTGAATCACCTGAATAGTTTCTGCAGAGGTTTGTTCAAGCTTAGCATAGAATTCTATGCAAATTTATTGCTCTACTTAGTCATTTTGAATGCAATGGCCACATAGTATGTGTGCTCATTCAACAGCGTCTACTGCTCCCACTGACTAGTACAGTGAAGTCATCATTGTTCATGCATGCACATTCCAGTCTACTCTCCTTGACTGCCAGATTACATTGATGTCATGCAAACAATTCTTGTTATATTAACAATGGGTGGACTTTTTCAGTACAGAATATATATATGTATATATGCACACACACACACAAACACAGACATATATATGTATATGCCTATATATCATGTAACTTTATTCATTTTTTAAATTAAATTAAATTTATTGCGGTGATATTAGTTTGCAAAACCATACAGATTTATAGAGTACAACTCAATAAAACATCATTTGCATGCTGCATCATCGTGCTCCCATTGCTCCAAGCAAAGTCTCTTTCTGCTCCCATTTCCCCCCCAAGCCCACCTCCATCAACCCCTGCCCCACATTCCCTCTGTCTACCACCACACTGTTGTCTGTGTCTTTGTGTTGTGTATGTATGTTTTTTGGATAATCCCTTCATCTTTTAACATTTAGAGCCCCTCTTTCCCTTCTTCACTGACAGCTGTCAGTCTGTTCTATATATCAATGCCTCTGTTTCTATTTTGGTTTTCAGTTTACTTTATTCATTATATTCTATGTATAAGTAAGATAATATCACATTTGTTTTTCTCTGACTGGCTTATTTTGCTTAGCATAATAATTCCAGGTCCATCCAATGTGATACTAATTCTGTACAACAAAAAGAATCAATTGAAGTAGCTGATTTTTAAATAAATGTAATCAGTTAAACATCAATTTAAAAGCAAACATAATTAAAATGACTATCTGGGAAATATATGCAACAAATATGACAAGGAAAAAGTTAAAATTCTATAACACAAAGAACTCATTAATTAATATGAAAAAACTAACACTGGGAGAGCAAATAGATAATTTGTAAAAAAGAATCACACATACTAATTGTGTGCACTTATATGTTATGTGGGAACACATAAAATACAAAAAAATTAACAAGCATATGCAAAATAGAAGTACTCCTTAGGGAGAGGAGGGAACAAAGGGAAAATAGAAGACATTTCAAACATAGCTATATAATTCTCTTTAAATAATAAATAAATCAATAAATGAAACTGATATTGTAAATTTGCTAACATTTGTCAAATTTTGCCAGTAGGTTCATGGGGGCTTATTATTTTCTATACCTTCCTTATATTTAAAATAATGAGTAATTTGAAGGTAATTATCAGAGAATTTAAAAAATAAATGATAAAAATAACTTAATAATACATAAAATAAGCATTAGTGAGTTTCTCAACATTACAAATAATCAAAAATTCAATTAAAGGAATGGTAAAAAATAGGCAAAAAGTTGTCAGAGATTTTAAAATGTAGGATATTCAATGCTAACATGTGTAGGATGACAAAGTCAAATTCATACAATGCTGTGGGAGTGTAAATTGATGTAACCTTTCTGCAAATCTATTTGGCAATAGGTATAAAGAGCATGAAAATGTTCAGCTCATTTTGATCCAGTAATTCCACTTCTGGGAATCTAGCCTAAAGACAAAAGGCAAATGTTAAAAAAAAAATATATGTAAGCACAAATATGTTGATCATTTATTTATCTATTTAATGAATATTTATAGAGCTTCCACTATGTGCTTAACATTTTATTAGCCAGTAAATCTGTAATAGATATTGTGACAGACAAGGTCTCCATACATTTTTTTTATTGAAACATTTTTTATATCAAATTGAATACAAATTAATTATTCAACAACAGGGGAGGTATAATATATATTTATATGTACATATATATCAATTAAAATTATAATTTTTGATTGAAAATAATCACATTTATTGAACAGTTACCATATACAATACTAAGACCTATTTTAATCATGATTACATGAACTGGGTTACTCTGTTATTAAAAAAATAGCTAAAACATGTGACATTTACTTTGAGACTGGTAGTAGAAAGAAGCTACAAGGACACTGAGGAATTTGTTAGTGAGGATTTGAAGGACAATCTAGAAATTATTTTTGAAATTGGAGGAAAGGCGGCTCAAGTTATGTATTGACAGAAATATTAGCCTTACCTGTGGTACTGTGGAAAATAGAGCTCACTCATCTAGCTAAGGAGAAGTCTGAAAGTGCTATTTGGCTTCTTCTAATTACATGTGGAAAAAGTATGAGAAGAAAGAGAAGCTTATGGAGGAAAATGTTTAGTTTTTTAGAAGAATTTAGAGGGACTATAGAAGGTGAAGGACAGTAGACAATTTAAAATATAGTTCACAAAGTAAGAAATGGCGTCAGCATAAAGATCAATCCAGGACCCTACTAGTAAAATATCATCTCAGTTTAAAGTTGAAGTCAAGAGTCCTCAAAGTCCATCTCCAATAGATCAAAAACAAAACAAAACATCCAAAAAAAACACATTTGCAATCTTGCCTCTTAAACACATTTTACTAGACAGCATTTATGAATTTTTAAGTGTATGGTTCTGTAGCACCCTGACTCTCAGTCCAATATAGAGTGACCTGTTTTAAAGAGATTTGTGGATATGTTTTGTCAAATGGAGTAAACATCAATAATATTCCTGAGAGAAGCACAGTGTTTTTAGGACAATTATACCAGCAGAAGCCTGACAAATTGTATTAAATGGAAGAGAGTCAATTCAAAATAAAAATATCTTAGGGTCTCAAACTTTCTATGGTCAGAAAGCAAGCTGAAAAAGTTTAACAGCTACAAATATGGGTCATTTCCTATGGAAAAGTTAGAATGATTCACAGTGTGGAGCCAATTGGCTGGGCAGTGGAGTTTAAAACCACAGGGAGCACCACTAAGGAACTGGTATTGTTGTTCTGGCTGGATTTCAGAACTGTTATGGCCTGCTGACTACTACTTACCCCTCATTCTTTCCTTTTGAAGGGGATGTCCATTGAATTTTTCCTGATTCTACACATACC
This sequence comes from Furipterus horrens, assembly GCF_987537825.1. Taxonomy (NCBI): domain Eukaryota; kingdom Metazoa; phylum Chordata; class Mammalia; order Chiroptera; family Furipteridae; genus Furipterus; species Furipterus horrens. The sequence goes on along the minus strand of NW_028327175.1, from coordinate 58,252,564 downwards.
CTAAGATCATCTTGCTATAAAGTTATACAAGAAAGCTACATGGAGAGGCTAAATAGAAACAGAATTGACTGGTGATCCCTCCACCATGCTAGGCATCCCAGCCCAGGCCAGGGCCTGCAAGAACAATGTGAAGAAGAACCAAGGAATCCTACTGACAGACAGAACTGAGGCCCGAAGCAAACCATCCTAGCCGTTTCAAGATGTTTGAACCATTCCTGGACCTCTTTTGTGGCCCAGACATATTGTATAAAAGATAAGCCATCTTTGCTGAGTCCTGCATGAATTCATATCCAAATCATAAAAAAAAAAAAAATTGTTTTTATTTTAGTCCACTAAGGTTTGGGATGGAATAAACATATAACTGAAATAATATGCAATCCATCATTAAAATATGTACTAATTTTATACTCTGTATAAATAACTTAAACATAGATTGTGAATGTTTCTTTTTCCCAATGGTTAATTTAGTAACAAATTTTAAAATTTATAGGAGTAAATATTTTAATATCATTAATCCTAGAGTGATAATTCATCTTTAATTCAAATATTGTCCCTCCATAAACATTTCTACATGGCCTCAAGGAGGAAGTTGCCTTCCCTTCTTCTTTTCCCTATAACTCTTAATTATCTGTACTATTCATCTGGCATTTCCTGTAAACTGCCTTGTGATGCTGGTATAAGAGATTTGATATTACATTATATTACAAAGGTTAACCAGTATATTTTAAAAGATACAAAAGTATATAAGGTATTGTTCCTGCCCTCAAAAACCCCAAAGTCTCACAAGCTACTCAGATGATTTTATAAGTAAACATATTGTTATTATAAAGACGAACAACACTCTGTTCCATAAGGAAATTCACAGTATTTTGAGGGTTTTAAAGTAGAGAGCATATATAGTAGAAGATATAGGGAAGTATATATGTAAGAGATATAGCTGAGCCAAAAATAGGATTATAAAAGCTTTTAACTCAAAGTAAACTCTAAAGGAGCAGGAACATCATGATCTCTATCTGTGAATTTCTCAAGCACCTGTCAAAGAGTTTTGAAAATTATAGAAGCTTAACAACTTTTGTTGAACAAATTATTGGATGGATTTCCAATTTCTGTGTACTATATTGTTGATGAAAATCACTTGATTATCTTGTACTCTAGAATAATAATTAGACAGTGTTTTTTTAACTACCAATTTCTGCAGGATGCAGAGAAACTTGCATATAAAGCCATTGTGACAGTTTTAGATAAAGTAACACTAAAAACAAGTTCTTATTAGATGAAAAAAGAGGACAGAATTCACTAATATTTCTCATGCATCAATGATTTTTTTCATGTACCTAGAGTAACAAGGGCAAAAAAGCTTCAGTATGAACGTCCGTGTACTTTGTTCAAGATATTTTGACAGGTTCTGCAATTTCTCGTGATGTTATAAATTATAATATTTATAACTATCACTATATGACCTGAGGAGGTAAATGAGAACAAAGGAAAGAGAAAAAGAAAATCTAGTTCAGAATAGAGCTGTAAAAACAAAGAATTAGAATAAAGTCCTTTGTGTCATGGAGATAAATTGTTACATCCTTTTTATGTTCTATATCATGGACTTCCAACACATTCACAACTTGTATGTGTCATATGGGCATGAGCTATTTCTCATCCTCCCACTCATACTTCCTCTCTAATAGCAAGTTGTTCCAAAATATCTTGTCAGCAAGCCTTTGCTACTGCTTGAAGACAAAATTTATTCTGAAACCCTTTGCTCTTTGCAAAAGAAAGAAAAATATTCTTGTGTTACAATATAAATCAATATCATAGATAACTTCAACATTTGAAGAGTTTAAATTAAATACATGTAAAACACAATGCCTATTCTTGAAAAGATTTTAAATGTAAAATAAATACTGCATACATGTAGATATAAAGAATTCCTCAGATTCTTGGTTTTCTTTCTTTTTTAGATCATTTTTTTCTTACAATCTATTTGTACATTGCTAGTTAAGCAAGATGATTAAGAATTATGATGTTCTCAGTATACTTTAGAGAAAAAGTCAATTAATGTAGTTAATAAAACTACATCTGTTTAAATCATAGATTAGTTTTAAAAATCACCAGTCCCCACTTCCTTGAAAATTGCAAAAAGCTTGTGATAAAACTTCAGCCTAGAAACTGAATATGGCTTCCTTGTCTTGGCAACTGCTTAGGTCTTAGAGAAATCCATAATCTTGCCCTCAAATTTCTGGAGTAGAAGTAAATTCTTTACCAAATCAGCCTTCATTTCCTACAGTTCCTTGTTTGACCTTAGTGTCTAGCTCAGATAGATGACTAAGGAATAAAGGGTGGAACCAATAAACCACCACAGTGCTGACTGATGTCCACACTCTTCAGTTACATTACTGGAGCTGGTAATTCCAATGCAAGGACATCAGCTAGCTGGGAATAGGACATGCTGTTTGTTGTGTTGTTTGTAAAATATCTTTGGCCCACAAAGAAATGATAGTCAAGGGACAGGAAAGATACTCATTTAAAAACACATGTATTTATGCTTTTCCATAAAATTACTTCTTTCCTTTGTGTTGGTGAATGGAAGTCAATGGAAATGTTGTCACTGAAGGTGAAGGTCAATTGAGCAAAGTTCTAAAATTAGTGGGAAGAGATGGTAGTAAGTGTACAAGAAAAGATGTAATTTTGGAAAGGGTGAAAATGTCCTTTGTCTGAGGCAAGAGGAAAGGAGATCTGAATCAGTTAAAATAAAATTCTGACATGCAGAGAAGGAAAGTTGAAGGAGCTCACAGAAGCTAACTGATCTCAACAAAGAAGCAATTGTTTGTAGAAGAAAGGGAAGGTAGAGGATAGATTTGGGGCTTGAGGATGTTGGAAAACATTGGAGTAAACAGCAGTATGACAAGCTGGATTCATATGAACTCAAATCAGAGGTTTTGTGAGGTATAGGTTCCACTAAAGTGGGTGAACATATATAGGTATATAATAGACATGGTTAGTTAATTTTAGATTCACAGTTTTCTCCAGCAATGCTTATAAGCTTGAAAGTCCAGTTGGAGAAAATGGTCAGTGGAATTCTGTTCAAGACAAGGGAGATAGAAATTCTGGCCAGCCAGAAGATAATGGGCAAGTATTTCCAGTATAAAGTATTAAGGAGACCATTTTAAAATGCTGGGCATTTCATGATCAGGAAAAAAACAAAAACAAATAATAAACTTTAATTTTTGCTTTAGCAAGTAATGAGTTCAACATTTTTTCAGATGTTTAGTCCAACACTGAGCCTCGGCTCCTCCCTAATGTTAACTTCATATGTAACCCCCAACAAATCTGTAAGCATCAAGCTAGCCCTCACATTACTGAACCTTTGATTTCCACCCTACCACTGAGATTCAATTTGTAAGCATTCATTCTATTTCTGACATTTGACTGATCCTACTCTTAAATGACCACTATTTAAATCTGGGTCTTATTTCAAGAAGATAAATGTTAGGGACAGAGTAAACTGTAGAGTTATAAGTTAGAGGTAAATACCAGCAATGATATGAGATGTGAACAAGGCATTAGGCTGGATGACAAAAGAGATGTGGGTTATCTGCTACACAAGTTATATTTTATAAAAGCAATTCTGTTCATACTGTAAATTAAATTTATTTTAGGAAAATGAAATACATATAGACATTAAACATTAACATATGAAAATAAGTGCGTTTTCAGGTATCTATGGGAATTTAGCAAGTTATTCATAGTACTACACATGATTGGCTATGTGATTTTGGGTGAGTTGGGTGGCAAGTGAAATAATAAGGCAAATGATAAATACAAGAGGTTCTTTGAAATTATTTGGAGCAATAGTACAGAATTGCCAGTGAAAGAAAAGGCATTCACTGTCTTCCCTATGAGTTGTTCTTTGTGGGGATTCATGAAGAAAATGATCATATTAAATGTAGAGCAAATTACTATAGAGCCATAGTAATGGAAAAGTGATTGATGGTGCAGAAAAATGAATTTGTATGATCAGGGGAAAAGATGAGAGTAAAGGGACAGTCAAGTTAGAGTGTACCTAAGGTGTGACTTTAATAGGAATCCATATATCAGATGGTAAAGCAGAGAATATTTGACTCTCACCTTTGATGATCACTGAAGTAAGGCAGGGACAGATATTGGAGCTGGGGAATAAACTTTAAAGCCATAGTAAAAGAGGAAACAGGATATGTAGTCTTTTGCTGTTGGTAGAGTTTGTAGCTCTTTGAAACCACAACGGCCTGACTGGGGACTGGGATGTTGGTGTGATCTTTTAAACTTGCTTCCTCTACTTGGTTCTGCTGCTGATAACAGCTTCATGTTGGAAGAGCGGTTGTTGGAGGACTGTTCCCCAACACATGTGCCTTCTGCATGCTGAGCTCTGCTATGAAAACAGAGGATATTGGATGCAAGAAATCCTAGACCTCCATAGCCCAAGAATTACGTTCAAAAGACTAAACCATGTCAAGTTAAATAAATTGACAATTTGTTGGTGAAGTGAAGATTTGTAAACTATGTAGCATTAATGCAATTTGTAGAAACCAGGGCCTGAAATAGGACAATGTTGCACAACTGCTGACTCAGGAGGCCTTCAACTATTTCCTTACACTAAATAGAAAAAATAGCATCTACTTTTCTCCCTTAAACCAAACGTACACTGTAGGAATGCCTTTTTTACTGATTACTCTGCTCCTCTTTTGCTTTAGAACTTCACACTGTGGTGTAATCTAAGGAGTACTAGATAGAAAGGTAAAAGTCTTCAATGCCCTTAAATTACTAAATGATCTAATCTTTCTGTGTCACAGTGACATCAATAATGGGATAATCCCTGTAAGTCATTCAGGGTCAACATAATCATATTGGCATGTCAGAAAGATAATTTTGACACTAGGAGGGAGGGTGCATGAGTAGGAACTATGGGAAGATCATATTGGATATAAATCAAGAAATGATTGTCCACATCTAGTGAAAATTGTCTATAAAGAGACAGAACATATTTAAAGAGATTACAGTTTGTTGACTAATGGGGGATGAGGGAAGAGATGAAGCAGAGCGTGGAAGGTAACTAGGGTGAAGGCAGGCTTTCTGGTTTGCGGGGAGGTACCCTTTCTGAGATAAGAAACATGAGGTGAGCATGTGTGAGGAGGATAAAGATGCCAAAATTCACTTTTGGGTAAGCTGATTTTGAGTATTCAACATTAGACAGGTTGTAGACATCAAACAATTGGCAACACAAATTGTTCTAAAGATAAACAGGTATATAATGTGTGTATATGTATACTCCATGTGTGTGTATATGTATATATGTGTTGTGCATCACCCAGAGAGAAGACAGAGAATAGGCCCAGACAACATATTTTAATTTTAGCATGTTTGAAATTTAAGCTGTAGTTGAACAAGGAACAGTAAACTATCTCTACATAAAACCTCTTTTGAAAAAAAAAAATTAGTGTGTGCAAACAATTGGCATTACTGGTTTAGTTTTCTCACAGCTGTTTGTACATTTAAATGATTACTTAACAGAGAAAAAAGGGCAAATTATCCCTGTTCATATGTGTGGGTTCATGTGCACATTTGAGAGTGTGCAATGAAAAACACTGTTATATGTGATTATGTGTTTATATAAAATTTTTATGAATAAATACATATCAGGAAATACTAATAACTTGTTCTTAAGGGTTAAGATGAACACTAGTTTTGAAGGATGAGGAAGGAAATATTTGTTATGTGGGTAAAATGACTTTGTTTATAGTTCTGCTTCTGGTGGGGTAGAAAATTAAACATAAAGCTACCCTAAGTGTTGCTACTCAACAACATGCCTCTCCAGGGACAGACTTTCTCAACAGAAAATAACTTAAGTAATTCAATTATAAATTGTAGTTCATATGTATGTGTATGTATATGAATAGACACACACACTACACACAAACACAAGTTTCTAACTGGTGAGAGGAAAAGTAATTTTCAAGAATTTGATCATTATTGTGAAACAATTAAAGAAGTATAGCCAAAACAAATAAATGAATTATGGTTAAATAAACAACTTAAAACTTGGTTGTATTTCTCCTGTAATAATACAAGTTTCAAAAATGTAACTAATTTTGCATAAGCTTAATGTGTCAATTCTTGATAAATTAGACAACTTAGTGTTAAAAATTATATTGAAAAATTATCATTTCTTGTTATCCATATTTGTATATTTGTTTATCTGTATCTATATATTATTTGTATATATTTCTGACATTTTTGTTGAAGATTAGTTCTATCACCCTTTCCCTAAGCCCAGATCATTTCTTGAGTTTTATGCTTGAAGTTGCCTAAAATAAACTTTCTAATGCCAATAAATTGAATATTTAAGTAATGTAAGAGTTTTAGAAATCCAATAAGTGATACCATTTTGTCCCTTTTTACTAAGTTTATTACTAATAGTTTATAAAAGAGAATGATTTTGATCTGTGACCAAATGATTTAGCTAAATTAATTAATTAGATTTGAATGGGTAAAAAGAGATGCCTTCACAGTGATACAGGCTGCTTTTAAGAGGTTCACTAGTGTGGAGAGCAGAAACCTGCATCAGGTAGACAGTTTGTCCCTAAAAAACAACCAGAGTCAAGTACATTCAGCTTTTCTCTCAAACTTATCCTTGAGGTAAGTCAGTTCATTCTCAATGGAGAGGGGAGAAAGAGAGGAAAAAGAAAAATTGAAAATATCCTTCTTATATTTTTCCTTTCTGGGGGAGTGAGCAGAAATTTACTTTCTTATGAAAACAAGGGCAGGGTAAAATTCGTCCCTGCTTCACAGGTAGAAAGTAAACATGAATGCCTCCATCATTCTCAGTCTATACAAAGCCCTTTGTCTTAAACTAGATGATAAGATTTCTGGACCCAAGGGTAGGTAGGACAACGACCATGTCCAGCTTGAAGCAGCTAGAGGAGCTTGAGACCTTCGCCCATTGTCCTTTATAAGATTATAAAGGGTCTTAATATCTGAGAGGGAGGGATTGTTATTTTTTATTATTAAAATAATTAATTAATCATTTATTTATTAAAAAAAGAAGAAGAATATATGAAAGGGTGAAGCGGGAGACCTTGTATGTACAAACCATGGGCATGGATTTGGGTGAGGGATTGCTGGGGGCGGGGGGGGGTGCTGGGTGGAGGGTAGCAAAGGGGAAAAATTGGAACTATTGTAACAATATAATCAATAAAATATACTTTAAAAAAGTCAGTGTCATATTATAAGCAATCAGGTTTGTTTTTTTTTCAATGCTCAAGCTAGTTAAATAAATGGGTAATGGATCATTTTCATCTTAAGAGAACCAGAAATACTGTATTGTTATGTGTATGTTCTTAGTTCTTATTTAAACCTTAAAATCCTAATAAGTATCTAATGGTCATACTTTGTTCATCAAATTTTATATTTCATCTATCTATAATAGTATACTTTGAGAATTGCTCTAAACCAATTTGCCCATGCTTTATATTGTTTATTCATTTCTAGAGAGCCACTACAAACACCATTAAATACCTTTTTAATTGAGATATAATTGACATATAACATTGTATTAGTTATAAGTGTACAACATAATTTAATTATATGAATAAATTATAAAATAATTACCATAATAATATAGTTAACATCCATCACCATGGAGTTACAAACTTTTTTTTCCTTCTGATGAGAACTTCTAAGATATACTCTCTTAACAACTTTCATATACAATACAGTATTGTTAACTATAGTCACCATGCTGCATACTATATTCCCAGGATTTATTTATCTTAGATTGGAAGTTTGTACCCTTTGACCAAGCTTCATGTGTTTTGCTTACCCCCTCACCTCCTGCCTTTGGGAACTACCAATCTGTTTTTCTGTATTCTTTCTTTCCTTACTTTTCTCTGTCTGACTTATTTCACTTAGCTCATTCTCTTGAGGCCCATCCATGTCATCACACCTGGCATGATTTCCTTATATTTTAAGTGGCTAAATAATATTTCATGACCATATCTTGGCTATTGTAAATAAGGCTGCAATGGATATGGGGTGCAAATATCTCTTCAAGATAATAATTTTATTTTCTTTGAATAAATACTCAGAAGTGGAATCACATAGTCATCCTATTTTTATCTATTTGAGGAACTTCCATATTGTTTTCCACAGTGGGTGCACCAGTTTACATTCCTACCAGCAGTGCACGAGGGTTCCCTTTTTTCTATATCCTTGCCAACACTTGTTATTTCTTGTTGTTGTTTTTTTTAATAATTGCTATTCTAACAGGAGTGAGGTGATATCTTATTATGTCATATACATTTCCCTGATGATTAGTGATGTTGAGTACCCTTTAATGTACCTGTTGGTCACCTGTATGTCTTTTTTAGAAAAATGTATATTCAGATCCTATGCTCATTTTTAGTTGGATTGCTTGGGTTTTTTGTTTGTTTGTTTTTGCTATTGAATTTTTTAAATTCTTTACAGATTTTGAATATTAGCCCATTATCATATATGTGATTTGTAAATATTTTATTTCATTTAGTGTATTGCCTTTTCATTTTGTTGATGCTTACCTTTGCTGTACACAAGGAAGCTTTTTAGGTTTATGTGATCCCACTTGTCTATTTTTGCTTTTGTTCTTTTGGGTGTTAAATACAAAAAGTCATTGCCAGAGAGCTTACCCCTGTGTTTTCTTCTAGGAGTTTTCCCAGTTTGCTCAGCACCATTTATTGAACAGACTATCATTTTCCCATTATGTATTCTTAGCTTTTTTGTTAAATGCATTTTTATAAAGTCTTTATCAAAAAGAGTTGACACACTGATTATTGGTCATTAGAATTACAATTTTTTTCTTTGCAGGATGAAAGATAGAGGTGTGTTAAGAAGATACTATTTGAGATCACTGTAGGATCCAAGATGGTGGAGGAGTAAGTGGAATCTACACTAACCTCCTCCCAGGGCCAATCTGGAATTATAACTTAAATGTGGAGAAATCATCTGGAATAACCAACTGAACACTAGCTGGAGAGAAGTCTTATAAGAACAGAGAGACAGAAAAGGCCACTTTATCACAACGTGACTGGTAGGAAGTGCGGAGACACGAACAGGCTGGCTGTGCTCCCATAAGTGGCAGCTGAAGGGACTGAGAAACTACTCAGCAGCTGGGGGTTCCCCCTGAGAAGGGCAGGTTCTAAACCCCCAACTGGGCTTCCCAGCCTACAGCAACAGAGCAGAGAGTAAAATAGCATCCAGCTGTGAAAAGCAAAAAGCCACAGGGTTTTTTGCTGGCCTGAAAGAAACAGCTGGAGACAAAGAGCTCTTAAACAGATCACATATGAAAATATTTTGGCACCGACTTACCCGGGGCTCCAGCAGAGGGAGGGCAGAGAGGACTAGAGATGCTTAAGGAGAGTTTGGGGCAGTGTCTTTGAGGAGAGAACTGAGAGAGCAGCCTACCCTGTCGCAGTGCTGACTCATTTCCCATACTCCAGGCAGATTATTCCCCTCCAAGTGGCATCAGCTTGCAGGGAAGTAAAAGCCCCACCTGCAGGAATTTATCTGCCCCACCCTCAGTGCTTAAGCCTAATGGCTAATCACAGATTGAATAGATTAATAAATAAAGGAGGCAGACAAAGGCAGTACTATATTTCTGGTAGTCTCCAACAAGCTGCCTAGGCCCAGACTGGTATATGATCTGATGCCACCAGGGGCAGATCCAGGAAGTGCAGATCAATCTAAGAATCAAAAACAAACAAGAAGAGTCACAAAAAATGGGGAGAGAGAGAAACAACCCCCCATCTAAAGGAAAGGAGGAATCCCCAGAAAGAGCATTAAATGAAATAAAGATAAGCAAACTAGCAGGCATGGAATTCAAAATATGGATTATAGGGAAGCTCAATGAACTCAGCGAGCTTAAAGAAAACTACAAAGAATTCCAGGGAAATTATAAGGAACTTACTAAAAATTATACCAGCATGAAAAAGGACATAAAAGCTATCAATAAGAGTCAGAAAGAAATGAAGGGTACAGTTTCTGAATTGAAGAACACAGTAGATGGAATTAAAAGCAGGCTAGTGGAAGCAGAAGATCAGATCAGTGAGCTGGAGGACAATGTAGAAATAAATTCCCAGACAGTGCAACAAAACAAAAAGAGTCTGTAATAGAATGAAGAGGTTTTAAGAGAGCTGCAGGACAGCATGAAACATAATAATATTCATATTATAGAAATGCCAGAAGGAGAAGAAGAGGAGCAAGGGATAGAAAACCTGTTTGAAAAACTAATGACAGAAAACTTCCCTAAATTGATGAGAAAAAAAAATGTCATGCAAGTCCAGAAAGCACAGAGGGTCCAAATGAAGATGAATCCAAACAGGCCCACTCCAAGACACATCATAACTAAAATGGCAACATTGAAAGACAAAGAGAGAATTCTAAAAGCAGGAAGAGAGAAACAGCTAATAACATACAAGGGAGCTCCAATAAGGCTGTCATCAAATTTCTCAGCAGAAACACTACAAGTCAGAAGGGAATGGCAAAAAATATTCCAAGCAATGAAAAACAAAAACCTACAACCAAGAATACTCTACTCAGCAAGGCTCTCATTCAAAGTGAAAGGTGAAATAAGGAGTTTCCCAGAAAAAAAGAAGGCTAAAAGAATACATCTCCACCAAACCAGCATTGCCAGAGATGCTAAAGGGTCTGCTTTAAGAAGATGAAGAAACAGAGAGAGACAGAGAGGAACACAAATACAAAGGGGGGAAATGACAATGAATAAGTACCTATCATAATAATCTTGAATGTAAATGGATTAAATGCAGCAATCAAAAGACATAGGGTAGCTGAATGGATTAGAAAGCATGATCCATATACATTGTCTACAAGAGAGCCACCTCAGAACAAAAGATCTACACAGACTAAAAGTGAATGGATGGAAAAAAATGTTTCAAGCAAAGGGACCTGAAAAAAAAAGTGGGAGTAGCAATATTTTCACAACAAAGACCACAAAAACAGACAAAGAAGGACATTTAATAATACTTAAGGGAAAATCCATCAAAATGATATAACCCTTGTAAAAATATATGCACCTAACATACGAGCATCCAAATATGTAAAGAAAATCTTGAAAGACTTCAGGAAGGATATAGACAGTAACGCACTCATTTAACACCTCATTTTCAACAATGGACAGATCTTCGAAGCAAAGAAACACTAAGGATATTGAGGCATTGAACAACATTCTAGATCAAATGAATTTAATTGATATATATATATATATAGAACTTTTCACCACAAAGGAGCAAAATATACATTGTTTTCAAGTGCACATGGAACATTCTCAAAAAGAGACCACATGGTAGGACATAAAACAAACCTCAACAAATTCAAGTAAATTGAAGTTATATAGTATCTTCTCAGACTACAATAGATTGAAACTGGAAATCAACTTCAAGGAAAAAACTCAAAAACATTCAAACTCATGGAGGATGAATAACATGCTTTAAATAATGAACAGATTGACAATGCCATCAAGAAAGAAATCAAAAAGTTTCTGGAAACAAATGATAATGAACACACAACAACCCAAAACCTATAGGACACAGGAAAAGCACTCCTGAGAGGAAAGTTCATAGAAATACAGGTCTACCTAAAAGGGAAAGAAGAATCTCAAATAGAAAATCTAACTCTACAGCTACAAGAACTAGAGGAAAAACAACAAACAAATCCCAGAGCAAGTAGAAGGAAAGAAATTATTAAAATCAGAGCAGAATTAAATGACTTAAAGACTAAACAAATAATTCAAAAGATCAATAAAACCAGGAGCTGGTTTTTTGAAAAGATAAACAAAATCGACAAACCTTTAGCCAGGATCATGAAGAAAAATAGAGAGAGGACCTAAATAAACAAAATAAGAAAAGAAAGCAGAAAAATTACAACCAATACCACAGCAATACATAGGATTGTAGGAAATGACTATGAACAACTGTATCACAAGAAGTTTGACAACCTAGACGAAATGAACAAATTTCTGGAAATATATAATATTCCAAAATAGAATCAAGAAGAAGCAGGAAGTCTGAATAGACCAATAACAACTAGTGAAATTGAAGCAGTGATCAAAAAAACTCCTGGCACACAAAAGCCCTGGACCAGATGGCTTCACAGGTGAATTTTACAAAACATTTAGGAAAGAACTAACTCCTATTCTCCTCGAATTATTCCAAAAAATCCAAGAAGAGGGAAGACTCCCAAGCTCTTTCTATAAAGCCAGTATTACTCTAATTCCAAAACTAGGTCAAGACACAACAAAGAAAGACAACTACAGGCCAATATCACTGATGAACATAGATGCTAATATCTTCAACAAAATATTGGCAAACCGGATCCAGCAACACATTAGAAAGATAATACACTATGATCAAGAAGGATTCATCCCAGGGATGCAAGGATGGTTTAATATTTGCTAATCAATAAATGTAATATATCACATAAACAAAACAAAAGACTAAAATTATATGATCATATCAATAGATGCTGAAAAAGCACTTGATAAAGTACAACACCCATTTATGATGAAAACACTCAGCAAAATGGGAATAGAGGGAGCATACCTCAACATAATAAAGGCCGTATATGAGAAACCTGAAGCCAACATCATACTCAATGGGCAAAAACTGAGAGCATTCCCCCTGAGATCAGGAACAAGACAAGGATGTCCACTCTCTCTGCTCCTACTCAACATAGTCTTGGAAGTTCTAGCCACAGAAATCAGACAAGAAAAGGAAATAAACAGCATCCAACTTGGAAAACAGGAAGTAAAACTGTCATTATTTGCAGATGCCATGATAGTGTACATAGAAAACCTTATAGACTCCACTAAAAAAACTACTCAACATAATAAGTGGATTTGGCAAAATAGCAGGGTACTAAGTCAATACTCAGAAATCAAAGGTATTTCTGTACACCAACAATGAAATATCAGAGGTAGAAACTAGAAAAAAAAATTCCATTAAGTATAGCAACAAGAAAAATAAAGTATAATACCTAAGAATAAACATAACCAAGGAGGTAAAAGACCTGTACTTGAAAAACTACATAACATTGAAGAAAGAAATCAAGAAAGATAAAAATAAATAGAAGCACATACCATGTTCATGGATGGGAAGAATCAACATCATTAAAACGTCCATACTACCCAAAGCAATTTATAAGTTCAATGCAATCCTTATTAAAATACCAATGATATATTTCACAGACCTAGAACAAATACTTCAAAAACTTATATGGAACCAAAAAATACCCCGAATAGCCACAGCAATTTTGAGGAAAAAGAACACAGTAGGAGAAATCAAAATACCAGACATCAAACTTTACTACAATACCACTGTAATCAAAACAGTCTGGTACTGGCATAAGAACAGACATATAGACCAATGGAACAGAATAGAGAGCCCAGAAATAAACCCAGGTCTATATGGTCAACTAATATTTGACAAAGGGGGAAATAACATAAAATGGAGTGAAAAGAGCCTCTTTAACAAATGGTGTTGGGAGAACTGAACAGGGACATTTAAAAAAAAAATGAAACTAGACCACCAACTTACATCATACCAAAATAAACTCAAGATGGATAAAGGACTTAAATATAAGTCATGACACTATTAAAGTCCTAGAGGAAAACATAGGCAGGAAAATTTCAGATATCCCATGTAGCCATATTTTCAATGATACATCTACTAAGGCAAGGCAAATAAAGGAAAGAATAAACAAATGGGACTACATCAAACTAAAGAGTTTTTGCTCAGCAAAAGAAAACATCAACAAGGTGAAAAGGGAACCAACCATATGGGAAAATATATTTGCTAATGATACCTCAGACAAGGGGTTGATCTCCAAAATATATAAAGAACTTATATGACTCAACACCAAGAAGAGTGAGAACCCAATTAAAAAATAGGCAAAGGACTTGAACAAACACTTCTTCCAAAAGGATATACAGGGGGTCCATAAGCATATGAAAGAATGCTCAACACCACTAGTCATCAGAGAGATACAAATAAAAACTACAATGAGCCCTGGTTGGTGTGGCTCAGTCGATTGAGTGCTGGCCTGCGAACCAAAGGATAACCAGTTTGATTCCCAGTCAGGGAACATGCCTGGGTTGCAGGCCAGGTCCCTAGTTGGGGCGCGCACAAGAAGCAACCACATATTGCTGTTTCTTTCCTTCTCTCTCCCTTTCTTCCCCACCTTCTAAAAATAAATAAGTAAAATCTTTAAAAAAAATTAAAAAAAAGAAAAAAACTACAATGAGATACCACCTCACACTGGTCAGAATGGCCATCACCAACAAACCAACCAACAAACAAGTGCTGATGAGGATGTGGAGAAAAAGGAACCCTAGTGTACTGCTGGTGGGAATGCAGACTGGTGCAGCCACTATGGAAAACAGTATGGAATTTCCTCAAAAAACTAAAAATAGAACTGCCTTTTGAACCAGCAAGTCCATCACTAGGATTATACCTGAAGAATCCTGAAACACCAATTCAAAGGAACTTATGTACCGCTATGTTCATGGCAGCACTATTTACAATGGGCAAGTGCTGGGAACAACCTAAGTGCCTATCAGTAGGTGGGTGGATCAAAAAACTGTGGTACATTTACACAATGGAGTACTATGTAGCAGAAAGAAAGAAGGAAGTTTTACCATTTCCAACAACACGGATGGAATTAGAGAGAATTATGCTTAGTTAAATAAGCTAAGCAATGAAAGACAAGTATCATGTGATATCACCTAATATAGGAAACTAATCAACAACACAAACAAACAAGCAAAATTGAACCAGAGGCATGTATACAAGGAGCAGACTAAGAGTGACAAGGGGGGAGGCGGGAGGATAAGAAAGAGGGTAAGAAGAAGAAGGGTATAGTCAAAGAACATGTATAAATGGCCCATGGACAATGGTGTGGAGATAGACTGTGGGAGGAGGGGTGGGAAGGGTGCAGGGAAACAATAGGGAAAAAAGTGGGACAACTGTAATAGCAAAACAAACCAACAAAAATTTTTAGTGGAAAAAATAAATAAACGAATAAACAAACAAACAAATA
Source organism: Furipterus horrens (assembly GCF_987537825.1). Classification (NCBI taxonomy): domain Eukaryota; kingdom Metazoa; phylum Chordata; class Mammalia; order Chiroptera; family Furipteridae; genus Furipterus; species Furipterus horrens. The sequence continues at coordinate 58,237,453 of NW_028327175.1, read as the reverse complement.
AATAAATAAATGAGCCAGAAACCCACCCCACCAAAAAAAAAAAAAAAAAAGGAACCCCCCCAAAAAGACCCAAAAACAAAAACCAAAAACAATAAATAAACTTCATATGTAGAAAAGTGAACAAAAGAAAGTATAAAGTATGAAAATTGAATTTTAGTGAATATTAGGACAAGGACTTTCCTTCACACTATAATTTTACCCCTACCTGATCCCTCCATAATTTGGCATTCTGTAGAAGTAAGTAATGACATAAGGTTCTTCGCATAAAACTAATAAGACCAGTTGTTAATAGAGGTGTTGTTAACCAAGACTTTGACTGGAATGTCATGCTTAAAAGAGACATGCTTGGACTCTGGTTGTTACCAAAATGCCCTGAGGAACTAGGATTGACTTTTGAAATAATGAAAGTCCATGAGAAAAAAGGCCTGGTACTTTGATTTGTTGTGTGGTTCATGGCAATCTTTCCAGGGAAGGAACAAAGGTTCCTTTTCTGAAAAATGGCTAAAATGAACCTTAAGGCACATTGGAAAACCTGAAGGACTTGGAAAACACAAGTGTTTACAGGCAAGGCTGAATGACAACTATGTGGCTCAGCTTCTGTGCCCTGAAGAGCAGACTGGAAGTCAACCTAAAGGTTCCTTGTATAAATTCCAGCAAAGCAGACTAAAAGATCATTTGTGATCATTTGCTGCTCTTGCTGTGTTTATGCAAACGAAGATAAATTAAAACTGGACTTAATTCAGTCCCTTTAATGACAGGGAGGGTAATCTTAAGAAGAAAAATCACAATTCAAGGAAAGTCACAGTGCTCAGTGCAGCTAACTGTCTTTGAAATTTATTTTCATTTAATGTTTGTTTTCATTTGAAAGTTAAACTAGATCTGTGACATCATCAAAGATGCTTAATTTAAAGGCAAGAAGAATGTCAAATGCCTTGCAACTGGTTGTATTCCCAACAAGACAGTCTTGCAGATTTAGAGACTGATTTGTGGGTAATCTTGCATAAATTAACATGTGTGTTCTGTTTTCATAGGGCATAAGCCTATGATATCATTACCTGAGTGATTGTCTGTACCTATAGGCCTCATTTAATCCTGTCTGCATTGCCTTCTCCTGAGACTCAACAGTTTGGCTGAACTAAGTGGTTTGGTTGGTGAAGTATGGGATGGTCTGAGGGCTTCACTTTAAAACTGGTATCTCTTTTCTGTCCTAAGGGCTTGGACAGAAAAGGCCCAGAAGTCAGAAGAGGGAAACCTAAAATATTCCCCTCAGCCCAAACTAAGTATTACAGTGGGCAAAAGGGCTTTGGACAGGTGTGACGTGCCTTACACACCTTCCTTCAAAAAAGCTTTTTTTTTTCCCTAGTGTGGGACATTGAAAAATTAATCCCTGCCTTTTGTCATCTAGTGGTTATGGTTTTAATGATGCCTTTTAACCCTATTGACAACTCTGTTGCCCCCCATAATACAACAAGGATGCCAGCTTGTTAAACTGAGCATATCGTTGCCTGGGGAAGCCAACTGACCTGGAATCTGCAAGATCCTTCCCCATGTGGGAAGGCCACCCTCCCTTCCACACCCCCACTCTTATTAAGGATTTCTAGACCCAAGGGTAGGTAGGATGACGACTATGTCTAGCTTGAAGCATAGAGGAGCATGAGACCTTCACCCATTGTCTTTTATAAGATTATAAAGGGCCTTAAGTCTGAAAGGGGGAAACTGTTACAGAGCAGGGGTTCCCCCTAAAAATTAAATTAAATGAAAATTTTAAAAAAGGGAGATACTATTTGAAATAAAGAGACAAATCAACCAGAAGATTTTGGGTGGGAAGAGAGTTCACTCTGAGGTAGACAATTAAAAACATTTTTGTGTGAATAATCTATAAACTTAAGTATATGTAAAAATAGTCAAGATAATAATTGGGGCAACCATAATAGAGTAACAATAAAATTACTTAATAAAAAATAAATTAAGAAAAAGACAATAATATTTACCTCAGTTTCTAAAGATTTATTCTAATTAGTAAGTTAAAAGTAGATACTTTACAACATAAAATATCTAACAGTTCTTTCCTCCTTTCATATTTTTGAATTTATTATTATTAGTACTGTGTGGAACTTGAAAGAAAAATGACATGAACATCTTAGTTTTGAGATTGAATTACACAATTAACATATACGTTTATTATGCTAAAAAGGCAATATTATTATAGATAATCACATTGGTTTTATTAACATTTTTATTTATTACAAACTTACATAGTCTTCCTTTAGATTTTTTATCACAATAATTGATATAGAAATTTAGAAGACTGAAATGACCAGATGCTTTCATATTTTATGAAAGTGAAGATAACCTCTGATAAGTTTTTATCTTTTTTTTTTTTTTCCTTTTTTAAAAAGTACATTGTATTCTCAGTGGATTGGGTGCTGGCCTGTGAACAAAGGATCACTGATTTGATTCCCAGTCAGGACACATGCCTGGGTTGCGGACCAGGTCCCCAGTTGGGGGTGCACGAGTGGTAATCACACATCGATGTTTCTCTCCCTCTCTTTCTTTCTCCCTTCTTATCTCCCTGAAAATAAATTAAAAAAAATTTTTTTAAAGTATATTGTATTGATTATGCTGTTAGAGTTGTCCCAATTTCTTTTCCTTTTGCTTCCCTTGCCCCAGTACCCTCCTTTTCTCCAGCAATTCCACCCCCCTTAGTTCATGTCCATGGGTCATGCATATAAGTTCTTTGGCTTCACCCTTTCCTATATTTGTCTTAACTTCCCCCTATTTTGTACCTACAAATTATGCTTCTTAATGTCTGCACCATTTCTTATCCTTCCTCCTCCTAGATGATAACCCTCCAAATGATCCCCATACTTATGATTCTGTTTCTAGTCTGGTTGTTTGCTTAATTTGTTTTTGTTTTTATTCTTTAGATTCTGTTGTCGATGGTTGAGTTTGTTGTCTTCTAATGTTCATAAATTTTATCTTCTTTTTCTTAAATAAGTCCCTTTACATTTCATATAATAATGGCTTGGTGATGATGAACTCCTTTAGCTTTACCTTGTCTGGGAAGCACTTTATCTGCCCTTCCATTCTAAATGATGCTTTGCTGGATAGAGTAGTCTTGGTTGTAGGTCCTTGCTTTTCATCACTTTGAATACTTTTCACCAATCCCTTCTTGCTTGTAAAGTTTTTTTGAGAAATCAGCTGATAGTCTTATAGGAACCCCTTTGTAGGTAACACTTCTTTTCTCTTGCTGCTTTTAAGATTATTTCTTTGTCTTTAAACTTTGGCATTTTAATTATGATGTCTCTTGATGTGGACCACTTTGGATTCATCTTGTTTGAAAATCTCTGTGCTTCCTGGACTTGTATGTCTATTTCCTTTGCCAAATTAAGGAAGCTATCTTTTATTATTTTTTTCATATAAGTTTTCAATTGCTTGCTCATCTTTTCTCCTTCTGGCACCCTTATAATTCAGATATAGGCACATTTAAAGTTGTCCCAGATGTTCCTAAGCCTCGCCTCATTTTTTTAAATTCTTGTTTCTTCATTCTCTACTGGTTGACTATTTCTTCCTTATGTTCCAAATTACTTATTTGAACCCCAGTTTTCTTCCTTCACTATTGGTTTTGTGTAGATTTTCCTTTATTTCACTTAGCTAAGCTTTCCCTTCTTCCCTTTTGCATTTGCTGTACTTAAGCATAGCTGTCATCTGTGAGCATCTTTATCACCAATGTTTTGGACTCTACATCTGTTAGGTTGTCTATTTCCTTGTCACTTAGTTCTTCTGCTGGATCCTTGATCTGTTCCCTCTTTTGGGTCATACGTCTCTGTCTTCTCAACTTGACAGGCTTCTGTGATTGCCTCTGTGTCTTAGGTAGAGCTTTTGCACCCATTCTGTTGTCAGGGGCAGCGCCTTAGGTATTTGTCAGTACAGGGTGACCTGTTTCACCATGCTGTGACATTGTATGTGGGGGAGGGGTCTGAGAGGAAACAATGCCACTTGCTCAGCACTTGCTCCCTTTTTCAGGCACTTCTCCCACTTCCCATATGGGACTGGTGCCTCTCTAGCTGTTGCCATGGCCATGGTTCCCACAGTGTGTGGGTTTGCAGTTGTTCTAGGACTATGGAGACCTCTAAACAAACAGACTCTGCTGAGAGACTGGCAGTTTCTTCTTTCTCCCCCAACTCCCACTAGTTTTCACAGTCAGAAGCAATGAGGCTTTATTTTCCTCAGCACTGGAATTGTGAGCTGCATGATCTGGTGTGGTGCTGGGAGTGCTCCCCGGGTATCCTTCCCTACTGTTTAAAATGCGTGACTGTGCTTTCCACCAGCCTACCACTGCAACTGCCATTGCTGGTGCCACACTACCTCTGCCACTCTTACCTGTCTAGTGAGTATTTCTTCTTTATACCTGTGTTTATTGAATTTCCATGCAGCTCGATTTTCTGGAACTTCTGGTTGTCTCTAGTTTTGAAATAGTTGTATTCCTTCTTAGTTGTGAAGGAGGCTGCAGCATATCAACCTACCCAGGTTTTAATTTTTTATGCTGAACACACAATAAGAGTACAATAAAGTTTGTTGAATGCATGAATAGATTAAGAAACTGGAGACAATTGAGAATATAAACAATTTTAGTCTTAACCTTCTTGGGAGGTCTTAGTTAAATGGTAATGGGGCTGAAAATTACTGATCTTTTTTAAAAAATGGGAAATATACAGGTCTCTTTCGTAATTGCATTGTATCTAAATATGCCAGATTTTTATGAAGCATTTTGAAAGCATTTTTTATAAATAGAATAAATTTGGCTTTAACATATGAAATAGTGTCTTAGAAACTTTCCTTGTTCTTTATTCCTAGAAGATATTTTAAATAGATTATGGAATGTAGTGATAACCCATATTAAGCATCAAATGAGTAAATCATTGACCCACTCTTGTGGAACAGAGAAATTTTTATCTGTACTTTAGTTTGCTTGGATTGGCAATGAACAATAAGATAAAAAGAACAAGAAAGGCAATACTGACTTCTCTAGGTTCTGAGTTTAGGAACAGATAAAATGTTTATTTAATATAAATTGGGGAAAGGTGAAATAAACAAAGGGGATTAAGAGATACAAACTTCTAGTTATATAATAAATAAGTCATGTGGATGTAATGTATAGCATAGGGAATATATTCAATAATACTGTAATAACTTTGTATAGTGACAGATAGTAACTAGGTTTATTTGGAGATCATTTAGTAATGTATATCAATATTGAATCACTACGATGTACACTTGAAACTAATAGGATATTGTATGGCAATTAAAAAAAAAGTAATAACTAATACATAATAGTAAGTATTGAAGCCAGGATTGAAAGTCAGGCAGCTTGCTCAAGATCTTGTGTTGCTAACCACTATAACACAGTGTGCTCAGCATTTGTTATTTCCTTAGTATTTAATTCCATCATATTTTTTATCTTAAAAGGTAGGAAATCCCTATCTATCTATCTATCTATCTATCTATCTATCTATCTATCTGGAATATGACCCTGGAATAACTTGCAATTCAAAATAATTAGGAAAATGGGATAATTTATGTAGCAAAATAGTAAGAAATTTGAAATGAGAGCCAAATCTGTTTATTTGCTTTTGAGCTATGCGATTTTATAGTTAAATCTCTGTATCTTAGCTATATCTTTTATAAAATGAAGATGAGACTATTGCTGTTTCACGGGAGCTATTGTGACACTTCAGTAAATTATTTCAATAAAGGACTAGTGCTATACCTGGATTATGACATGTATCCAATAAGTAGCAGCACCCCTTTTGTTCCCTCAGAAATGTGGAGAAATTGTGAAGGAAACCAACTTAGATTATTTTGCTAAGAGAGCACTTGAAGAGACATGATGAGAAGCAAACTTATGAAAGTTTTATACTATTAACATCTTTTTGTAAGATACTAAAGCAATTATATAAAATTTTTAATTTAAATGGAAATATTAATAAGGGTAGTGCACTGATCCATGACAATATTGCCTCTTAAGCATCGACTGAGTTGTGTTTGAAAAAAGTGAAAACTGAAGAATTTCCCAAGAACCTCATTTTTTCTAGCCAAATTTATGGGTTTTACTGGTGTGGGGTAGGTAGGAAAATACCATTACTGAAGATCTCTGAGATGATCTGAGCATAGGGGCCAGGTCTTCGCGCTAACAAGCTCTCCAGGAAATTCTTATGTACACTAAAACCATGCTACTCTTTGAAATAATTTTCCGTATCCCTAACGTAGCCCATTTGTATATTTTTTGAAGGACAGAGAAGCTACTTGTGAGTTGCGTTTCACCATTAGAAAGACAGCTGTGTCTTCTCACTTTTTTCCCCCTTAGGGCACAATGCTCATACAGTATAATTATAAGTAATGTACAACTGGAAAGTGAGGTTGTTGTCAGTGCTTGGACCACAGAGAGTCCCATGCTATTTTTCATTTTCCCAGAGTGGTCCTCTTGTATAGCTAGAAAAGAAAGTTTAGGAAAAACTGAGCTGAATCCCAAAGTGGATCCAAACTGTAAGCTAGAGACTCAGGCTAGGCAGGGTTTAAATCAAAATAAACTTGATTTCAAGACAGATGCTGAGGTTGATGTGGGCTGAGGATTCTTGGATTGTCTTCATTTCCATCAAGAAGTACCTTTCTTGTGTAATTGATGGATAGGCTTCATGACTTAGAGATTGCCTTCTATTTTTCTAACTGTTGGTTTAGCTGTTACTATTTTGCCAATTCCCAGATTCATTCTCATGCCATTAATAATGCCAGAGAGCAGCTGTGTTAAAGCTGAGGCTGTCTCCTAACTTTACCAGCCTTTGAGGTCACCAACTATAAGTAGTTCAAAGGGATTCTGCTCCCCTCAATGTCTGATGTTTCCCCCACCTGTTACACTCTTATAGCAGTTTCCAACCTCATTTGCTAATACAACTCTTCTACATTTATTTCTTTTGTGTTCTTTATTTTGTTTTGCCAATGAATATTGTCATTCTTATTTGTTATTTTTCTAGCCTAAGCTCTCAGATTAAAATTTCTTTCCTGGATAACATCATGCATTCCTAACTTTTATTGACTCGCATCTAACAGTTCAGCGAATAACCTTTTCCTGCCTTGTAAAGATCAGCTCTGGAGGCTTTCCTCTCAAGGAATAAGCTCTTTCTCTAACTGTTCTAGTGTATTTCAGCCTATAGGTAAGTTCTACATTGTCAGTATTGTAAGATTTTCAAATTTTGTGTCTTATGAGGGAAGATGTAAAACAGAGAGCCAGAAACACTAAGAACACACAAGAACAAACAAGTAAGTATTTTTGATGTTGCATTAAATATGGCACCAAAGCCCTGATCTGGTGTCCATGAGTTTGATATCAGTTATGACATTTTGATGTTCTAAATCAAAGATGTAGCTAAGATCACAGTTACTACGGAGACTTCATGAAGACTGGCTGACCTTCAGTGAGTTCTTTGTAGCATCAATAAAAGACACATGAAAAAGAAAAGCATTTAAGAGACCCAGCATTTCTCATTCAGTGAATTGTTTTACTAAAAATTTCTGAGGTCCAGGTTTATATTATTTTGTACCTGATATGAACAGTTCCTTTAATTAATAATAAATATACTTCAATATTCAAAATCCCCAATATTATCAATAATTTTGTTTGCTCATGCCTTTCCCCAGGCCTTCTGGTTTTTATTATTGGGTTGTACATTTGAACCAATTTATAAAAATGATCTATAACTAATATCACATGCACAGAAAAAGTTAGCTAATTCTGCTTACCTACTTGGCCACATTTTGACTTCATAGTATACTAAACTGAGGAGAAATTTTGCTCACTGGTGATTGGGTTTCAACAAGGAGTGCACTGCCATTGGTTGTTGGCTCTTTAAAAAACTATGAATACATATCTTAGAAGAGATATCCATAGTTAGGAAAAAAAAACACAAATGATCAAATGTAAAGCTCACAGAATAAGTGGTATAACTTGCAAGGAAAGTTCTAATACAGTTCCTTTGCCCATAAGGAAACTGATGTTTCTGATTCAATCATCTTCCTTGAATAAAGGATTTCAACTTTAATAGATACATTTTCTGGGAGAAAGGTGGTTCCTCTTCACCACTTAAAATTTTCCTAGATATGTTCCTCCTAACCACTTAATTTCTCTCTAGAGAAATCTCCCATATTTTTCTCTTTCCTCCCTAACATCCACATAACTCTTGATAAATATCTACAACACACACACAATTCTATTATTTTTTCTATTGTTACATAACAAACTGCCACACACTGTGCACCTTAAACAGCAGATATTTATCTCACATTTTTGAGGGACAGGAGTTTGGGCTCTGCCTAGTTTGCTCTTCCGTTGGGGGTCTCATGGCTTCAACTGAGATGTTAGGAAGGCTAGATTCTTAACTGGAAGGTCAACTAGGGAGGAATCTACTTCCAAGTTTATTCAAGTTTGAGCAGAATTCATTTCCTTGTGACTGTGAGGTTGAGGATTGTAGGTTGCATAGGCTGCCTTCACTTCTTTGTCACTTGGGCCCTTCCATAGTCAATTAACCAAGTGGCTATTTGCTTCTTTAAGGCAAATAAGAGAGTGAGAGTGGAACATTTATAAATTCTCTTGGCTCTGGTCTTGAGAAACTTATTGAGAGATTATCATTTGCCAGAAGGCAACATGAAGGAGAAATAGCTTTATTTAGGGTTTTCTTGCAGCCATTCTGAAACCAGGAATTGTAGAAAACTCCTGTACAGTGGAACATCTTTTTGTCACTTGCCTATGTGTTCTGGTACTTAAAGAAAGGCTTGCATAATTTACTACACATAAATTTTAGTTCAAGGGCTTACACTTATTAATCCTGTACTTCCTAAGATAAGTGTTCCATGGGACTTCCAATCTGTGGCACGTGTAAAGGTGGATAACAGCTCCCTTTTTTCCTTACTTCTCAGTCCTCTCCCCTACCCCAGGTAATTTCATCCAATTCAATGGCCTCAGAGACAATCTATATGCCAATGATTCCTAGAACTATCAATCTAGAGCCTAAGTTTTTTTTCCATATTTAGTGTTGCATCACAAGTGACTCTCCAACATTTAAATAAAAGGTACTGTAAGTATCTGACTCTGAACAGTTCAAAACCTAATTAATCACTATTCTGCCTCCTCACTTATTCATGCCCACCCTTATCTGATCCTCTTCTTCCTCCATTAAATAGCAACACCATTGACTGATTGCCTCAATTCATCAGTGTAGGACTTGTTGCTCTTTCCTCTTCCTCACCATTTACAAATTGACAAATCTTGGCAATTCAACTTTATCTTCATTTAAAATTTTAGCAATTTAGATTTTAAGTATTTTAGTATTAAGCAACTTTGGTCTGTGTGTATTGATTCTTTGGAATTTTTCAAGACTTTCTTTATGAAACAACATGTGCGATGTTTGCTTGAAGAAATAAGTATACTCTTCCAAAGGTTCTATACACAGTTCTTTACACACGTATTTATTAAACAAAGTCTAGTTTGATCATGTTGTTAAAATCTTATATAGTCTTATCAATTACTTTATCTTGATCTAGTAATTGTTGAGAAGACTGGAAATGTCTCATTTTGATGTCATATTTTCACTTCGTTTATTTTAAAGCTATCTTTTTAGATGTTTACAAGTTTAAAAGTATTGTGTTGTCCCGATGAATTGAAACATATATTATTATATTATTATTCTCTTCATTTCTGTCATAAGACTTTTGCTGTTTTACTTATCTAATAAAAATATCACATAGAATTATTTTATAAGTTATGCTTTTCTCAAACTAACTGCTATGAGCCAGGATCCATGCAGAGGTTGGTGAGGAGTAGGTGTAGAGCAAGGCTTGGTCTCTTCTTCCCTACATGTGGCAGTCATAAGAAACTAAGCTTTAGGCTACCCAAGATCAATGATGTCTACCCAAGGCCATAATAACCCTTAGTGTTTACAAACATCCCTGGATACATGCCCATGCTTCATGTCTGTCCCCAGAGAATTTGTATTACCCTTTCATACTTGAAAATTAACTTCCTGGTAACAAAAATATCTATATATCTATACATATATAAATAAATACAGATATATATATACATACACAGAGACAGACACACACAATAATTTAGTATATAGAGGAAGAATTTTAGTTGTTTTGTCAGCCATTCTGCCATAAATGGACAGCCTGTATTAAAAAAAAAATTTTTTTTGTCTCAGTTCTGTGAAATTATTTTACTGTGCTTTTTTTATTTTTAAATTTTTAGGTATATTTTATTGATTATGTTGTTATAGTAGTTCCAATTTTTTTCACCTTTGCTCCCCTCTGTCCAGTACCCCCCTTCCCTCCATCATTTCCACCCCCCTTAGTTCATGTCCATGGGTTGTGCATATAAGTTCTTTGGCTTCACCCCTTCCTATATTATTCTTAAGTTCCCCCTGTCTATTTTGTACAAGCCGATTATGCTTCTTAGTCCCTGCACCATTTCATCATTTCTCCCCCTCCCCCCTCTGAGCTGATATCTCTCCAAATGATCCCCATACCTATGATTCTGTTCCTTTTCTGGATTGCTTAGTTGGATTTTGTTTTTATTTTTTAGATTCAGTTGTTGATAGTTGTGTGTTTGTTGTCATTTTAGTGTTCATAGTTTTGATCTTCTTTTTCTTAAGTCCCTTTGACATTCATATAATGGCTTGGTGATAATGAGCTCCTTTAGCTTCACCTTGTCTGGGAAGCACTTCATCTGCCTTTCCATTCCAAGTGATAGCTTTGCTGGATAGAATAATCTTGGTTCTAGGTTGCTTTTCTTCACATTCAATACTGCTTGCCAGTCCCTTCCTGCCTGCAATGAGTCTTCTGAGAAATCAGCTGATAGTCCTATAGGGACCCTCTGTAAGAAACTCTCCACCTCTTTCTTGCTGCCCCCAGGACTCTGTCTTTATCTTTCACCTTTGGCATCTCAGTCATGATATGTCCTGTGTGGTCCCCTCTGTGTCCAGCTCACCTGGGACCCTCCGTGCTTCCCGGACCCTTATGTCCATCTCCTTTGCAAAATTTGAGAAAGTTTTCTCATTTTTTTCAATTCTTGCTTCCTCATTCTGCACTGGTTGACTGTTTTTTTCTCCCTTATGTTCCAAATCATTGATTTGAACTCCGGTTTCCTTCCCTTCACCATTGGTTTGTGTTGGTTTTCCTTTGTTTCACTTAGCATAGCCTTCACTTCTTCTCTTATGCGTTTTCCATACTCAAGCATATCTGCTAAGCCGGTGAGCATCTTTATCACCAGTGTTTTGAATTCTGCATCTGTTAGGTTGTCTATCTCTTCATCTGTTAGGTTGGCTATCTTTTTGTCACTTAGTTCTCTCACTGGACCCTTGATCCATTTCCCCTTTTGGGCCATACTTCTCTGTCTCCTCATTCTGACAGGCTCCTGTGTTTGTTTGCCTCCATGCCCAGGTAGAGCTGTCACTCCTGTTATGTTGTAAGGGGTGGAGCCTTAGGGATTCATCATACAACGCGACCTGTTTCACCATGTTGTGGCGCTGTACGTGGGGAGGGTCTGAGAGGAAACAATGCTACCTGCCCAGCACTCGCTCGTTTTTCAAGCACCTCTCCCACTTCCGCACTGGACTGGTGCCCCTCTAGCTGCTGCCCTCGCTGTCGTTCCCAGAGTAGGTGGATCTATGGATATTCCAGGACCATGGGGGCCCCTTAAATAAGTGGACTCTGCTCAGACTGGCAGTTTCTGCCTCGACCCCAACCCCCACTAGTCTGCACAGTTAGAAGCAATGAGGCTTGACTTCCCCTAGTGCTGGGACCATGGGCTGCAAATTCCAGTGAGGTGCTGGGAATGCTCCCAAGGTGTCCCTCCTGACTATTTAAAACGTGTGACTGCGCTTTCTGCTGGTCTGCCACTGCTGCCGTCACTGCTGCCACCACCACACCGCATCCTCTGCACCCTGGCTCCACCCCTCCTACCTGTCTGGATGAATATTTCTTCTTTATATCTTTGTTTGCTGGACTTCCATGCAGTTTGATTTTCTGGAACTTCTTGTTGTTTCTAGTTTTGAGGTAGTTGTATTCCTTCTTAGTTGTGGAGGGAGATGCAGTGTGTCTGTCTATGCCTCCATCTTGGCTGGAAGTTACTCTAAATATTTTTTTAAATAAATCAGTTCTCATTATCTCCACTGGCACTAGCCTCTTTCAGGTTCTCACTTGCTTTCTTGGCTCTTTTCCTCTTCCAACCATTTCTACTACATACGGTTCAAACATCCTGATCTGTTGGTGGTGTCACTTACCTCTGCTCTGAGCATAAAGACTGGATTTTTAATAGAGCCCAGTGCTCTCAATTACTTAATTCATTTATCTCACCACACATTCTTGTCTTACATGAATGCCCACCCAGCTCCAAACTTTTGATTCTGTTACAAAAGTTGCTACCTACTTTTTTGGAGGAATTTTTATGTGTGCTTTGTATTTATTATTTAACTTATCCTTGCAAAATCTTATTTAAATATTACTATCACCATTTTACATGGGGAAATAGGGTGATTTAGCCAAAGTCACACAGCTATTAATCAGTGGAATTAAGACTCCATCCCATGTTTGGCTGACTTCAAAGATCTTTAAATTAATTTCTGATCCTCCTATACTGCCTTTCTAGTTTCTGGGCTTTTGTTCCTCTTCCTAGAATACATCTTGTTCTTCTTTTTCCATCATTCTTTTATTATTATTATTATTATTATTATTATTATTATTACTATCATCATCATATATTTCAGGTCTTACTTGTTCAAGTGTCTTTTTAATGTGTCTTTTTACTCTGTCATAATATCTTAGGTTCTTAGTCTTCTGCATTTCCCTTTAGACTTTAAGCTGTGTGACAGCAGAGACCAAATCTACCTTGTTCACAATGGCATCTTTAATATGACACATACTTTCTAATTCTCTCATATACTGGTCCTAAATATTCTGATGTAAGACTTTAAAAAAGGGATTTTGTTTCATGGTAAATCAAAGCATGGGGACTCTTAATTTCTTTTTTATTTTTTCAGTTCAGGAGAACCAAAAGGAGTTCTGATTTGATTTTCTGTTTTTAATGTAAAACTGCTTCCCATGCTCAAAATCTTACAAAAGTGGAAGTTATGCATTAAGAGTAAGTTCTTTAATAAGCCTCTACTATGGTTGTTTCTGTGCATGTGGGACAAGATTTCCAATCTTTGTAATATTATGAGAGAAATAATGAATTCCACAAAATGAAAATCTAAGTATTATATTCTACCTTTGAGTCTCCATAGGATCTACCTATTTCTATCCACACTATTGCTTGATTAAAGATCAGATCAATCTGATTAATGTATTCTTGCCACCTTTATGAGAACAAAATACGTATTTTCATCAGAAAAAAGTACAAATATTTGTTAATCTCTTTTAGACATTACTATGTCATTTGCATTTTGTTTTGAAATTTTTGACAAATTATGTACTACTTTACACATAAAATATGCAGTACTAAATGAAATTTACCTTTAGAATTTAAGAAAGTATTTTCTTAAATAAAACTAGTTAAGAAGATACAACCAAATTTGCATATTTTATTTTCGTTGTTTTTCATTCTAGTAAAGTTGAGGATATATATAATCTCATTCCCAGAAATTCACTTCTAATTATATACCATACAAAAAGGCATGCTTAGATATACTAGGATACATATGTGCAAATGCCAAAGCATCCTTATTCATAATAGCCAAAAGCTGTAAGCAATTAAAATGTTCATCAACAATAGAATGGAAAATTAAATTAAGGTGTATTCATACAATGAATTATTAATGGCAGCTAAAATGAATGAATTACAGATATACTCACTAAGATGGAAAAATCATAAAAGCCTCACGCTGAGTGGTAGAAGTCACACCAAAGAAATAAGTGCTGTATAATTCTATTTATATAAAATTCACAAGAAAAACCGAATTATATTACTTAGTGATATATATTTAAGGTGGTAAAACTATAGAGAAAAACAAGGAAGGTATTACTGTAAACATCTAGATAGAGTGGGAGGGAAGACATTATAATTGGGTAGCTATTGGAAAAGTTTTATTTTCTAACCTGGTGGTGGTTACATAGATATTTGCTTTATTATAATTCATTAAATTGTGCACTTGTGTTTTCTATACATTTCTTTACATTTGCAAATTTCATAGTTAAAGGAAGATGGAAGCACAGTAAAATTTAATTTTTGTTTGCTCTAAGCCCAGAGAATTATTAAAAGATAAAGCAGTCTAACCAATTCCTATCAGCATGTTAGTCCATACTCATTGCAAGGAAATAACTAAGTTTACTAAGGAAAAAGAATGATAAGTTTGTTTTGGCTAAAGAAGAGTCAGCTTTTCCCATCAACAAGATATATAAAATACTAATTTTCTATTTATGGCAATAGGCTGGGTTGAGCAAGTCAATTTTTTTCCTATAAAGAGTGGTCAGTTTTGCATAACTAAGGCTGTAGTGTAGAGCTTTGTTTTTATACAAAGCTAACAAGGCTGGTCACTTTAATGCTTGGTCTTCCCTTGATTATTATCATGTTCTAAGGAAATCTGTAATTCCATCAGACATGAGGAAAAACAGTTTGACATCCTTATTTTATCACCCAATGAGTACACTAGAATAAGCTGCAGATGAGTCATAACCATGTGCAAAGGACTTGGTGAGAACCTTGTACTGTTTCTTATTTTTCTGTAGGATTGAAGAACAAACCTATTAATTCATTAAATAAGTACTAATTGACAAGCAACTCAGTTGTAGTTCACAGTGCTTAGAGCTAGGAATATAAATTAATTGTGATATGTTGTCTGTTCTTAACTTGCTAAATATATTTGTTTCTAATCAGTTAGGCTTTTAAACTTTAATATTTTAGCTGTGCTTCATTAAACTGTTTCAATTTAATTAAAATAAGAATGTTGTTGGCTCCATTTAATTTTAACTATCTCCTACAACCATCTGAAATTATAATTTTCTTACTCAATAATAGATATCTAAAATAATTTGGACTCTCAGTTTACATTAATCTAAATATTTTTAGATAAGAAAAACACAAGAGCATGAATTTAAGAAATATTTAGGAAGTTTGGCTGGAAGAAGGAGGGGAGGAGATGAACCATTCAGTTTTAGACATGTAGCTTTTTGATAGCTGTGGAACATCCAAGCAGAGATGTTGAGTAGTAAGTTAAATGTATAGGACTGACTGAAGCTCTTCTGAGAGACAATGTTGATTTATTCCTTGAACTGGAATCTTCCACATGGAGATAGTAAATGAAGCTACAAGCATATAGATGATTAATAAATCTATAAATTCTATTCGCCAGTTAGAATGTATAAAACGATAAGAGCCAAGAACTTAAAAGGTACCTCTGAAGACACTAATATTAAGAAGGATGGCAGGTCTACAAAGAAAAAAAGAGTACTGTATCATTAAATCAAGGGAATTGTGTTTTTTAAGGGGAAGAATTAGTCAGCAGTATTGTATTCTATGAGTAAAATAAAGTAAGAGTGAATTTAGAAACAAGACATGCACTGATGACCTTAACAGGAATAGTTTCAGGAAGTTCTTGTGGTGGGTTCCAGATTGCAATGGGTTGAAGAATGTATAGAAAGTGAGGGAAGGGTAAAATAATAACACTAGGCTAATTTATTTTTTTCAAAAGTTTTGTCTGTGGAAAGAGATAGGATAGTAGCTAAAGAGTGACTTGAGAATAGAGTGTTGGGTTGTTTTTAAAACTGGAGAGACTTAAAAATAGTGAAATAATATTATTTGAGAAAAAGCCAGTTAAAAACAGAAATTTAAAAAAAAGGAAGATAAGATTTTCAAGGAACAATGGCCCCCTGAAACTCCCAGATTGGGAGGTGAGGAAGAATTCAGAGCACAGGTGAAAGAACTGACCTCTTGCATAAGGAATAACACCTTTACATTCATGATGGAAGAGTTAGAAGCAGGGGTGCTGGTGCCCATTAGTTTGCACTGCTTAGATTATGGCTTCTCTTGTCTTTGTGAAGAGATAATAAGCTGAGGGTAAAAAGCTAGCTAAAGATAATAACCATCTCTTTTAATAATGAGAAAGAGAGCTAGGGATTAAAAAAGAATTGATATAATCTTGAGTTTTATTTCAGGAAGGTGTGATGTAGAAGGAAAATTTGGCAAGGGGTTTGAGGCAAAAAAGAGAGGTCGAAGTGGTGGACCAGGGAGTCTAAATAAGGAATTAGGTAGATTGGTCTGACAGGGACACACAATCTTGAGGGTTAGGAATGAAAAGCCTTAATTAGTTTGGAAAATGGAGATGACTGAATGAGACCTGGAAGGCTAAGAAATTACTATCACAGAGAGAGATTTAAAATTTTAGACAGATACTAGTTCTAGGTGTAAGTTTCAAGTTTACTCAGAAATGGATGGTCAAAATAGAAGGTGAGCAGATCTACCATAATGGCCTGTGCATCTTAAATCTACCACAGAGGTTTTACACATCTTGATCTCCAAGTATCTGTTGATCACTTTTACCTTTACCTACAATATCCAATTACTTCTTTATCTGTCTGTTCAAACTTCATGAGTTGACCAACCTCATTTAAGCCTTTTCTCAGTGCCTCAGTCCACTGGTATTACATCTTACTATGAATGCATAATGCTCAATGTGCTTCCCTGACTGGTCGCTATGAGTACCAATATGTGTTGCTGCATTTCCCACTGAACCTGTAGTCCAGACGAGTATCCCTTTGCTGATGCATGTACCTGTCTGGGAAGCCTGTCACCTTCCCTTCTCTGTCTAGCCCCATCAGCTTTCTTAGTTAGGTGCCCTCTTCTCTGTTCTCAATATTCCCTATGCATTTATCTATTTCAGCACTTTCTGCAATATGTTCACATTCAAGTTTTACGTTTCATTCCTTACAAGCCTATATACTTCTTTAAACAGGTTTATAATATTATTTATTTTAAAGACAAGTACTATGCCTGTTACAGAACAGGTATTCAATATGTGTTTATTGAAGTGAAATAAAGCCTTGTTCAGTCACTTATAGGCTATGTGACTTAGACAAGACACATAAGCTTTCCCTGGCTCTGTTTTCTCTGAAAAGAGAGAGGACATCCAGAGTTGTTGAGGAGTTAGGTGAGCTGTTTAGTGCAGAGGAAGCCTCTAGCCTAGTATCTGGCAGATAGAAGACTATAGTAAATATTTCCAACTTAAGTTTAGTCTACTTTGTGCCATCTTGTGTTTTGTAATTGATACTTAATACATGTATTTTTATTTGACATTTCTATAAGAATGTCAACTATATAATATCTATCCTCAAATTTCAAGTATATTGGCTGCATATTTTATATTATCTCACACATATTTTGAATATAAATAAATATTAATGAACAATAATAATTATTATTTTTTATATATAATTTCTTCTATTTTTTGGTTTTTCAATTACAGTTGTCCCATTTTTCCCCTATTGCTCCCCCCACCCAGCCCACCCCTTCTCCCACAGCCATATCCCTCCCCATTGTCCATCAGCGCGTTCCTAGAAGCCGCTTTCGGCATCAGTGGGCGGCGGCGCGTGGACTTGCAAGCGTGGGGCGCGGGACCAACCGACGCCACTTCGTGTAGGACAGTGGAAGCTGGAGAGCCGGGCTATTCGGACTGAGCCAATTGGTTTCCATGGATCTCAACAGTGCCAGCACTGTTGTTCTTCAAGTCTTAACTCAGGCCACCAGTCAGGATACTGCTGTGTTAAAGCCAGCTGAGGAGCAGTTGAAACAGTGGGAAACACAGCCAGGTTTTTATTCAGTGTTGCTGGTAAGTTGCTTAAAAATAGTTATTATTTTTAATAAAATGAGACACTATTCTATTGTTTTAAAAACCTACTTGTGTTGGTGGTTTACTTAGTGAAACTGATCCAAATGTTTGGCTGCCATTGCACTGCCATTTACTAATTCGAGGCATGGCACTTGGAGGACATTTAAGAGATGTTTATTGTTGGGTGAGTATACCCAAGCAGGGTATTGGTAGTATCTGCTTAGAAGGTTACACTGCCAGTTTTCTATTTTAGCCTGTAAATGCTGCCCTCAAGACTGTAAAGGAGGAAAGAGGAAGGACATCTCTAAAATCAGAGAAGGAAAACTCTGACCCCAAAAAACCTCCGCTGCCTTGCGGCATACCTCTTCAGGGGAAAGGCTAAGGGAGTAAACCCCGACAGAAAATCCGGAGCCGGAGTCCCTAAGGCGGTTTGACATTGTAGTCAACACCGGCAACTCCTGCGGCGCACCTGAAGCCAAGCTGTATTGACTTTGTCTTTCCCTTGGACCCTTCAGCTGCGAAGAGAGGGGGGGTCTGCTGCATGGGCAACAGCAGACCCTCCATATCACCCTGCCCAGGCTCTGTAGCTTCAGTTTCACTGGAGAGGACACTCCAGCGTCATCGCAAGATGTCGACTCAACACGGGAGGAGACAGATACCGGTTATAAGCTCATCCGATTGGCGAAGGAAACGAGCGCCAGGGGTCTCCTCTGACGGTGGGAGAGGTCATCGCACCTCACTGGACAGCTACCATCTCGCCATGGCTCGCCTGCCCCACTGGGTGCGTGGGGATCAGAGAGGCGCCTCTCGAAAAGTGGGCCACAAAACACCCGCACCAGTTAATTCCAAGCAAACAACAAGAAAGAAGCCTCCGGCTCTTCGCCTCGCTAGCTGGAACATCAGGACCATGTGCCCCGGACTTACTGCAGACCTTCCGTGGATCAAGGGTGCCAGGAAAACCGCTGTCATCGATAGGGAACTGGCACGACTAAACATCGACATTGCGGCTCTACAGGAGACCCGGTTGGCCGATAACGGAACTATCAGAGAAACCAACTACACCTTCTACTGGCAAGGGAAGTCTCCGGACCAACCAAGACAGCACGGTGTTGGGTTCGCTGTGAAGAACACGCTTCTTAACTCCATAGAGCCACCCACAGGAGGCACAGAGAGATTACTTACCCTCCGATTGTCAACAACTTTCGGCCCAGTCAGCATTCTTAGCGCGTATGCCCCAACCCTCTGCGCCACCACCGAAGAGAAAGAACAGTTCTACCATGCACTGGACGAAGCGTTATCCAAGATTCCCAGAAGTAACGCTCTCTATCTCCTTGGAGACTTCAACGCAAGAGTAGGAGCCGACCACATGGCCTGGCCCACCTGCCTCGGAAACTTTGGGAGAGGAAAGATCAATGAGAATGGTCAGCGACTGCTTGAGCTTTTGTGTCACCAGGGCCTGTGCGTGACAAACACATTCTTCAAGTGCAAAGAGATCCACCAGGTGTCATGGAGGCACCCCCGCTCCCGTCATTGGCACCAGCTTGACCTCGTCATCACCAGAAGAACGGATATTGGCAGCACCCTCCTCACCCGCAGCTACCACAGTGCAGACTGCGACACGGACCATGCCCTCGTGGTAAGCAAGGTGCGCATAATGCCGAAGAGGTTGCACCACTCCAAGATGAAGGGTCGCCCACGCATCAACACCAGTTGTGCCAGCAACCCAGTTAAGACCCAGCAATTCATCAACAAGATGGAAGATGCACTCGGCGAGGGAGTGGCGGCAGATGACATTATCGAATCCAATTGGCCACGTCTCCGCGACGCCATATACAACTCCGCCATTATTGCTTACGGGAAGAAAGAGCGGAAGAACGCTGACTGGTACGAGGCTCACTGGGAAGAAATGGAACCCGTGATCGAGGCTAAGAGGAAGGCCCTACTGGCTTACAAGGTCACGCCCACTCCCAGTACACTTCAAGCTCTACGGGCTGCCAGGAACAAAGTCCAGAAGACCGCCCGCCACTGTGCCAACACCTATTGGCTAAACCTGTGCAGAAGCATTCAGGAAGCCGCCGATATAGGCAACGCACGAGGAATGTATGAGGGTATCAAGAAGGCAACAGGCCCAATCCCCTCCAAGATCGCCCCCCTTAAGTCCAAGACAGGTGAGGTCATCACTGACCAGGAACAGCAAATGCGGCGGTGGACCGAGCACTACCTCGAGCTGTACGCAACGAAGAACACCGTAACAGACACTGCTCTTAACGCCATCCCAGACCTACCAGTCATGGAGGAGCTAGACACCCCACCTACTGCGGCAGAGCTCGGCAAAGCCATCGACCGCCTCGCTTGCGGGAAAGCACCAGGAAGCGACGGAATCCCTCCAGAAATCCTAAAGAGCGGGAAACCAGTCCTGCTACAGCCACTCCACCATCTACTCTGTCTCTGCTGGAAGGAGGGTTACATCCCCCAGGATATGAGAGAGGCCAACATTATCACTATGTACAAGAACAAAGGAGACCGCAGTGACTGCAACAACTACCGGGGCATCTCTCTCCTCAGCGTCGTCGGCAAAGTATTCGCCCGGGTCACTCTTGCCCGCCTGCAGACCCTTGCTTCCCGCGTCTACCCAGAGTCCCAGTGTGGCTTCAGAGCTGGCCGATCAACAGTGGACATGATCTTCTCCCTACGCCAGCTGCAGGAGAAGTGTCACGAGCAGCATAAACCACTCTACCTCGCCTTTATTGACCTCACGAAGGCGTTTGATCTGGTCAGTCGAAGCGGACTCTTCAGCTTGCTACGGAAGATTGGCTGTCCACCACATCTGCTTGCTGTGGTCATGTCCTTTCACGACAACATGCACAGCACGGTGTCCTACAATGGCGCAACCTCTGAGGCCTTCCCAGTCAGCAGCGGAGTAAAGCAGGGCTGCGTCCTCGCGCCTACGCTGTTCGGAATCTTCTTCTCCATGCTCCTTCAATACGCCTTTAAGGACTGCAGCGAGGGTGTCTTCATTCACACCAGATCTGATGGCAAGCTCTACAACCTGGCCCGTCTACGAGCCAAGACCAAAGTCAAAGAGGTGCTCATCCGTGAGATGCTCTTCGCCGACGACGCAGCTTTGACATCACACTCCGAAGAGGGACTCCAGCAGCTAGTCACTTGCCTTTCCCACGCATGCAAGGAGTTCGGACTAGCCATCAGCCTGACGAAGACGAATGTTATGGCTCAAGGCACGGGGACTCCCCCATGCATCACCATCGACGGATACACCCTGGAGGTTGTCAACGACTTCACTTACCTCGGGTCCACCATCTCGAGCTCTCTGTCAGTCGACTTGGAGGTCAACCGGAGAATCGCCAGGGCAGCCACAGTTATGGCCAGACTGAACCGGCGAGCGTGGAACAATTCCAGCCTCACTGAGAAAACCAGACTGCGCATCTACCAAGCCTGCGTACTCAGCACTCTCCTCTATGGCAGCGAGACGTGGACCACCTACGCAAGGCATGAAAGGAAACTCAACAGCTTCCACATGAGGTGCCTGCGACGCGTCCTGCATGTCGCCTGGCAGGATAAGGTCCCCAACACCGAGGTGCTGAAGCGAGCCAATATGAGCAGTTTGCATGCAGTTCTTAGCGAGAGACGCCTCAGGTGGCTCGGCCATGTCAAAAGAATGGATGCAGGCCGTATCCCCAAAGACCTCCTCTACGGCGAGCTAGCAGAAGGCAAGAGGATGACAGGGCGCCCAAAACTGCGGTTCAAAGACATCTGCAAAAAGGACATGACACAATGCTCCATCAATCTCAACACATGGGAAGTTCAAGCAGACGACCGCCTAGCCTGGAGGCTCGCGGTCAGGCAAGGTACGTCACGTGCAGAGGCTGCGCGCAACGAGGAGGCGGTCCAGAAAAGATCGAGGCGGAAGCAGCGTCAGCAGCAGCAACAACAGCCATCTGCCTTCACCTGTACCAAGTGCGGCAGGGATTGTCACTCCCGAATCGGACTGCACAGCCATTCTCGGCGGTGCAGATAGACTCTCAAGAAGCTACGCCATCGTCTCTCGAGATGGACGGCTGCCGACGATGACGACGACGAGTCGTATAAGCTCTTTATATATTTTGGAGATCAGTCCTCTGTCTGTGATATCATTGGCAAACATGTTTTCCCATATGGTTGATTTCCTTTTCATCTTGCTGATGTTTTCTTTTGCTGAGCAGAAACTCTTTAGTTTGATGTAGTCCCATTTGTTTATTTTTTCCTTTATTTCTCTTGTCTTAGGAGATGTATCTGTGAAGATATTGTTACGTGGGATATCTGAAAGTTTCCTGCCTATGTTTTCCTCTAGGACTTTTATGTTGTCACGGCTTATATTTAAGTCTTTAATCCATCTTGAGTTTATTCTTGTGTGTGGTGTAAGTTGATGGTCTAGTTTCATTTTTTTGCACGTCTCAGTCCAGTTCTTCCAGCACCATTTGTTAAAGAGGCTCTTCTCACTCCATTTTATGTCCCTTCCTCCTTTATCAAATATTAGTTGACCATAGAGGCCTGGGTTTATTTCTGGGCTCTCTATTCTGTTCCACTGATCTATATGTCTGTTCTTATGCTAGTACCAGACCGTTTTGATCACAGTGGCTTTGTAGTATTGTTTGATGTCTGGTATCGTGATTCCTCCTGCTGTGTTCTTCTGTGTCAAGATTGTTTTTGCTATTCGGGGTCTTTTTTGGTTCCATATGAATTTTTGAATGAACAATAATTATTAAACATTACCAAGAAAATAAACTACTTTCATAGATTCTATCTGATGTCTCAGCTCTGAGACAAATGAGGCAGGATGATTAAATTTTCTTTAAAGAAGGATAGAGCTACATATAAATATATCTGCAGTCAATAACAAAATTCAACCATAATCAACCACTAACTGAGGATTGGAAGAATAAATTAAAATTTGTATACCATAAGCAAAATGCTGTTTTCATTTGATAACTACAAGTCAAACTGCATAAAGTCTAGTCTGTATCATTTGTGTTGCAGGAAAATTCTAATCTGGGCTACTCACCACACAAGCAGACAGAAACAACCATATGAATTAAATGTCATAAGATATGCAGATGCTTATAAAATACCTGAATAATTAAATCTTTTTTCTCTGTGTTCATAAGAATATTCTGGCATAATGCAGACATAGCATTCTGCTGCACATTATGTTGAAATTAAGATAAACAAAATGCCTGGGTATAGATGATCTACATCAAATAGTGTTGTTTTTCTCATATAAACTATATAATTTTTATTAAAATTGTATTTTCAACTATTTAGGTATTTCTGGTGAAGAAAGCAATGCTTATCTCATAACTGTATATAAAAAGATTTATAAGTGTCATATACAGACAGAAACTGAAGCAAGAAAAGAATGTCACGGGATAACTTAATAGTGAATATATAGAAACATACTTATTCCTCAGTTCTAGCCATTCAGAAAAGAGGCAGGCACAGCCCTTATCCATCAAGTCCATTTCTTTATTCTGGCAATTGAATATGGTACTGATCAGGAAGTTTTGAGTAATATGCATGTCATAACCTCAGAGTGGAAAGCTGATTTGACTTGTCTATTTGTTTGTACATATTTTGAATTTTTTTAAATGACACAATACAACTTGAAAAAGAAACATTTGATTGCAGGAGTTCATATGTACTCTTTAGATGTTTTCATAAACCTTCCTCATCTATATTTTCGGCAATTTTTCTTGGACGTCTAACAAACACTGAAAATGGTTTGCCTCTCCACTTACCCTTTCATAATGTTCGTGACACAATCCTGTGTAATTTGACACCTTGGAACTTTAAACAGACTCGGAATCTTTTGGACCTTCTAGCCATCATCAATTCACATAGTGTGCAGTAAATCCAGCTCAAAATAAACAACACAGATGGAATCGAAGCTTATAGTACAATGTCAGCAGTATCCACAGATTGACAGAGCTAGTTAGGCTGCCAGATGCACAGAATGTTGTTCTATCTACTTGTTCTTTATAACTGGACTTGATGGAGTACATCAGTGTCAAACTCCTTGCTGGTTTCCACACGCACACGCACAGAAACGCACCCGCATAAACACGCACATTCTTGCGCTCTATATCATCGGTGCCATCTGCTCTCAGCTTTACATGTGGTAGCTAACTAACTATCCTACTGTGCCTGGGTCTCACCGACTGCTTTCCCTGGAAACAAATGACAACAGTTTTTATCTTGTGCCCTCCTTGGCATTATAAAATAAGGCTCTTAACATTTCCATACGCATATACTTTACATGCATTTAAAAAAAAATTCTGTTCTTCATTTTATTTACTGATTCGCTAGAGAATGGCAATATCTCTTTTTATATCTCCCTCAATTGAGATTTGCCTATGAAACTTCACATGCTGAGATTGTTTCTTCTGAGGTTTACATAAAAGCAATATATTAAAGCCATGGACCCTGAGATCATTTTGTTCTCTCCACACTCCTTTGTAGGTTCATACATATTATTTGGAAATATCAAAATATGTGGGGGTCAATAGAGCAAGACATTCACTCTCTTCCAATATCTTTCTATAAAATTCCACTGGAAATAATGGCCATTCTGGGAATGCTAAGATGAGGACGTTGTACAAACATTTACTAGAGAGAGGGGAAGGGAGAGGGAAAGAGAGAGAGATACATCAATGTGAGAAAGAAACATTGATCAGTTGCCTCTCATATGTGCCCCAAGCCAGGGACCAAATCCGCAACCCAGGCATGTGCCCTGACTCAAGTATCTTGCCTCCAGCAGGAAGTTCATGTGGTTATTCTGTTCCCAAAAGCAGAATTTTCACCTTGACCTCCTTTCCATCTCCTGTGAGATATAGACCTGTAGCAAGATATAAAAAGAGATAATCACATTTGAACTGATAAAATTCAATTGTAATGACTTTTCAAAGCAATACGTCTATATTAACACGGAGTATGAACTGTGCTAAGAAGGATGTATGAAAAGATATAACAAAAAGATGTCACAGGTTCTGGCCATACAAAATTTCTGTTCCTGACCCATTTCCATGTCTGGCACCTGTCTTTATGACAATCTCTCTAGAAGATCTACAGAAATTATCCTTACCTCTGGTAACTAGGAAACAATCTCCTGGAGGCTAGCTAATTGCAGCCCACAATAACCTCACATAAAGTAACTGTTAAATTTTTCATTTCTTTCAAATTATTATGGATCAGTGGAGAGGCTATTGAATTGATTCATTAACGGATTCCCAGTCTGTTCCAAGGTTAATGATTACATGTGTCTCAATTACATCCTTAACAGGTTATATTGTATGATTTGTTTTAACTGCTTTGTATATTGTGTATCTTCCTGAGCTGAAAGGCTTCTTAACATTTTACAATGCTAAGATTTACCAATTCTTTCTCCTCTTCTTTCTACAACAATGAACCTGCTTTGATGAAATATATCAAGGCAGGACAAAATTGAATTTAAAAAGCTCAATGTATTTTAGTCCAGTAAATAGTCTGCAATTCATTCATATTTAAAATATTTATATGTATGGAGCAGGCTGTTGATCCTTTATCTTGGTATTTTATACCACCTTTCTCATGTAGGAGGCATTTTTATTAACTTTGATCTTAGAAAAGTAGAAGTAAAATGGATATTTTAAAATCACCTATATTTTTGCAACAGAAGCCAGATACATTTTAGCCACTTTAAAGAACCAAAAAATATATTAAAGAATTCAAAATATCATATTCATGTGTCATTTTTAAAGAGAGCAATAAGTCAAATGATTAGCAGATACACTTTGCAGTTTGGTCATAGTTAAGCAGGAGGATAGAGACCCACTGCAAGGATCCCAGGCCAGAGAACACAGCATTGATTAGAGGACAACACAGTGACTTTGACAAACAGACAATGCTGTATTCTAGTACTCCTAATTCCTTTTGCTAACACTTGCTACTGCCTCCAGTCCTACTTGCCTCTGTATATTCAAGCCAAGCAAACCTCCACTGTGTCCTGAACTAGAATTGTTGAATCTAGGGAGAGATTAATCTTGCTCTCTTTAAGGACAAATCTCTGTTTCTTGCACATTATACTTTAAAGTCCATAACAGGAACTACATTTTAAAGAATGGTATCACTTTTACTACCGACTAGTATTCTGAATAAGCAAAGTACCAGACTCCCCTCCTTTCTGGAACCCCCAAGATTCTGACACAGTCTGAGGACTCAGAAGCCAAATGGGAATCATCAGGAGGAGAGACTTCAGTTATACAATCCATTAAATAAAACAATAGAGCCTGCAGCTGAGCTATTAAAAAGAGTAGAGCAATTTTTATTTCAATGGCTACATTTTATTTCCTCTTCTGAGTGACTGTTAACAAAGGGCTGCTGAAAGGACTGGATAAAAAGCAGGCGTCAGATGCAGGATCCATGAGTTAAACAACATTATTAGATACAATTTCATAAAATCTAGTTGCTTTTTTGCTACTAGAAATCATGTCCTTTTGTCAACTTGTGGTCACATCAGCACTTCTGCTGATATAATTTGCTCCAGCTGCAGAGCATAGCTGGCCTGCAAATCAAGAACCAGAATGAGGACAGGCAGGAATAACTCAATGGCTTGGATAATGTGCAAATCACTACACTTCTCGCTATTAGTCTACTTTTTTTTTTCCAGAATATTTGGAAGAGGGAAGATTTATCTTTAGCAAAGCAGCCAATCAGCCACCCTCTTAAGAACTGGTTTGTCTGGTTATCTTCTGAAGCCTAACCCTCTCCACACTGGCAATCTGTAATCATGACATTATGTATTTTAAAAAACAACAACACAAAACTCCTTTTGCCCACCATAAACTGGTAGTCTGCACACCTGATGTCAAATAGCTCCTGGTTTTGTTCGCCTCACCTACAATAAGTTCCTTAGATTTAAAAATATTCCTGAGTACTTCTGTTAATCATTTTTGGATTTCAAATGCTCCTCTCTGGCCTGGAATGTACATGTTTACAAAATAATATATACATCATTCTCATGTCAACAGACTGTTATAAATGCCTCAATTCTAGACACAAAAAGATCCAGTTAAAAATGAAATAAAATACTACTTATTGATTTAGGCATGAGTAAAAATGTTAGAGGCTTAACTAGACATTCAGCATTGAGTTTCAGACAGCTCTTTTTGCTTGATTAGAAACTCTATTGATTTACATTGAAATCAATTAGAATTGGATCTGAACCATTTCAAATTCAGCTATAATTGAATACTCAACAATCACTCACATATGAAAGGAAAAGTTTCTAAATAGAAGCAAAGCCTAAGTACTCTTGCATATCTGAGGAAATCATTATATCTGGTGAGCAAATAAGAGAGAACAAACAATAGCATATACAGCTGGAACAGCTGAATCAGTGTCCCTAATAACAAGAACAGCTTATCAAGTGTGCAAAGGCAGTACTAGCCTGTTCAACAGTGCAAGGGAGCTGATACTCTCTTTTCATGGCATGGCAACCTTCCAGAGCCAGGTGCAATCATAGCTGCAACCTCATTATGTAACCTGTCACCTTCTAAAATTCGTTGCTTCAGCAGGAATCCACATTCAATGCTGTGGTTGTAATATTTTCCCTTTTTCTTTGTAAACTGACCTGGGATATTTTATGACTACTGAGCATGCTTTCAGACACCATTGTTTTAGAGAGGACAAAGAGAAGGAACGTGCCATGTACCTGTGGCACCGAATCTGCTTTCTGTTGGCAGAACTGCACAGAGAGATGGTGGTCTGTCCCATGCCC
This sequence comes from Furipterus horrens, assembly GCF_987537825.1. NCBI lineage: Eukaryota > Metazoa > Chordata > Mammalia > Chiroptera > Furipteridae > Furipterus > Furipterus horrens. The sequence continues at coordinate 58,209,778 of NW_028327175.1, read as the reverse complement.
TTTTCTCTTCTTCTTTTAACACACAGAAAATGTGAATTTCTCAAAACCCAAAGATCTGTTTACTCCTTGGATTAGAATTAAAGTAATAACATTTTCTGAAATTTACATGGGTAATTTCCTACCATCCTGAAAGTTTTAGAAGTTGACCCTTGTTATCTATAGGCCAGTGAAGCTCATAGACTCGCGCCTATAGAACCAAATTTTAATTTCTTGTTGGAGTCAATGAGAACTGAGCGTTCACATTTTTCAGATTGTAATATGCACACTGTTATTGTTGCTCACTTCTGGAAGGTGGGCAAAATTGTGGCTCATTTAAAATAGAATCATATTTTATTATGATATTGACTAGCAAATGCACTGTTTAACTATTATATCAAGCAACTGTCTTCATTCAAATAAATGAAAAAGGAAGTGAATAAATTGCAAGATTTTGTACCCCTCTGGGAAATAAAAGCACCTGTTAACAGAAGAAAAAGATTTTGCAAAATGAATTTTGACATCTCTAATCATATTCTTTCAGTCCTACCCTTAACTGGCACACATACAGGTGGAGCTATGTACAAAAGGTAGTGCAGGGGAGGAGAGCCTGAAATCTGTGAGGTGGCTCTTCAATGAGAATCAGTTCTTCTACGGTTTTATGTTTGTACATAGCTCAGAGCAAGTCCTTCTTTGATCATCATTAAGTCATAAGCTGGTTGCAGTAGTGAGTAAAATGTGTGGGGGCATTCTTAAAATGACTACTTACAGACATGCTTTCAGGTCATCAAATTGCTGCTCCTTGGTCAGATCTTATATGTTCATCTGGTATTCTGAATTTATGTCTAGACAAGAAATAGTAAAAAAAAAACCAAATAATAGAAAAAGAATTTCAGGTTTTATCTATCATCTTTTTTTTTAAAGAGAAAATTTACTCTGTTCATGTTGAATTAGAAAGAAGCTGTTCTCTGAATTGCTTCTGTTGTAAAAGTCACAAATTGAGCAGAAGAATATATATGGCATTGAAAGTATACTGTATTAATATAATTGCTTAACAATATGGTTTCAAAATTACTGGAAAATAAAATAAGCCAGTCAGTGAAACACAAATATCATATGATCTCACCAATAAGAGGAACCTAATGAACAAAGTGAACTAGTGAGCAAAATAGAACCACAAGCATGGAAATATGGACCAGATTGACAATAACGAGGTTCAAGGGAATGGGGGTGGATAATGGTGGGAAGAAGGGGAAAGGGATAGTTAAAAAGCATGTGTGAATGACCATAGAAATGGACAACAGTGTGGGAATTGACTGTGGGAGCAGGGACGGGATGGACAGAAAAGGGCAAAGGGGGAAAAATCAGGACAATAATCGAATAACAAAAAAATCTTCAAAAATTATTGTATGTAGTTGGAAATTAATCATCCCACAAATATACAAAGAATCTTTCTGAACATTGAACATACTTCTATTTAGGTCTGTTTCATGAGGTGTTTACCTAGCATGGAGAAGCTAAGTTAAAATATTTTCATCCCATCAGATTCAAAGAATCACAGTTCAAAAGTTAATATCCAACACCTTACCAGCTTGTGTGCTGTTTTGCCAGTTGCTTTTGTTGGCAGTTTCCTTCCCTTGTAAAAGATCGAGACTTTGCTCTGGCCAGTGTGGTTCAAATGGTTGGAGCACTGAGCATTGTCCCATACTGAAAGGCTGAAAGTTCAATTCCAGTCAGGGCACATACCTAGGTTGTGGGTTTGATCCCCAGTCTGGGTGTCAACAGGAGGTAGCCAATTGATGTTTCTCTCTCCCCTTTCTTTTCTTTCTAAAAGCAATAAAAAAATGTCCTCAGGTGAGAATATGTTTTTTTAAAAAAAGACCTTTAAAAACTCAAGATTTCTACCACAAAATCTCTGCATTGATTTTAATTTTATTGCATTTTCTTCCAAGTCCCTATAAGCTACAGAAGATCACACTGAAATATTTTAAAATATTTGAGGGTTAACAGAGACAATGAACCATAGTGCGTCACAAAACTATTAAGGCACATTTAATCACAGAAGTAACTAAGTGAATAACAAAAAACAATAATAAAAAAGTGGGCAAAGGAAGAAGAGAAACAAACAAGTAAAGAGAAGGGTAGACAGAGAGAGATAAGGGAAAACATAAAACCTTGAAACCATTTGTTACTTTAGCTGATGTTTTGTCTGCTTTAAACAGATTAGTGAGTCACTTGTCTCTTTGTGTTGTTTTATAGAAAATTCTGTTGACTTCAAATACTGCTGCCAACATAGACAGCAATACCACAAGTATAGTTCTATGACAACAATATTTAAAGCAAGAAACAAAACCTATTTCACAGCTGTTCATGTTGTTGAGGATACCTGAATTTTCACAAAACATATCCAAGGACTCATGAGGGTCTAGGAGCCAGTTGCTTTTCGGTGAGCTTCAGTCAGCCCTACTTCAAGATGCAGGGTCGTGCAGGCTTGGCTTGACAGCGAATAAGTGAAACCAGTGATTGTAATTATTTTCAAACCTTTTTTATGTGGGGTTTCCTTAGAACAATATGTATTTGTAAAGTTGTAGAAAATCCACACACAAAATAATTTCATTATTCATTAAATTCATAGTGTCATTTCATTCACTATGAGTCTAACAATTCTAATGTTTATACGTTTTTTTGTTGTTGATGGTGGTTGTTTTCAAATTGGGATGCAAATCTCATAAAATAGGAATGACTGAATTAATACTCAATTTACCTGCGATAAGGCATGTGCTCTATGAAGCAATTATTTATGGGAAACTCTTGTTCTCCTGCTGAATTGTGAGGCTGACTAAACCACAGATGATGTCTTGCTTAGATGTGCATGTCCTGGTGAACAGCAGAGTTCTTGCACATAGCAGAATGAGTGAACAGTTGCAGAATTAAAGTGGAACCTGAATTATAGTGCTAGTAAGATGGCAGTTACTTGACAATTCCCTGGAACAGACACAGATGATAAATAGACAGTTTCTAGCATCAAATAGGTTTTTAAAAGTTGAGTTCATACCTTTATGTTAGAAGATGCTACATTTTTTTCACTTTGTGTTTTCAAATATTTTTGTAGTTTGAATATAATTAACCCCACTGATCAAAGCTCTTCTAGTAGCAATAATAATTATTCATTGGATTTCAGCTCTGTCCTAGGCACCATGGTAGACATTTTATGCACATTATTTTTCTTCTTGCTACACTAACTCCTTGAAATACTTATATTTTTAATGAGGAGACTAAAATACAGGGAGACATTGAGTGACTGCTCACTGTGTGTAGTAAGGTAAAAATAACCCCTCAAAAGATACCATGACGTGATTTTCAGAATTTTTGAATGTTACCTTATATGGCAACATTTGTGAATGTTACCTTATATGCAGATACTATGTGATTAAGTTAAGAATCCTGAAATGGGGACATTATTCTGCATTATCCAGGTGGGCCCTAAATACAATGACATGTATCCTTATAAACAAGAGGCAGAAGATTTTATACACAGGGAGGAGGAGAAGGAAGGGGAAGCAATGGGCAGTATAAAGATGAAGGCAGAGACTGGAGTGATGCAGCCACAAGCCAAGGAATGCCAATAGCCACCAAACACGTAAAAGGTAGAAAACAAATTGCCCTAGAGCCTCCAGAAGGAGCAGAGCACTACTGATATGTTGATTTTTGCCAAGCAATACTGATTTCAGACTTCAGGCCTCTAAACTTGTGAGAAATTAAATTTCTGTGGCACTAAGTCACCAAGTTTGTAATAATCTGTTGCAGCAGCCTTGAGAAACTAATACACAGTTATAGTACTTTGGCAGTAACAATATTAGAATTTGAACATAGTATATTAGTATTCTTCTACTGAGTTATAGATTATCATGAATTTAGCAGCTAAAACACCTGTTTGTTATCTCATAGCTCTGCAGGTCAGATGTTCAGGTAGGCTTAAGTGATATGTTTTGCTTAGGTTCTAACCAGGCTGAAATGAACATGTTAGCCATAGCAGAGTTTTACCTAGATGGTGTGGGAGGAAACACCTGGATATGTTTAGCCCACCTGGATAATCTCCCCACTTGAAGGTCACCTTTGCCATGTAACATAATAATCAAGAAGTAAAGCCAGGGGCAGAGTTCATGGATGCCTACTCTATCAGGTCTCATGGCTCTGAAGCCCATATCTGCCTTCCATTGAGATGGTCTTGACATAACACCCACAAAACCTCATTATTGAACATAATATTTGTGTGAGGAGCTATTCCTTTGTACATCTTTCTATGTATACAAGTTGTGGTAACTTGCAGGACTAGTTCATATCTTAATCCATGTCTTTTTCACTTCCCTGACTATAAGTCTACACAAGCAATTAGGTGACTCTCAGAGGAGCAGCCAAGAGGAGAACTGAAAGGGTTGGAGACAGGACAGCAGGAGATAGCTGAGCATCTGCCCATACTTATGAAGTAAGAAAGATTTTGGACCCCAGTTGATACCCTGTTCAGATTCCTTGATCTCCTTTACACATGATGTGTGCTCCACCTTCTTCACATTTTGCTATTAACATTTCTCAAAGCCTCACCCTGGGGTTACTGGAGCCACTTTGCTCCTTTGAGGAGCTGGCTGGAAATGCCTAGGAGTTTGTCTCCCTGGAGTTACTCATAGACTGTCTGGTAGAGATACAAGCCCAGCTGCCTTGATACATGACAAACTGACTTACAATTTACCATATACAGCTTTTTCTGGAATCTGGCTGGGCTTGGAATTTCACCTGATAGTGCCTCTTTTCTTAGCTCTTCTCCTTCCCCATTCTGAACTCCATTAACAGTTTGTCCTGGGAGCACTACCTTAATAAATCACTTTCACTTGAATCCTTGGCTCAGGTTTTCCTTCTGGGATGACCTGGCCTAAGAAATAAAATGCATTTTGGGCACTTTTCTGGAGCCAGAAGCATTGTGGGCAGGCCACTCTAAAAAGTCTCTACCTGGCAGGAATGGAAATTGTCCAAGCTGTTCTGTACAAGTAGTGAATACAGCCTGGTCATTACTTGGCAGGTATGTTCTCTGCTGTCAACCAGATGCCTCTCCTGAGAGTGAGAATGTGTGCTCAACGCACAGGCTATTTGGCCTTTCTTAGTATGTGCTATTGAAAATCTCTTGAATAGCAGAACTCAAAGACTTTCCTAGCTTCTCTGGAAAAAAAACCTTTGTCCTTGATTAGCCACTTTTTGGAACGCATTGCCTAACAGTGCATATAGCTTTCTTCTGGCTCAGACTTGCTATTCCCGGTGTGCATACATGTAGTGAATGATTAATGTTAAGTGCCTGTAGAAACTACAATGGTGAGTACATAAATACAAGGCTGAATAAGTTTACAAAGAGTGTTTTCAACATTATCCTAGTCATTTCAAATCTCCAGTTGTTTTGTGAATGTGAGTACAGTATATACAATGATGATCCACAAATGGATCCACTGAATACTCTTTACTGCACATACAGATACAAACAGAATAAGGCTTCAAGAAGAGAGTTAGTTTAGAAGAGAGCAGGATGTGGAAAATGGTGCCGGGGTTACTCACTAGAAAATACAAGGATAAGTGAGGACCCACTAACTATATTTAGTGAGGGTTTTAAGATTTCCATCACTGTACCCTAAGGTCTCTTAAATTAAAACAAAAGCAAAGAAAAGCCTTTTACATGGAAAAAGGGATTTGCAGATGTAATTCAGGTTACTAATCAGTTGGCCTTAAATTGAAGAGGTTACTCTAGTAGAACTTACCTAATCATCTGATCCCTTCTAAAAGATTCCAGCTATCTAGAGCCTGTTTGCTGGGACCCATCATCATACAGCAATTCCTGAGCACAAGAATACTGATTTAAAGCTTCTAAGGCCATTTTTTTGTAACTAGCTCAGTTCCATGGAATGAGTTTATTACCTGAGAATTAATATTTTATCTAATTATTCATGGTCTTGGAAAGAGGATTATCATTGTGTACTTGTTAAGTGAATAATGAATGAATGAACTACAAATTCAAACACATTTTCAAGAATTTCACTCCGGAGGAGTGCTGAGGGAAGCCTACTAAGCATACAAAAAAAAAAAAAAAAAAAAAAAAAAAAAAAAAAAAAACAGAAAGAAAAGCTAACTGTACTCAGTAAATATCTGAAAATACCACATTCTAGTGGCTTTATGAATGTCCGAGCATAGGGCTCAATGCAGATTACAATGTCAGATTCCTAATGGGAACCTCTTCTTTGTGGGAGATGGGGAATATAAAAATACTGGCATCATTTCATTTTCTAAAAACCTTGGTGAAATCCTAAAATGTGCAACTCTACAGTTCAGTATTTATTATTTACTGATGGCACATCTTTTAGTAAAATACATGAATCTACAAAAAGTTCTATAGCAAAAAATGTTATAAAAAAATGAAGTAAGTCATAACAAAATTCACAGAATTATAGGGTGGTAATTACTAAATAGTATTAAATAACTTTGGGCTAAACCTTCCAAACATTTATCATCATAAAGATTCACATTTTCTGTAGTATATCATCATTTGAACACTAACTATCCCTAAGTGAACCTCAGAGTGCAAAGTTTATAATTTGGTTTATAGAACAGATCTGATAGTGAATGTAATTTAATGGAATGAGCTCCAAGAGTCAATATGTCTTCCCACACCATTTACCCATTAGCCTTAGGTGATTTATTGTTAATAATTTCTTTCACTTTCTTCATATTGAAATTACGCTAGTATATTAGTTTACATTTAAGGTATTTTGGTTCTATACAATTTTGAACTTTTTTTAGGAACTATACTGCAGTGGAGCATATGGATTAAAATGAACTAGAAAAGCCAGGTTTGTCAGACCTTAAGTTTTAGTGGTATGATTGCATTTTCACACCTCTTATGTTATTTATTCATTTAGTTAATTACTACATTGGTTAGTTTTATTCCCCCTTTTATTCCTATCACCTTACATAGATCTGTTTGTATATAATCTTTTAAAATGTCCATTAGTTATATGCTTCTATTTTTCATTTATATAAATTGAATCATTGTATTTCACCTTTTACTTTTTTTAATGTACCACTATCTTTACAATCCATCCACTTTGCTAATTGTTCATCTTGTCAGCTATTTATAATACCTGCATAGTACTCCAATGTATGCATCTCTCACATTTTGCCTATCCACCCCCCCGTGATGAACATCCAGATGTCGCTAACTCTGCAATAAGAAAACTGCTGCAATAATCATCTACATAAATGTCCCTATGGGCATACTTACTGTATCATATCACATTTGTATATTTAATTTGACTAACTGCTGCCAGACTGCACTCGGAATGTCTGAGCCAGCCTGCAGACTGAGGGTCCTGGAATCTCACGTCCCCATCAGTGCCTGGCATGATCCAGCTTTTAACTTTTTGCCACTCAAAGATACTTTTTTAATTTTCTTTTTTGATTACTAATGAGATGAGGATCTTTTATATACTTTACCATTTTACGTTTCTTTTTTCTGTAAATTGTCTATTTATGCTCTGTGTCCATTTTTCCTTTGAGACCTCTTCCTTTCCCTCAGTGAATTTTGGAGTTCCTGTATAATCTTCTCCATAGTATTTGTGAGACTGTTTTTAAAAGTGCTATTATTTTGAGCCCTTCTGTAATGTATCTTGATTTTGTTCAAGATGTTTTTCTGCTGAACAAAACTTTATCAGTATAGCTTATTTTTGCATTAAGACATGTGATTTTAAAGTTTTATTTAAGAAGTCCTACCATGTTTTAAAACAAAAATAGTCTTCCATAATTTTTCTAATAACCTTAGAGTTTTATTTTTCATATATCAACTTGAATCCATTATCTATATAAGCTACATCTAATGTACAATAAAATACATTATACAGGTTTGTGTTGACTTTGTAATATATTTATTTTTGCAAAAAAAGTTAAATATAGCTATTATTTGTATCTTGTAGTAGTAGAAAAATTTTGAACAATTCTGCAGCAGTTTTGTACTGTTTGGCAGCATAAATTACCTAAGATATTTAACAGTAATAAGTTTTAACCCATAATTCTTTAACTTTCTCTTTTGCCCTAGTCTTGCTCCATAACTATGCCCCGAAAGGGAGTCAGCCCTTAGGAATATGCAACTATCCTATAGGTGCTCTACTTGTAGCCTCACCTGCCTTATGCTTAGAGCACTGTGAAATATTCCAGACCATTTTAAGGGCCCTCTCCAGCAGCTCATTGTTCAACTGTGTTCAGTTTTCTCTTTAACTCTGTTTACTGCCTAGCCCCAACTTTCAGCCTTTAAGTTGCCATTGACATAAGTGGAGGTCAATTAGGGATACCTTTCCACACATCTGTTATTCTCTTGTATGTTTTTCTTTGCATATCTTGCATATTTACATATCTTTAACTTTGCATGCTTATACAAAGTATGAACTTTGTATTGCATATCTATAAGGGCTGGACTTTTGAAATTCAATAATTCCAAGATTCTATAAATTAAAATTTCAATTTTCTGAAACCAGAAACCCAAATAAGGATAATTTCTTTCAGATAGCAACCTTTCCTTGCAAAAAATCATCTCTCTCTCTCTCTCTCTCTCATCACCTGAGTGTTTCACAAAAAAACTGCCAGAGCTGTGATGCATGAGCGAGCAGGTTGTCGTGATGATGCTGGCGACCACCAGTTGCCCACAGCTGCAGCCTTCTCAATCATCCGAATAGTTTTTGCAGAGGCATGTTCAAGCTTAATGCAAAATTTGATGCAGATTCATTGCTCTGCTTGTTCAGTCATTTTGAATATGATGGCCACACAGTACACATGGTCACCCAATGGTGTCTACCACTCTCACTGACTAGTACAGTGAAGTTGTCATTATTCATGCATGCACATTCCTGTCCACTCTCCTTGGCTGCCAGCTTACACTTGATGTCATGTAAACCATTCTCATATTAATAATGGCTGTAT